>NC_056740.1:111835117-111902617 GCF_019279795.1 Protopterus annectens | reverse complement strand
CTGGTGAGCAAGTTGTTGCTGGCATCCCTTATGAAGGGTGTCTGATTATCTTCCTTATCTTTTTGTCTTTGCCTTGCAAAGTGATAGCATTTCTTTGTGTCATATACTTAGTCACTTTCCAGAAGCTTGAAGAGTGCCTCTGATGCCTTGTTCTTCAGTACTGCAACTGCTGGCTTAGGCTATTCGTAAGCCAACCAGTATTCCTTCTTAGCCTGGACTGTCTTTTCTATATCCCACTTTATCTTGCACTCCTTCTTTCTTTTGATAACTTCTTGTAATTCTGTATTCCACCACCACCTTTCCTTACGTACCTTATTTCAATAGCTGGCTCAGTTGCATATCTCCTCTATAGTCTTCACACATACTATTTTGAGGTGCTGCCATTCTTCTTGAGCTCCACCTAGTTCCTCTTCTTCCTGAGGTAATACAGCCCTCTGTATTTCCATGAACTCTTGGGTTCTCTCTCCAGTCAACGTCCAGGTCTTCAGCCTAGTCTCTGTTGGCATTAGAGCCTTCTATGACTACGGCTTTTAGTTGATTTTGGCAACCAGTGGCTTATACTGTGGACCAACTATTTCACTGGGCATGACTTTGCATTCACTGATTCTACCCCAGTGTCTTTTCTTTTCCAGAATGAAGTCTACCTGAGGTGTATATTGGCCACTCCTGTATGTGATCTTGTGACTGTCTCTCTTGTTGAACCATGTGCTGGCCACTATGAAGCCATTTTTCAAACTCAAGTCTAGAATGGCCTCTCCTTTATTCCTGTTGCCCCAACTATGTGGACTCAGGCAGCCCTTATATTCTATTTTGTTTGTCCTGGTATTTGCATTTAGGTTCCCCATTATAAACACCAAATCATGTTGCCCAGCTTTATCTTGCAGTTGCTGCTTGATTGCATTGTTTTTCTCATTATCACAACCCTGCTGTGTGGTATAGGCTGAGATTATGAACACTGTCCTGTCCTTACAATGGAATCTGATTGCCATGAGTCTGTCAGTATCTTCTGAAGCCTCTCCCTCATGACAATTCCCATGCTATTGTAGTCTGTTTTCCTCATGAGTTGTTGACTCTGAATCCAAAGCCAGCTGACTTTGCTGCATTGCCCATCCAAGTCGTCTCCTTAATACAAAGGATGTCCAGCTTCATTCTTACATTATGTCATTCACTTACAAGCTCCATCCTTTCGGTGAACCTTTGCGTGTAGCATTACTTAGTTTGTATTTGGAAGACTGAGTGGTGTTACGTCCAACTGTCGCCCAAGCTGGGCAACTGGATACCAGCCAAAAAGTTGTCTAATGTCTGCTGTACATTAAGATGGGCATACACTGGATAATTTGGGTGCATAGACCCCACCCACCATTAGCATAGGTCCTTCATGTAGATTGGAGTAGGGCAGGTCCTCAACCCACTTATCACTAGAAAATACCCATATCAGTTTTTGGGTGACATTTGTCAATGTGAGCAAATCATCTAGAGCTAATTTGCATACCATTTAGTGTGTAGCCCTGGCCCAGTGCACCATCTGTGATTCTTGCCCTACTAACTGGTTGATACTGCACATCATATTTGATGCTCAAATTAGTTGGTCTATATAACTCCACAGAGTATAATAAACTATTGTCTCTGGATATAATGATAATAATAAGCTTGCACTGAAATGGAGTGCTCAATAGGCACCATCTTGAGTCTGTGCTCCATTCTTGAATTAGTTTGAGGAGGAAACACTTAGCATGTTTTTGGTAGGTGGGAGGGACCCACAGAGACACAGGAAGAACATGCAAATTCCATACAGGTATTGGCCAGAGATCAGGAATGAACCTTGTACATTGTGCATGGAAGATAAAGACCTTAACCATTATGCCAACTACTTTAGGCCATGAAATAGGAATGCTCCTCCAAAATAGAGACATTTGAGAGGTCTAGTACTGCACTTCTGAGTTATGTTGTCTTGTAAAACAATTCTTGAATGAATGTACTTGCAGTACTCATTCACTGGTTGCATACTACATCCCACCTTTTTAAAATTAGTAGCACTGTTTTTAACAAAAGCACTAAAACACATTTTCTGACTTACTTTTACAGAAAGGGTCATACTGTACAACTTTAAAGAGACTGTGATTAACCCCACTAGTTGACATCCAAATGCCTGTTGACCAATAATTAGCATATGTTATTGCAGTAAGTTATTAAAGAAATTACTGTGTCTCAAATTCTGGATTGTGTGAACATGTGTGCCTTATTTTCTGATAATCAGCACAGCTTCTGAGCTATATTTAAAACAATTGCAGTTATCAATTCTTGTAAAGGCCACTTTTGCTCTATTGTGGAAAACCAAGTTTGCTCTAGTACTGAAAATAAAGAGTATCAACAGCAGCCTGTTTGTTGACCCCCCCCCCCCCACTTGATGATAAAAATCAATTTATCTGACCTCCAGTATGATTTTTGGGTTTAATATTCAGTGCTATTTTCAGTTCTAGGAATTACAGCACCTCCTGAAAGAAAAATACAAAGCACTAGAGCAACATATAGTTCAATGCACTCCTAGGCAGTATTAAGTAGGATAGCTGCATCACCAAATTCTTCAAGTAAATCATATTAATTCAAGGATACTGTATATTTGAAGGGAGTTACGGAGTTAAGTTAGCTTTTCAAGAGGGACTAGATATTTTTATAGACATGGAGACTGCATGTTCAATTCTTTTGAGCCTACATTGAATACCTTCCACCCATTGGTGGTGATGTTTTAAATAGAAATGTATCCACTGGGAGTTTCAGTCACCTGCTGGAGGTATCAAGATAATGAAGTAAGTATTTGTTATGATTTGTTTTTGGTTGTCCAGTTATTCAGCCATTCTGGATGCAGGTGGCCCATGGTTTTCAAGACTTATTGAGAAAACCGTTTTTATTTACTCAGTTACTGGCACTTTTCAACATGCAGGGCAGAAACATACACTCTTAACTGTAATTCTAGTTCTTTTGCTGTGTTTTTGTGGAAGCCAGGAAAACTGCTGTTTGGTGTAGAAGGAATTCTACTCTTCCAGTAACTAAATACTGTGGGCCATTTTAATAAATTTTAACATGCAGAGTTTAAAACTGAAGTCTAGAAATGTGCAGAGTAGTACGGCACTACTACATATTTATTAGAAGGGTATTTCATATAGATAAGCGTATAATGATTCCAGAGATTGCTTTTTGGTGTGTGTGTCTTTCCTTCTTTCCTTCCTGAAGGCTATCGTGGTCGTTGACAGATCATGATGTATGTCCCACACACTTGCAGAATGGATATCTGCACCTTATCCTGTGTCTCCTCCAAAATCCTTTAAATGTCTTCTTCACTACTTCTCAGCTGGTAAGTGATTGATTTTATTATAGAGTATCAACCAGAGCTCCTTTTAAAAAATTCCTATATGTTAGCCTTAGAGCCCTGCTATGAATATCCCATATGCTCTACCATGCCTCTCTCTCTCTGGCATATTTGTGAAATGTCATGTTGTACTAGTTGTAGTATATTAAGTTACAATGTGTTCTTTTGATCTTGTTGATATTGTGTGATTTCAGTCCATTAAGAGTTGTTAAAGAATTATAAGAATTTATACTATGCACCTTTCTGTCCGAAAATCTTTTCTAGATTAAGAATATCCTGTTAGTATGAAGTTCTTAAGGTATTACTTAAAACTCTCAAATTCTGAAGTAACCTACATGGGAATATGACCTAAACATTTTATTGTGATTCTACCTATCTGCCTATTTTATCCTTGATAGACATTTCTTCATATGATCAAAATTTATATTGTACTGATTTTTGTGATTAGTATAAGTATTGTATGGTAATATTACTTTTTATTTAATGTTGTGAATGGGAATGGAAATAGTGGAAACTGAAAACAAAAAAAAACATAGGTTTATAGGTTCATAGGTTCATAGGTAGGTACTAGGCTATCGGCCCTGGGGCCTATATAAGCCTAGCTAAAAAGGTTCCCTGACTTTCGCCACCCAAGAAAATTATTTTCCTGTGCCCCTGTCAAGCAGTGCAACAGAAGTGATCCCCAGGGTGAATTTTCCATTTCCCATCCAGTCGTCAAGATTTTTCTTAAAGAGTGCCAATCAGGAGCTTTGCTTGACATGAATAGGTAGTTTGTTCCAGAGTATGGAAAGTCTCTGGGACAGGAATCTATCCCTCCAGCATGATGTTCTTCGTGTTTCACTGTTGCAGTCATTACATTTGGGTTATCTGCTTGCAGGTAGCCCTCAGTCGGCCTGATTAAAAAAGTCTTAGGTCCTGTGTCGGTTGCTGTCCCTTCTTCCATGACATCAGGTCATCAGGGGTATAAAACATGCAGCCAACGCAATTACATCTGTCTTTCTTGCCGTGCGGTGCCCAAAGCAGAAGCAGTTCATAAGTGTCAGTCGGCCAACTCCTGAAAGTTTCGTTTTCGAGTTTCAGAACCGAAATCTTCAACTAATGCTATGTACCCCATTGGGGAAACTTTTTCTTGCTCCTTACTGATGTCAGTAAAAGTTAATAATTGCATTACTTGTGGAAAGCAAATACCTCATAAAGATTTTCATTTGTACTGTATTCCTTGCCTAGGCCCTGACTACGATATATCTTGCTGTCGGTTTTGTGCTTTATTTAATCAGCCCCCTATCTGTCGTTGGTATATTTTCACCTCTAAATATTTCGGTTCTCGGTTTAATTATCCAGAAATGTTGTCGGTTTGCCATCTGACTACCGCAATTCCGAAAAAATACAAAGATAAAGACAGAGACAGGCCGTCGAGGTCCAAAACTGCCGACGATGCTTCTGCTAAGCCAGTTGCCAGTTCACTGGTACTCAGTGAGGTGCTTTCGCAGCCCCTGATACCCGCTACTTCTGATTCACAGGCCTCTACTGAGACCTATTCGGAGTCCGGTATGCCACAAGATGCTTCAATTATGGAACCCGTGGATGTCTCTACCTTGGATGGGTCCAGAGCCTCTATGCAGGCACCGACTTCTGAGGGTGTATTCAGGCCTATGGACTTGCATAATAAACTGACGCCTCCTTCTTCACTTAGGCCTAAATCTCGAACCATGCCTAAAAAAAACGACACCCAGGCCACATGCTCAGGCATCTATGCCTAAAAAAGAAATGATAAGAATGGCTGAAGATTTATTAACTCTAATCAGGGGTAGACAACCCCCACCCCCTTCTAAGAGGCCTAGGACTGAAGTTGTTTATGAATCTTCTGACCAGGATTCTGTTTTTTCTGATTCTTCAGATGATCTGAATTTGCCCTTATCCACTTATGAGGATTCTGATGCAGAGGACTCCATTCCCTAAGCTTCCCCCCCAGAGGATTTTTCTTTTGGGGAAACCTTGCATACTCTGAAGGAGAATTTCCACTGGGAAAGCCAGGATTTTTCTGATTCAAAAAAGATGCTTAGGGATTTCTTAATCCTACCTCAGCATAGGCCTTTAGCTATTCCTCCTGTACTAGACGTTGTTGATGATGCTTTTTCGGAATCTAGTGTGGCCCCTGATTCCTTGCCTCCTGCTCCTAGAAAACCTGACAGATACCACAGGGTCCCTGAGTCACACAAGTTCCTTTTTAAAAATCCTATTATAGATCCAGAGACTATTCACAGGGGCCCAAGGGCATTAAGGCTTCTACTGCTAAAAATCCTACCCCTTCTGATAGGGACTCCAGGGAGCTGGATGGATGGGTAAGAAGGTTTACACTTCTGTAACCTTGGCCATTAGGGCTTTAAACTGCCAGTTTCATATGTTAAAGTATCAGCAACATGTTATTGGATTGCTTAAATAGAAAATTATGTTGATTCCTGACTGTGTTGAAAATAAAGAGATACAGGATTTAATGCATTCTGCTGAACAAGTTGGAAAACATACTTTGCAATGTGTTTTTGATTCATTAGAGGCCTCTTACAAGGCTGCTGTTACTGGGTCTGTGCTCAGAAAGCATGCTTGGCTAAAGGAGCAATCCTTGCCTGATCATGTTAAAGCTAAATTGTTGAATGCTCCCTTAAATCAGGACCGCCTATTTGGCAACAAGTCTGAGGAAGTTCTTAAAAAGATGGCAGATAAAGCTAAATCTATGCAAACTGTTAAAGATTTCTTACAAATTCAGCCTCCTAGATTTAGTAGGCACTGGCCCTCTAAGAATTGGTCCTTTCCAGCCCCTTCTAGGTCTTCTCAAGCCAAACCCAGGCACAGCAAAAGCCCCAGGTTTCAGTCCCAGGGGACACACAGGACTAAGCAGTGGGGGGCCTCCACTTCCAAATCTGGGAGTAATAAGACTCCCTCCTATGGTAAACTGTCTCAATTACTTCCTTTTAAAATTTCCAAGCACTTATCAACTGACTGCCCTTTTGGGAGGAAAGATTGCTTTTCATGCAAAGAACTGGGAACTCATTACCCAGGACAAATGGGTTTTAAATATAGTGTCCTAGGGATACAGATTTCACTTCCACACATTGCCAACACCAAGCGGGTGGCTGGACCTACCCCCAAATCAGTGGACAGAGGCCCAAAAACAAGTACTTTCTCTCTTACGCATGGGGGCTATTCAACTGGTACTGGAAGAGGAAAAGGGACAAGGTTTCTAGTCGAGACTTTTCCTGGTACCCAGAAAAGACAATTCATGGCGTCCTATCCTGGACCTGTCCACTCTAAACACCTTTTTGGAGATTCCAAAATTCAAGATGCTGACTCTTCACCAGTTGCTTCCTATGCTAGGCAAAGATGCCTGGTTGGCCACACTAAATTTAAAAGAAGCATACCTGCACATCCCAATCAGGGAATCTTGCAGAAGATACCTACGCTTCAAAGCAGGCTACATGCACTTTCAGTTGTCTGCACTGCCCTTTGGCTTATCTACTGCGCCCAGAGTATTCACAAAGTGCCTAGCTCCAGTTATTGCATTTTGCAAGCAAAGAAATATTCAAATATACCCATACCTGGACAATTGTCTAATTTAGGCATAAAGCCAGGACATACTTTTGAATCATCTGGCCTTTGTACAAAGGGTTCTAACTTGTCTGGGGTACACCAAAAACAAAAAGAAATCACACCTGATACCCTGTCAACAAATTATATTCCTGGGAGCAAGCTTGAATACAACTTCCCAGATGGCTTACCTCACACCAGAGAAACAAATTCATTTGACAAGCTACATCAAACAAGTGGCCACAAAAACCATGCTATCTGCAAGACAAATACTGCAAGCCTTGGGGTTCATGGCCTCCTGCATTCTTCTAATTCCATATGCAAGACTGCATATGAGGAAACTGCAGTGGCATCTAAAAAGCCTATGGTGTCAACATTCTCAGGATCTAGAAGCAATGCTTCCTATTATACCTTGCCTACGCCTAGAATTCCTTTGGTGGGCAGAGGCCTGGCACCAAAATAAGGGACTACCTTTCACACCACCCCCTGCCACCCAAATCCTAACAACAGATGCATCATACTATGCATAGGGGGCTCACCTGGCAGGGAAGTGCATTCAGGACAAATGAAACCCAAGTCAAATACACCTGCATATCAATCAAAAGAAATGTTAGCTGTACAAAATGCTCTGACAGCCTTCAAGGATCACATTCTTCCAGGACAGCTTATGGTAAAGACAGACAACACCACTGTTATGTGGTACATAAACAAGCAAGGGGGTACACAATCTTACCCCCTCTGCAGACTAGTCATGGCATTGTGGAACACAGCCTTGAGCTACCAAGTGTACCTACAAGCTCAATTCCTGCTAGGAAAGTTAAATACACTGGCAGACAGACTAAGCAGAAACCTCATTGACCCACGCAATTGTTAACTGGAACCAAGGATTTTCAACATGTTGACATGCAAGTGGGGGAGCCCAAATATAGACCTGTTTGCCTCTCCCCAGAACTACCAAATGGACAAATTTTGCACAAGGACTCCCCACAAGCAAGCCTGGAAAGTGGATGCTCTGTCCTTCAGCTGGAAAAACCTATCAGTCTATGCCTTCCCCCCTTTGTCTCTGCTTTCCAAAGTACTACTAAAAATCAAACAGGACAAACCAAGGATGATTTTGATTGCTCCAGACTGGCCACAGCAACACTGGTATCCCCTCCTGCACAGTGTGTCATGGTTATCCCCATGGCACCTGCCTCAGACTCCTTTCCTGTTGTCTCAGCAAGAGAACCAGATTCTGCACCCTCAGCTTCTAACACTGAATCTTGCAGCCTGGCTAATCACATAATCTCTCCTCTACCATCCTTCAGTAAACCTGTGATGGATATAATTTTAGAGGCAAGGAGGCCTAGTACTAGAAAATCTTAAACTGCAAAATGGAAAAGATTCTGTGCCTGGAACTAATCTCAAGGGATGAGCACAGCAGCGCCCAATTTACCTCATATTTTACAATACTTAACTGAGATGCTTCACAAGGGTCTGTCTTTTTCCTCCATTAAAATCCACGCCTCAGCCATCTCAGCTCATTATAGCACAGAACCTCCCCTCTTTTCTCATCCACTGCTCAAGCAGTTCCTCAGAGGGGCCAAAATTTGACACCACCCAGGAGAGCTCTAACCCCAGCCTAGGACCATAACTTTGTTTTGGAGAAACTCATTCTACCTCCTTTCGAGCCAGCTGCTACTGCAGACTTAAAAATTTATTTATTGGAAAACAGCCTTCCTTTTAGCAATCACTTCAGTTAGAAGGGTATCTGAATTACAGGCCCTAATGGCAGGGTGCCTTTTATCATCTTTTATGCAGATAGGGTGTCCCTCAGAACCAATCCATCCTTCATGCCCAAGGTGGTATCCAGTGTGGCTCTTAATCAGTCTATTCATTTGTCAACCTTCTTTCCCAATCCACAGAACAAAGTGGAATGGATACTGCATTCCTTAGATGTGCACAGACAACTTAGATTCTACTTGGACAGGACTAAACCTCAAAGGAAATCTGAACAACTGCTGGTGGCATTTGCTGCAGGGGCAGAGGTGAAGGCTATTTCAAAGCAAACCATTTCTAAATGGATAGGCCATTGCATTCATTTCTGCTATTAGCACCATGGAAAACCTATCCCCCAGGGGATCAGACTTCACTCCACCAGGGCTGCATCTACCTCTGCAGCCTTTCTCAGAGGCGTCCCTACCAGGGACATCCTAGAAGCTGCTACCTGGAGTTCTGTGCATACTTTCACCAAGCATTATTATTTGCCAATTTTCTCTAAATCCAGAGCTGGTTTTGCCACTGCAGTCTTGCAGGGCCTTATAGCTGGTCCGAATGCTATCTAAATTCCTCCTCCCAACCATAGCTTTGGGAATCTACCCAAATGTAATGACTGCAACAATGAAACATGAAGAACATAGTACAGTTGTGTACACTTACCATAAATGTAGATGTTCGAGTGTATTCACTGTTGCAGTCCTGGTTACCCTCCCTCCAGCCCCCTAACTTCTTTTGGCTATACCTCTGCTTTCCTTTACTATGCTTAAAAGACTTTTTGGTGTATTTGATTTTTTGTTGGAGGTATATTATTGTACTTTTATATTTAATTGCTCCCCTTTAGGGGGGGCACCTGACATCTGGGGCAAGAAAAACTGACGTAATGGCGTCGGCTGCATGATTTATACCCCTGACGACCTGATGTCATGGAAGAAGGGATGGCAACCGATGCAGGACCCAAGACTTTGTTAATCAGGTGGACTGAGGGCTACCTGCAAGCAGATAACCCAAATGTATTGACTGCAACAGTGAATACACTCGAACATCTACATTTATGGTAAGTTTACACAACTGTACTTTCTCTTTATTGTGGTGACAAGGTTTAGGTCCCTGGAGCATGTGGTTCAGAGAGATTGGGATTTCTTTAAGTGTAGCAAGTCCAACAGTTCTGGGTTTGGCTTTGTATGTTAGACAGAGATCGCATCTGAGTAGTCGATATGCAATGGAGTAGAGCTACAGTTTTTTGAAACGGTCTCTATATGGCATCTGTTTGTGGCCGGTAATCCTCTTAGTGAGGTAGTTCTGTGGCCTTTCCAATTGTTGTACGGGTCTTGTGAGATACATGCCAAACAGGGCATTGTACTCTATAATGGGTCTGATGAGCGATGAGTAGAGAGAAACAATGACCTCTGTTTTTCTAGAGGAGAACTCTTTTATGATGAGGTGTGCCACATAGAAGGATTTCCTGACTACTGTGGCGATGTGGTTGTGGTTATCAAAGGAGAGACCACTCGCCACCTGAGTCCTGAGGTCTCTTATCACATTTTCATTGTTTATTGAGCTACCACCTATGTGGTAGTTCATGGGTACCAAGTTTATCCCAAAGGGGATGACAATGCACTTCTTGGCATTGAGCTTGAGGCCATGACTTTGACACCAAGCATTTGTCTCTGTGAGGCCCTTTTGTAGAATGTCTACATCATTAGGTGATTCTATTACAGCTTCCAGTTTGCAGTCATCTGCAGACTTTGTTAGCCAAAGACCTTCTGTGTTGGCCTGCACTTCAGAGAAGTAGATGCTGAACAGGAGAGGACCCAGGACCAAACCCTGTGGTACTCCACTCATCACTGGTCTGAAGTCGGACTTGGAGTTGGCTACGTTTACTGTGTGGGTTCTGCCAGTGAGCCAGTTGGCCATCCATCTTGTGACATAGGGATTTATTCCCAATTTAGTGAGTTTATCTATAATTCCAGAGTGGGGGATGTTATTGAAAGCCTTGGCAAGGTCTAGATAGGCTGTGTGCACTACCTTGCCCTTGTCTACCACTCTAGTGACTGCTTCAAAGAAGTCAATCAGGTTTAGTAGACATGGTCTACCTTTTACAAACCCAAACTGGGTGGGGTCCAGGGTTTGGAGGTTACCTATGTCTTTGTTTATAAGCTCCAAGATGATACATTCCATGGCGTTGCAGACCAGTCTCGTCAGGCAAATGGGGTGGAATTTTCCAGGGTCTGTGGTGGCACTCTCTTTGTGGAGTGGGATAACCATACCTGTGTGCCATTCAGTAGGCACACAGCCTGAGGTGAGGCTATGATTGAACATGGTACTTAGGTGGGGTGCCAGTCCATTCTGTAGTTTGTGCATTATGCAGCCTGGGATGTTGTCTGGTCCCATGGATGCTGTGCTCTTGGCTTTGGAGAGTGCAGTCTTTACTTGTTCATCTGTGGTTACAGGGGATTTGCATTTTTCTGGTATTAAGATGGAGGGTGAGAGGGGGTAAAGTTAGCACTGAACCTATCTGTCAGGATGTTGGCAATATCAGTTGGTTCTGTATATTTAGTGCCATTGTGCTGTAGCTCAGAGCAGATCTGAGTGTTGCCATTGAGATTCTTGACATAGCTGTAGAATGCTTTGTGGTTGTCTTTAGAATCAGTGGCAATTTCAGTTTTATAAAAGGCTTTGGAGGATTTTATGAGGGATCTCAGCTTCTTGCTCAGGCTGACCAGGGAGTTCCTCCAACCTTGGGATTTTACTCTTTTTTTGCAACAGCTTCTTCCTTCTGTTGTAGAGTTTGTTTATGGCAGGGGACCACCAGATTGGCTTCCTTTTTAGGAGGATCACGTCTTGGTTCTGTTGGGGATGGCACGATCCATGCACTCGTGTATATGCTTATACAGTGCATTTGTGTAAGATTCACCAGTCATACCTCTATTTTCCGTCTGCATGAGTGTCATGAAGTTTGCCACTTCTGTCTTAAGAAGCATGAAGTTGGCTTTGGAGTAGTTTTTGATGGTGGTTTCCTTAATGGGGGTGGGGGTGGGATATGGATGTCTAGGGTGATTAGCTTGTGGTCAGATCTGACCAGCGAGGAGTTGACTTCTGGTGCAGAACACCAGTTACCCATATTGGTAATGACCAGGTCCAGGATATTGCTGCCCCTCTTGGGGGTGTGGACAAGCTGATTCAAAGCGTTGGAATTTATGAATTCCAGAAAACATTGAGTGAATGAGTTGGTACATGAATAGTTTTCCCAGTGGATGGTGGGGTAGTTGAAATCACCCATAATTAAGGGCATTAATTACATTATTCTGCCTTTCTTTCTTCCTAGTTTCACAAAGCCACTAACATTTCTGCAGTAGTGTAAAAGTCTATTTAGTAGAAAATTTAAATGCATTTCCACATCTTGCATGTAGCCATCTATATCTAGTGTAGCCTGCTCAAGATCTGTTTATTTTGAGGCGTGAGATGCCAGGATTTCTTAATTACCCTGCTGCCTGCTTGATACCAACTTCTGCCTTAATGGGCCTCTGTTTTAATTTCCTTTATGCTCTTATACATTTCTCGAAAGTATATGATTCATTCCATATTATCCTTGGTGGTGAAAGTTTGGGATCACTAGCCCCAGAAGGTTCTGCTTTATGATCACAGGACTGAGTTTATTTTTAATACAGATGTTCATTTATAGGTCTGACAAATTAATGATACTATGGATATTATATAATATCCATAGGGAGGGTGGGTGGTGTAATGGTTAAGGTGTTTGCCTTAGAAACACAAGGTGCAGGGTTTGAGTCTCACAAGGGATAATTGGCTAAGCTTAAAATGGCTCACAAGGGCAGTTAGCTTAGTACTAATCTATGAACCTATAAACCTATAACCCAGGCTCCACTAGTGAGGAATTGACAAAAAAAAAAAAAACGGGTTCATCAGTGTTTATTTGTTCATCTGAAAATTTTTGATAATAAATTCACTCTTGTAGGCACATGACTGGAAGTCTCATCCTCATAACACATTTCTGTAAGATTTAGATATACTGTTCTTACCTTATCTTTTTCATTGAATACATTAGCTTCTGTTAACTTATTGCTAACGTTTGAAAACTCGCTTCTTTACAATGTTAATTTTCTTGCTAATCTTTTCACTCGTTGCCAGTAATTGGCATACTTCAGCACTTGATTATAAGATATTCATGCCATATTATTATTTTTTGTCTTTAATATCCTTTCCAGATGTTTTCAAATTTGACCCATCATAGATCTGCAATTTCTTTAACTTTTTTCTCTGACTATAACTCTAGAAATGTAGCTTCTTGTTTCTTTCTACTATATTTTTGTTTCCATTTCTAATTCATAATTCCCTTGATATACGTATCTCTTTATTCATGTAATTTTCCTTTTTTAACTCCTTTGTGTTTATAAAAGAATCATTAATTGTTAATATTATGAATTTAGTACTTGCTTCATTCACATTACTGACACCATCAATTTATCTATGATTTGATGCAACCTGACAGAACATTATTTCATTGTTGTGTTGAATTAATTTAAGTTGTTTCATTATCACTGCATGATTCCTCAGATGTCAGGTCATAATTTGTTTATTTTTATTTTATTTTTTTGTATTTATTTATTTTTTTTTTTTTTGAAGTTCTTTGAGCTGAATGAGCCCATTTTCAATGGAGTCCATAGGAGAAAAGCTCCATAGATACAATATATAAAATATATAAAATAATAGTTTGTTAAAGTACAAGAAGAATACATATAAGCCAAAGTAAATGTTAATATAATTAGAAGACAAAGCAGAACAATATGTAACAATTCATATGAGTTTACAATTTTTAGTCTCTATAATCACTGAAATAGATGGTAAGTCAAAGACAATAGTGAGTAGATATGTACAAATGAATTAAACATAAGCAGTTATTTACAATATGTATGTTCCCATAGGGGATGTGATTGTAGGCTAAGGGAGTAAGGTAGTAGCTGGGGATGTTATGCAGGATGGGAACATGAGCATTCCCAGAGAAATGTTAAGTGTGAGTGGAGCAGAGTTTTAAAGGTTGGGAGGCTACAGGTGCTGCGAATATGAGGTAGAAGGGAGTTCTAGAGATGGGCTAGGGAAAAAGAGAGTAAGAGTTTGCCTGCTGGACGGGCAGGTTTGTGGAGTTCAATCAGGTTCTGATTGTTGGTTCTTAGGGGTCTGCTAGGTAGGTGCATAGAGAAGGTTGTGGCAAGGGAGGGGCAGATGGAGGGCTTGAAAATGAGCTTATGAGCATGAGTTAGCTGAGTGTAGATAAGGTAGTTGGGAAGCTCTAGCCAATTTAGTTTGTGGAGGGCAATACAGTGATGGGAGGAGGATATGTGCCCAGTGGTGAATTTGGCAATTTTGTTATTGCAGGAGGAGAGTTTTGTTTTAATAGAGGATTGTAAATTGGTTAGGAGTGGGGAACCATAAAGGAGAGAAGGGATGAGATATGTGGTAGAGAGGAGGAATCTAGTGGATGGGGTGAGGAAGTGAATATGGCGATAGAACATACCAAGTTTCTTTTGTGTTTTATTAATGTTTGTTTGTATATGGGTATCAAATTTAAGCTGATTATCGATGAGAACTCCTAACAGTTTAGCACTGGAAACAATTTCAAGGGAAGTGTTGTTGTGACTGGTTATGGAGAATGAATTCATGTTGATAGTTATGCTTTTGGATGGGGTGAATATCATGAGTTTGTTTTTTGATGGATTAAGAGCTAGATGGTTATCTAGCATCCATTGTTTGGTGGTTGAGAAGGCATCTTAGGTTAGTTTTATAAGGGTGGGAATGGAGTTAGCAGCATAGATAATTGTTGAATCATCTGCATATTGGATGATTTTAGCATTAGGGATACTGTGGTGGAAGTCATTAATGAAAATGTTGAACAGTAAGGGACCTAATATAGAACGCTGGGGTACACCAGTGGCAGTGTTGAGGAATGAGGAAGTGGATTTCTTCCATTTGACAGATTGTTGCCTGTTGGAAAGGTAACTGGTAAACCAGTTGATAGAAGTGGATGAAAGGTGTAGATTAGAGAGTTTGGTCAAAAGGAAGGATTTGGAAATGGTATTGAAAGCCTTAGAAAGGTCCAGGAGGAGGGTGGGAACAATACAGCTGGAGTCGCGGGCTTTATTCACGGTTTCGAGGAAGGAGAGTAGTGTGGTAGTAGTGTTGTGACCAGGTCTGAATCCATGTTGCGTGGGGGTTAGTAGGTGATTGTCAATGAGGTAGGGTAATAATTGTATGTGGATACATTTTTTAAGTAGTTTAGAGATGGGAGATAAGATGGCAATAGGTCTAAAGTTGGAGATGTTATTATTGTTTCCACCTTTGTCGAGGGGAATAATGTAGGCTTTTTTCCAAATTTGGGGTACATAGCCTTCTTGGATTGACCGGTTTATAAGAATACAAATGGGGAAGGCAATGGCTTCAGCAGCTGTCTTTAGGAAGAAGGAAGGGATATTATCAGGGGCATTAGAGCATGGTTTTAATTTTAGAAGGAGTTTTTTATAGTTGACACAGGGATGAGTTTGAGAGAGAAGAGAGGAAGGTGGGAGGTGGAAGTACCTAAGGAGGGGGGGTAGTGGGAATTGTAGCTGGATGAGCGGAGTTATTTGTAAAGGATGATGTTAATTTGGTTATGGAGTCGATGAAAAAGTTGTTAAATTGGGAAGCTAGGTCGGTATCAGAAGCATTATGATCAGGGTGTGGATTTTCCTTTCTGCCGGGGTTGAAGAGAGTGGCGATACTATCCCAGAATTTTTTGGGGTTAGTCTTGTGATTGTTTTGGAGGATGATATAGTAGGATTTGTGGTCGGAAGTGATGAGATTTTTAACTCTGTTATGGAGTATTTTGTATTCATTTAGGGTGGCTGGGGTTTTGTTTTTATAGTGGTTCTTCAAGGCTTTATTATGGAGGCGCATGACAGCTAAGGTATCATTGGTTAGCCAGGGGATGGTTTTGCTCTTAATTCTTTTAGTTCTCAGGGGAACCAAGGTGTCTAATAGGTTTAGAAATGTTGTATTAAAATAAGTGATAGCTTCATCTAGGGGAAGAGTATTTAGAGGACTCCAGTTGAATTGTTTAAGTAAGTCAGAGAAGGTGTTGGAGTTGAAGGTTTTTAAGGAGCATATAGAGATGGTGGTATGTGGCAGTTGTAGAGAGGGAGAGTGACGGTGAGCGAAAGTGGGAAAGTGGTCACTGATAGAGTCAGGGAGGGTACCACTACTGGAGATAAGGTGTGGGTGTGATACCAGAATCCAGTTGATGGTGCTTCCAAAGGAATAGTCCTTTGATGGCCTGATTATGGAGTTGATGAGCTGATGGAAGTCGTAGAGGTTTATATTTAAGTGGTTTGTGGGGCATTGGACAGAGGACCAGTTAATATTAACGTTGCCTAGGATAAACATTTCATTTGTAATGTTGGTGGAGAGCCAAGAGAGTATGTATTTCAGAATAGGTATATTGTCACCAGGAGGGATGTAGAGGGAGGCTAAGAATATGGTTTTATGCTTCTTTAGGTGGAGTAGGGCTAGAAGTAATTCAGTGTTGGCAAATTGGGGAATAGGCTTAGGATATGAAGTAACTGAAAGGAAAGAGGAATAGAGTAGAACACCTCTGCCTCCTTTTTTATGGGTTCTGTCTTTCCTGATGATATTATAGTTGGGGGGAGTTATTTCAGAATCTTTTATGGAGGGTTTTAGCCATGTTTCAGAGACTGACAATATATCAGGATGGTTATGGAGAAGACAGGCATGAAGGTTGGGGATTTTGTTACATATCCTTTGAGCATTTAATGCTGAGAAGGAGAGGGTTTTTACAGATGAAGGGGTGTAAGAGACTGTGTTTGAGGAGTTGATGGGAGAGGGACCAGGGTTGGCATGTATGTCACCAGAGAGAAGGGTGGTGATAAGTTGATGAAGATGAAAATAGAGGTGATTGGAATTTTTTGTGTATAGTTTGAGGGTTGTATGTTTTGTACAGGTAGTGCTAGTTAGGATTAGAGTAGTAAACTTGTAGGTGGGAAATAGTTTGAAGGGGAAGAGTAGGGCGCGGTTGCAGAAGTATACATGAGGGCTTATAAAGGTAGAAGAGTGTTGGTGTTGATTAGGGATTGAACTGGTTATGCGAAAGTGGGGAGAGTGAAGAGTGTTAAAGGGTTTGGTGAGGTAGGTTAGATAGGATAAACTAAGTAGTAGTTGTAGTAGATGGGTTACAAGTGAGGATGGTTTTGTAAGCATCGTTGTAGTTAAGGGTTTTAGTTGGGATGAGTGATTGATACGAATGGAGTGTGGTATAGCTTTGAAGGGGTTAGGCTTGATATTATGAGGTGGTAGGGGGTGGAGCTGAGGAGTAATGGGTGGGGAAAGATGAAAGCTAATTGGATTGGGTGTGGTTAGTGGGGCTTAAATGTAGAAGTAGTGGGGGGGCGGGAATTTGGGGCAGGGTAGGGGAGCGGAGTGAACCCGCAGGGCGAAGAGAGTGGGATGAGCCAAGAAAGGAAGACCGAAGATGTGGGTTATGCAAAACAATCAGTGATTGTAGGAGTAGAAACACAAGGTAAGTAGCCACAGGGGGATAGGGGCAGGGCACTGAGTCTAAGGGTGGAAAGAAAACATAGAATTCACAGGGGTGAAGAGGTAGAATAGGCAGTTGGAGGATTAATTAAAATTTTGTGAGCTTAATAAAGATTGAAGTAGAAGTCAGTTAATGGATGGATGCTGCCACCTGCTGACCAAAGCGGGTAATTGCAGATATTTGAAGCAGCACTGGGAGGATAGGAACGGATAGAGTCTATGGAGCCAAGAGAGGATGGGTCAGTACTGAGTTGCTGGCTAGCGCACGCCGGGTCAAAAACATCAACCAGTGGCACAAAATTACTATGCAGTATGGTACATGCACTCGTTTGATTTTTTGGTTCTTGTGGGGGAGGCAGGACAGTTTACAAATGCACCGCATGATCCCTGCGATAGTTCTTATAGGTAGGGAACCAGGGTACAATGTAGCAGAAGTTTTTTAATGTGTGTGATCAAATTTGTATTAAGCATTTTATATTATTTTGAAAATACACAGCTTTACATCTGAATGAATGGAATTTGGATGCCTTACAGCGTAGATATATCTGAATATTGATATAATGTAATACTGTTATTTCAGGTAAAAAGGTGGATGAATTGAGTTTCACCTTTGATTTTTTTTTTGTTTGTGCCACTTAAAAGGAAAACATTTATAGTTTTGAAAATTCCTTTATGGAGTAGGAATTCTAACTTGCTCTTCAGAAATTAAAGAAAGTATGAACAGGCTGAAGTCAAATTATGAACACAGACAAAGAAAGTCCTCTGCTTAGGTACTCTAAGAATCACAGAAGTGAAAAGACATTAGCTCTCCATTGGAACTCAAAGTCAAGGCTTCTAGCACGCTGTGCTGTTGTCACTTCACCAATTACAGCACTGAAAAGGACGGTGTTGAGTTTTCCCTTAAGCTATTTATCATTTCAGCTAGGAAACCCCTCAGCATGGTGGTTACAGTCAAATTTTAAACTCACACATTTAGAGAAACCTGCCTGTTTAGGCATTGTTAGAATCATAATTTATTTCTTAAGTAGACTAGCTAAATATTAACTACAGCTTAAGGAAAGCAACATCTTTGATAAAGCAAGCACCTTTTCTCTGCCATCTAAAACTATATTTCTTCTTTTATCTATTTTGAATAATGCATGTGGAACTCCACAATTATTTCTTCCTGGTATGTACAATTTGTCACCTCCTTGCAACACTTTCATTGCACTTTTCTCTTTCCTGCACTTTCTTGTTATGCATTATCTATCCCTGGATTTCTTCTTACTGTGAGTGACTGTCTCTCACCCCGCTGATTCTTGGCCTGGGTGTAGCCCCACTCCAGTCCCCCTCCCTACGCTTGGGCTCACTCCACTCCCCTACCCTACCCCCATTCCCACACCCCCATTATCCTGTACCTAATAGATAACTAGTCCCACCCCTTCTTTAACAACACCTTCTCTAGCAACAAATCCATGCTGTCCCCTTAAACCTCCACCCATTTTAACTCATACTCCACTACTGTCCTATATTCCTCCCCACCTATCACTCATCTCACCTCCCGCAAACATATCTTTACCCTTCCTCTCTGGCAACCCCTTTTATCTATACCCTTCTTTTTCTTTTCACATTTTTTCTCAAACTTAAAAGATACATAACCTCACAACCTCCCACTCACTTACTAAACTCTACAAAGTCTGCAATGTATCATATAAAATATGCCATGCCTCTCCATATCCTATCAGCCCTGCTTTTTCTAGCCCTTTATACCACTTCCTTCCAATCCAAGCTCCCCCCTTATATTCACTGTCCAAAAGTACCTGTAATTGGTGAGTATCAGCATGTCAAACCTATGATCTACATCTCCCCATACCTCTATAATATCTCCCCTACTCTACTCTTTTCTCTCAGGTATTTTCATACCCACATCACTGCCAATTAACTATATATTTATCATAGAGTTTTATACCACTTCCTTCCAATCCAAGCTCCCCCCTTATATTCACTGTCCAACAGTACCTGTAATTGGTGAGTATCAGCATGTCAAACCTATGATCTACATCTCCCCATACCTCTATAATATCTCCCCTACTCTACTCTTTTCTCTCAGGTATTTTCATACCCACAACACTGCCAATTAACTATATATTTATCATAGAGTTTTTTTCAAGATTAAAATATATTACCCGTCACTGCCTTACCCACATCAAACTCCAATGTGATATCCCCCTAATCCAGGCCCAACACATAAAATCCACCCACCCTCTACCCCCCAAACTCCTCACACTGATAATTCAACTAACTCCACTAATACTTCCTATCTTTCTCTGAAGACAAGTAACTCTGACCTGTTCATCATTAATGCCAATCTAAGAAGCCTAATAAACAAAGTCAATGATTTTCATGACACTATTGTCCTATACTCACCTGAGATATTTCTCATTACCAAAACATGGCTTAAGCCCCATATCAAATCTGAAGAATTTCTCCCTTGTGGCTATAACATCCTTAGAACTGAGAGAATATCCAAGTGTGGAGGGGGGATTGCCATTATGTTTAAAGAAAATCTTAATCTGGTACACCTCAACTCTACCCCACTTGACATCCCTAACTTAGAAATTTCAATTGCAAGCCTTGATCTAAACAACCATAAGTCCATTATTTTCATTGCTATCTACCTCCCCCTGCTAAAAACCTCCATCATATTGAGAACATCATAGAATGGGCCTCTACAACCTTCACCCATGAAACTATAATACCAGGAGATTTTAATCTAGACTGGGCCACCTGTTCTTCCTATACCACAGCAAATTTTGTTAAACTTTATAATTTCTGTCAAAGAATTAACCACCCCACATGCATTGACAAACACACTAAGAAAACCTCCATTCTAGACTGGATTTTAACTAACAAGTCCAATATAAATTATGACTCTGGGTGTCTCCCAGACACACTAAGTGAACATTTTCCTACCTACTTGATTAGAAAACAGTTACAACTTTCCTCTAATAGTTTATTCTGCTTTATTCACAATAAAACATTTCTCTTTGTCTATATTTAACTCTCAACTTCTACATTATGATTGGACAGCTTTGAAAAACCTTCCACTTGACAGTGCAGTTCAGTTCAGTATTTCAATTCTTCTTTCCTACAAATACTGAATGTACTACCTCCCATAAGAAAATACGTACCAAATCCAAACAGCTTCCCTGGCTATCAAAAGATACAATTCATCTCCTAAAAGAAAGAGATAGAGCCTGGTCACACTATCAAAGTAGCAGATGCAATGACCTTACTACTTACCAACAACTTAGAAATCTAACTAAAATGCTAACCAAACAGAATAAAAAAAACTACTTCCAAACTAATCAGCTAAAGCACCAGAACAGTCCTAAAAGATTCTGGCACACAATTAATCTCCTCCTCATCCCAGGTAAACCTATAACCCCAGCCCCAACTTCCACCAACCAAAATGACTGTATAGCCTCACAATTTAATTCACACTTTATTAACTCAATAATCTCATTACTTAACAACACCCCTAACACACCTTCTACCATACCTCAAACTCCAAATAGTCATTCTACCCTTCTCCAACTCAAACCAATCCAAACCAGCTATATTAAAACTAAATTTCTAAACTAAAGCCCTGCACACTAGCTGTTGACCAGCTACATGGTGACTTTCTTCAACTAGCAGCTCCCTCCATAGCTTACCCTCTATCTATTCTTATCAACTGCTCTATCGCAGAGCAGTATGTACCATTCCTCTTGAAAATATCTCACATAATACCCCTACATAAAGGTGGCCCCTCTACTGATATATTCAACTATAGACCCATAGCCATTCTGTCTCCACTTGCCAAAATCTTAGAAAAATGCATACACAAACAGTTATTAGACCATTTCCTGTCCAATAATCTATTATACAAGACACAACATGGCTTTCTGCCCAGGCATAGTACCACTACAGCACTTATCACCTTTACTGATACTGTATACCATCTTAAGAACAAAAAAGCCAACTAATCTCTGCTACCTTCCTAGACATGTCAAAAGCATTGAATACTGTATCACATTAAATACTTCTTAACAAACTAGCCACCTATCACACCAGCCCTGAAACCCTAAAATGGTTTCATAGCTACCTGTCTGAAAGAAAACAAAACCAAAAACCGATGGATGTGCAGGCTCAAATGACCAGAACCAAACCAAAAGGCCTGCTAGGAAAATCCAAATAAAGGTCTGAAACATGAATGACCCCTTTATTCAAAGCGAATATAAAAGCAACAAGTCACAAATCCAAAACGCTTTAACGCCACAAAAATTACATACATTTTCGACCCCTGTAACCAAGGTCTTCATCAGAAAAACTGAAATACATCAAAGTAAAGCACCTTTTATACATCATCAATTAATTAAATGCATCAATTAACCAATAAAAACAACTATATAATTTTTTGAAGATAAAGTCCTTCTGTGATAAAAGCAAATTGTACATTACAAATATAACTCGATAATCCAGCTAAAACCATTGTGTTTAATAGCCTAATAAGATTGTAATAAAAATATATATTAAAAATCCCTTTTAAATAAATATAAAAAAACTCTCTGCAATAATGAGAATGTATATTATACAAAATTGCCACCCTGTGGCGTAAATAAATAACTTCATAATTTAGCTGCTCTAAGCATGAGCACTGAAGAAATAGAAAGTATGTCATTAAGACCTGGAAATTTCGTGGAATCCAAAAATATTTGCCAATACAGTTCTTTGTACTCTAATTTAGCCTCCCACATACCACCCCTAATTTCCTTAGGGACAGTTTCCAAAACGAAAAAAGAAAATGAAACTTGAGAACATTTTAAAGTATATCTGTACAATGCATTTTTATTGTATTGTCTTCTAATTTCATATAAATGTTCATAAATTCGACTTTTCAATTTTCTTTAAGTTTTCCCCACATAAAAGGAGCTGTAAAAATTGCACGTAGGAATATACACAACCCCTTGGGTGTTACAATTGGAGAAACTATCACTAACTATATTTCTGTCCCCTGAAGGGATGATGATGTGAGTTTGGTTAGCTACGTAAGCACATTGCGAACAAGCTCCGCATTTGAAAGTGCCTAACCTTCGTAAGGAACCATTAGATTTATTACGTGCATTAAACTTAAAAAGTTGCTTAAAATTCTGGTCCTTTCTCTAAATAAATTTCAATGATTTATTTTCAAGAATCTCTAAATCAGAAAATTCAACCAACTTATTCCATTCCCTAGTAATGACCTCCTTAATGACACCTGAATCCCCTGAATAATCAAATATAAAAGCTTCACCAAAATTATCAGGTCTATTGTTTAAGGGAACTGAGGAAACAGTATTATGAAAATCCCGTCCTAAGATGGGGGCAAATCTATACTTTCTCCCGTGAACCACCACATCCAGCATTTCTTCCAATAGAGCTTGGGGGTATCCCCGTTCCCTAAACATATCCAAAACTTTATTACTTTCAGTAAAAAAATCATCATCATTGGATGTCATCCTACTAGTCCGAACTAGTTGACCTTTAACAAGATTCTTTTTCTGAAAAAATGGATGACCACTTTTAAAGTGGAGATAAGAATTGGAAAAAGTTTCTTTGCGATATATGTTTGATGAAAAACCATGGTTGGTTTTAGTAAGGGTGACATCCAAGTAGGTAAGAACATACGGATTGTAACTATAAGTAAAATTCAAAAATGTGGTGGTGCCTTTTATGTATTCCAAAAATTCAATAAACTTCTCATAGGAACCTTTCCAAAAAATAACTATATCATCCAAAAATCTAAATAAAGCCCAAAACACCTATGGCACCTCCATTTACTCTCACATCATTACTAAACTATGGAACTTTGTCCCACAGCAGATTCTTACCATCACTGACACACACACATTTAAACAGACTCTAAAAGAATATTTCTCTAAACATAGGCTTTGCTCCTGTTCTCACCCTGGCTAGATACTTCAATAAACATCTAGTCCTTCCTCTGCAATAGCCTTCTCAGTATCTCCTGGCTATAGTATACTTCGTATACTACCTTTTCTCTATCCCCTAACTTTTGAATCCTTCTTACACCACTCATTTTATGAAAATTAAAGAAAAGTTGATTAATCGTATGAATGTTTTTTGAAATGCTTTGACAATTGTGTAATATTGTGTAATATTTCCTTAATATACCTAACTGTATTATTTATAAGTATGAACCTTGCAATTATAGTACTAATCTGTCTATCTCATTTGATGTAACTGTCATATGTAAATTGTAAATACTATTGTAATCTTCCTTGGAGCTGCTCTTCCTGGGTCTCTGCTGAAAATGGGCTTCTGGCCCCAGACGGATACTACCCGGACAACAAACGAAATAAATAAAAAATAAAATAATAAATAGTGGTCACATTAAGGGTAAATAAAATTATATTACAGTGCATATAGAGCGCAATATTTAAAAATATGCATTTTATATATATATATATATATATATATATATATATATGTGTGTGTGTGTGTGTGTGTGTGTGTGTGTGTGTGTGTGTATGTGTATGTATATATATATATATATATATATTTATATATATATATATATATATATATATATATATATATATATATATATATAAAATGTGGCTAATGTAGTTGTTAACTTCATATAACACAGATGGTTAATAAACTGAAAAAGTTTATTCTTGGGCAACATGTAAGTGTGCTAAAAAAGTTTTTCTTTTTTTATTAAATTCTTATGTCAATTATACTAAAAGCCATCAAATAAAATAAGTCAATTTAAAATACAATGTCCGCTAAAACTTTATTTATACCTTATATTAGTGGTTACAGTTTCACCACCCATAACTTAAGCACAGGCACTATGGATACATTTTCATTAAGTTCTGGGGAAAAAGTAACACTCAGTTAAAGTTGCCACAGGTATTCTTTACTTTCTCACAGATTTTCCCATGTCCCTTCTCTGACATTCAGAATAGCTTTATCTAAAATAGCAAAATGAAAAGTCCCTTGAAACTCTGGCAAACTGTTGAGTGTATAGGACATTATTAAGATTACATTTTGAAATATCATAATAATGTTCATATACCCTTTTCCTTAGTGTTCTTTCAGTTTTTCTTACATAAAACACCAAGAGCACAGAGCATTTTGCTATGTATACCACTTTTTGTGTAGTGTAATTGCCCTTTTGCAAAAGCATAGGATATTTTGGTACATTCACCAAATGTAGGAACATGTGTACATTGTCTGCAAGCCCCACACTTTTTAGTACCTGACACAGTTTTAGTAATGTTGATGTTTGAGGGATTCTCTGTGATGACCACTCTCTGGGCCAGTAATCAAGGAGCCTGAATCCTCATCCCAGACACTGGAGTGGGACATTCACTTGGAATACAAATGGATACACTCAGTATTTCCAGATGCAGACCTCTCTGCATCAAGCACAATTTCCCTTAAGAGCACGCAGGGAACACACTCACCCTGGGGTCTGGGTTTTTATATATGTCTCCCTCCAGGTCCCCAATAAGACTCCCCACTGGTACAGCTGTAGAGTTAGGTCCTCAGCTGAGTGCCCAAGCCAAGTCCCCCACCACTCTCTCTATGACCCTAGTGCTTCATGTCCCTGCTCCAAGTAGCTCGCTCACACACACACACACACACACACACACACACACACACACACACACACACACACACACACACACACACACACACACACACACACACACACACACACACACACACACACACACACACACACACACACACACACACACACACATGCCACAATCAGCTACTTTAAGGCCCTTAACAAAGGGTGTCCAGTTATACTGTCCAGTATTAATACTAATACAAATGGTAGTAGTTGACCAAGAGAGCTAAGCCTTCAGGAGTGTCCATACAGTGTCACCAAATAAATATAAGTGCTCTCAAAGGTTAAATACTTTCTAAAACAAACCATCCATTATAAAAGTTTTAAATATATTTAATAATAAATAGTAAAAGAACAGTGGTGTAGTGGTTAACATTACTGCCTCACAGCAAGAGGTTCTCCGGTTTGATCCTCAGCTGGGGTGCCTGCTGTGCGGAGTCTGCATGTCCTCCCTGTGGTTGCATGGGCTTCCTCTGGGTGCTCCGGTTTCCTCCCACATCCCAAAGACATGCTGCAGGTGGATTAGACACTCTAAATTGGCCCTAGGTGTGAGTGTGGGTGTGTGTATGCCTTCTGTGGAAGGTTGGGTGCCAAGCTGGCAACTCGAAACCGTAAAACTCCACTGCCAATCATGAGCAGACAAGGAGATCCGCTGTGGCAACCCCTAACCGGGAAAAGCCAAAAGAAGAAGAAGTAAAAGAACATGAAGATACTGAAAAAAAAAAAAAAAAAAATATATATATATATATATATATATATATATATATATATATATATATTTATATATGTATATAGTAAACCACAGAGTTCAAATCACAATATTGATGGACAGACTCAGACAAATAAATAAAAACAATATCTAAACTAAGCTTCACTATATTTTCCTGACTGAACTAGGATAATTACTACTCCATACTTACTTAATAGAGCAAAGCAGATGATGTAGTAAATGTTCCTTCTTGTTGTCAGGCCCAAGACAGAATACTCAATACTGGGAGATTTCCCACAATAATATCTAAAACATAATTTCTAAGATGGCTGGCAGAATAACCTCATCTGGTTACCTGACTCTAGGTTCTCACAGTATTTCCCTTTGAAGCTGAGAGAGGAATTTAGCATATATGGCTACAATACATATTTCAATGTTTATGGTAGTGCCCTGAAGCAATGAAACAATTACAGTGCTTCCCCCTCATATTTACAGAGGCTATTAAACAATGGCCTCTTCCAGATGTACTGATTCCAGTTCCATTCAGCACAGTAGGGTGCTGTGTTGATGGCTTAACAGCAAATTTAATTTGAAGGATTTTACAAAACTAAATGGACTGAGATAAACTGCTTCTTGTCTAGTGATCTTTGCTAACATATACAAATACAGTTTCACATGCATATTCCTTTTCTGTCCAGCAGAACCCACTGTTGATACATTTTTTAACACTAGCAACTTTGCAAACACATTTTGATTTTCAAATGCCATACAGTTCTAATACATTTGTAACTTAAGCATCTGTACAAATCAGTTTGATATTCAAATGCCATACAGTTCTAATACATTTGTAACACAAGCATCTTGTATAAATCGGTTTGACATTCAAAGGACATATCATTCTTTGCATAACTCCAGCTGGCTATGCTGGCACTAGACCATATCATCACACTGTCAAACAACTTTTTGAAAGTTGTTAGCTGTTTCGTATACAAAACTAGGTTGTTCCCCTATCTGTATATATAATTGAATCTGTCTTAAAAATACTCCTGTTTATTTTTATAATAGATTTAATGTATCCATCTCCAGCATTGTATTGTAACACAATGGCTCTCTCTCTTAAGTATTTAATATCAGTTGTAACAGCACAATAATGTCCAATAAGAGGATCAGTTTCTGCATTATACTTGTCTAAACCCACATCTGGAGCAGTTTGTATATATGCCCTCATTGTGTGGCTATATTGTTACTTATTTTTATTACCATATTTTTAGGATAACCCCTAGCAAAAAACATAGATTTGAACTTGCTTCTTTCATAACCAAACATAGTTCTATCAGAAAGAATCTGTGCAATTCTGATAAACTGAACTCTAATTAAACTTTTCTTATATGTCATGGGATAAAAATTTCTAAACTACAATATGCATTAGCAAATGTTGCTTTTTTTTATAAATAGTTGAACTAAAACCATCTTGTGACTTAAAAATATGAGTTTCAAGGAAATGAGCCTTGTTTTGTGCACAGTTAAAAGAAAACTTTAAGAAATAGGGTGGGAGGGTGGCCTAATGGTTAAGGTGTTTGCCTTACAAACACAAGGTGCAGGGTTTGAGTCTCACAAGGGATAATTGGCTAGGCTTAAAATGGCTCGCAAGGGCAGTTAGCTTAGTACTACTCTATGAACCTCTATGAACCTATGAAATAAGTTGTCAAGTTTAAGTATAGAATAAATTCTTGTCCCATGTCTCCTGGGCCATTTTATAAAATGAAAATATTATCTAAGCATCTTAAATAATTTGCAATGCTTATAAAACTTGATTGGGAACACATGTAACATCTCCCACCTTTTCATGATCAGGTTTGCAAAAACTGGGACACATGCTGGTGTGAACGACCTGAGACGTACCTCCCTGGACTACATGAAAAGAGACATAGAGGAGCTCTCTGATTATGTAGCCCAGGCAGGTATGACCCTAACCCTGAGCAGTATCCTTCCTTCACCAAGAATGATGCCACAATATAGAGACAAGATGATCAGCTTTAACAATTGGCTTAATATCTGGTGTCATTCAAAGGGGATCCAGTGTCTGTCTGCCTGGGATGACATGCTTGACAAGCCACGCTGCTTCAAGGGACGGCTTGCACCTGTCACCCTGGGATTCCGGATATTGGCTAAGGCTCTTGCCACCCCACAGTGCCTTTTTTAGGCAAGGCTCAAATTCTAAACCTACCACCCTAGAAAAAAAAATGGGAAGAAACTGAGGGTAATGCTGCTCAATGCCAGAAGTCTAAATCTCAAAATGCACGCACTCGAGGCCCTTCTCAGTATGGAGAACATCGATGTCTGTGCTGTAACTGAAACCTGGTTCAAGGCTCCTGAGAGCACCCGGCACTATTAGGTTTTACCTCATATCATGCGTTCGGCCCCAAAACCCGGACCACACCACAAAAGGAGGGTGTATCCATATTCATAAAGGATACCCACACCTCCAGGTTGGTGGCAACGCACGAAGCTTCGGAAACCATCCAGGTGCAACTAACCATAGGCAAAACTGCTCTACAAATTGTAGCATGCTACAGGCCACCCTCTCAAACTCAGAAACCCCACACAGCCTTCCTGAAGACACTGGAGGGTATAAATGTATCTCCAAACACCATCATATTGGGTGACTTCAACTACCCGAATATAGACTGGGAACATTACTCAAGCCCTAACTTTCTAGCCCAACGGTTCCTGGAGTTCATAAATTCAAATGCCATGGAACAGCTAGTCACTGTTCCCACGAGAGGAGAAAATATACTAGTTCTCATTGTCACAAACATGGGGACAAAATGCTCCACACCGGAAGTATACCCCTCATTGGTGAGATCTGATCATAAACTAATCTCACTGGAAATCCACATCCCGCCCCCACCCCAAACAAAAAAGACCATAGTGAAGAACTTCTCTAAAGCAAACTTCACACTACTCAAGACTGGTGTGGTATCCTTCAAGGCCCCTGAGCCAGTGGAAACCACAACCCAAGCTGCGGAAGCCCTTACAAATGCCTTCTATGAACACCTCCAGGACTGCATGGATCAGGCAATCCCAAATAAAACCAAGACTCTTTCCACAAAGGGCAAACGTCCAGTCTGGTGGACCCCAGCCATTAACAAACTTTACAATAAGAGGAGAAAGCTATTACATGATAGAACAAAATCCATAAAAGGGAAGTCACCCTGATCATTATTAGTAAAAAATACGAGCACTCATAAAATCAACTAAGGCCAATTTTGAGAGACAAATTGCCATGGATTCAAAGGACAATCATAAGGCCTTTTTCAGCTATGTTAGGAACCTGGGTGGAAACTCCCAGATATGCTCAGAATTAGTCCAAAATGATACAAAAATCACTGAACCCACAGACATTGCCAACATACTGGCAGACAGGTTCAGTGCAGACTTCACCCCTCTCCCCTAAAGGAGAGATAACTATCCCAGCCGAGTGTAGCCTCCCGGACATCTCAAATGCGCAGGTGAAAGCTACACTCTCTAAAGCTAAAAACACAGCATCAATGGGACCGGATGGTGTCCCCGGCTGTGTGCTACACGAGCTAAATGAGGAATTAAACCCGCACATAAGGCAGCTGTTTAATCTCAGCCTTACCACAGGATACGTGCCCAAGGAGTGGCGTACAGCAACTGTAGTCCCACTCCACAAAGGCGGCGCCTCACGGACCCTGGTAATTACCGCCCATAAGCTTAACAAGTCTAGTCTGCAAAGCTATGGAGAGGATCATAATGGAGCTCATAAACAAAGATATAGGGGACTTGCAGACATTGGACCCGACCCAGTTTGGCTTTGTCAAGGGAAGATCATGCCTTTTGAACTTGGTCGACTTCTTGAAACAGTCACCAAGGCCATTGATGAGGGAAAGGCAGTCCATACAGCCTACCTTGACCTTGCAAAGGCTTTCGACACAATACCCCACTCGGGTATTGTAGAAAAACTTACCAGCTTAAATGTAAACCCATATGTCACAAGATGGGTTGCAAACTGGCTTAAGGACAGAACCCACAGGGTTAGAGTTGCTGGCGCTGTGTCAGACTCCAAGCCGGTCACAAGTGGTGTCCCACAGGGCTCGGTCCTTGGCCCCTATTGTTTGGCATCTACTTCTCAGAAGTACAGGCCAACATAGGAGGACTTTGGCTGACAAAGTTTGCAAGCGACTGCAAACTGGGCGCCATAGTGGAAAGTGCATCAGACACGGATATCCTTCAGAAGGGACTCACGGAAACAGATAGCTGGTGCCAGAGCCATGGCCTGAAGTTAAACGCCAAAAAATGTATATTCATACCCTTCGGGAAAAACAAGGTAACCCCAAGCTACCATATAGGTGGCAATCCACTAAGCACAGAAGAGGTTATCAGGGACCTGGGGACCCAGGTTGACAGTGGCCTTTCTTTTGACACTCACATTGCTAAAGTGGTTAGAAAGACCTTCTACATTGCCCACCTGATCATGAAGGGATTCACATCCAGATCTAGTGAGGTTATTGTTCCCCTGTACTCTTCACTTATCAGACCAATGATCGAGTACAATGCCCCATTCGGGATGTATCTCACCCGACATCTGCAGCAATTGGAGAGACCCCAAAAGTTCCTCACCAAAAGGATAAAGGGACTCCAAAATCTGTCATATGCTGCCAGATTGAAGAAACTCCAGCTCTATTCAGTCGCATACCATCTGCTCAGAGGTGACATGTGCCTGACATACAAGGCCATGTCCAACCCGGAATTAATGGACATGCTCCACCTCAAAAAATCCAAATCCACCAAAACCACTAGAGCAAGCGACTTAAACCTTAGCACGGATATAAATAGGACGTGCTGGAGGGATAGATTTATCACTCAGAGACTCCCTATGCTGTGGAATAAAATCCCGGTCCATGTGAGGCAGAGCACCTCGCTGACTCTGTTCAAGAGAAATCTAGACCTGTGGATGGGAGATCGTAGGTTTACCCCAGGAATCATCTCTGTGTCACTGCTGGACAGAGGCACAACAAACTAATGGGCACAGTATTTTTTCATATAAGGGGTGGCGTAAGCCACAAAAATTTGGGCTAGGCTTATAAATGCCTTAGGGCAGATAGCCTAGTATAAACCTATGAACCTATGCTGCACCCATAGCCACATCTCTCTTTTGCTTGTAAATTTCATATTCATAGTAAATGTAGCTGTTGTCCAATAAAAGACTGATAAAAAAATCCATATGTCTAGCACTTTAGTTAAATGAGATCAAGTTACCAAACAAAAGGCTTTCTCTAGATCTAGGCTAATTATATACAGTCTCTGATCCTAAGTGAAAGTATGAAAGTGAATGTTGATAAAGAAATATTGCACTGCCCAGACAAATATGTTTCTAATTCTTCAGATAAATAACACCAAGTGAATGAATCAAATGCTTTATATATATTTATTGATTATATGTTCATAGGTTCATAGGTTAGTACTAGGCTAACTGCCCTTGTGGGCCATTTTAAGCCTAGTCAATAGCCCCCCCTGTAAGAATCAAACTCTGTACCTTTATGTTTGTAAAATAAACACCTTAACCATTACGCCAACCTCCCACCCCACTATATATATATATATATATATATATATATATATATATATATATATATATATGCTAATTTTTAATAGTTCTCATGTATCGTTATCGGTGTAGACAATTCAAATAATTGTTCTTTTGATGTTGTCTAGTGCCAATCTGCTTAATATAAAGCCAGATTAGCCTTCCTTTATTAATGTGGGTAGCATATTTTTATTCTGTTGCCAAGGATCATCACACAAATTTTGTAACCAGCTTTCAGTACTTTTATAGGTCTATAAGAAAAGCATAGAAATTGATCTTAATTTTACTTTAATAAAGGAAAGGTTTTATAGTTCCATGACAGAGGTATATTGAATTTAGTTTCAATATTTGTTGCTGCTTTCTATAAAAGAGATGTAACATTTTGAGATAATACTTTATAATATCATCAAGTGGAACTTTATTTTTCAGCCATTTAATTTGCTCCTTTGTCATGTTTTTTAATTTATTCCAGTAATATTTTCTGTATCCACATTTTGAAGAGTAAAGTTTTCTGTATCTGTATTCTGTGTGTTAATCTCAATGCTTTTAAGTCTAGAATTTCTTCAACATCCATATATTTTCTATTATTACTCCTGTATACTGTTGATACAATTAGTTATTTTTTATAATTTTGGAGCTCAGAGTTAATTTCTGTAAGAGTTTAAGAGTTATAGACTAAGAATGTAATCCGACATTTTCTAGACTAATGGAAACCTTTTGATATAGGATCTTCTGAATCTCTGCTTTCAGTATTTTTTTTAATTTCTAGTAATAAACCATTTTTTCTTTTTTGTAGTTTTAACTTTATTTTGTCTATTTTTTTCTTGCCATTAGACTATGTCTTTATTCTAATATTTTGTCTTGTTGTAATACCAAGTTCAAGCGTTGCCATAAAAGCTTTCATTGAGTCTCCTAGGATCACATCAGAATCTTAGCCATTATTATTCAAATGTTGTTACGCTGTGAAATTCACCCTATGCATAGGGTTGGGACTTGGGCAACCAACCTGAGCCCATAAAACCCATTAAGTGCTACAAAGACAACTAACACTGAAAGGTGCTCATTGCCTGATGTACCATATGGGGCATATACAGAAAAGAAAAAAAAGAGACAAAGAGAGAGAGAGACTCTATTAAATAAAGTTGATTTTCTTGAGTTTGACATTAATGTATAAGTGACTGCATTGTGATCTGATAGTGGATATATTATCACCTTTACTTTTCTGTTTTAGAAAGGAAATCTTTTCAAATATATACCCTATCAATTGTTAAAATCATACCAAATCTATAACAGTAATGAGTGTAGAATAAAAAAAAAAAAAACGATCCAGAAAAGTTAATAAAGACTAAGTCTGTAATATGTGTTAAAGCTTTAGTTGATTCTAAAATTTAAGGTTTGTTAATTGCACTAGTATCATTTTAAGAATTCATTTAAAATTTCCTGCCATTATTATAGTCCCATTCTTCTAGAAAGATAAAGTTTGAAAATATTTTTATGGAGAACAAACTTAATGAGACCATATCACCTATGTTTAATGTTTGCAATGAGATATATAGTACCAAAAAAAAAAACATTGATGAGGAAAGAGTCCAACTAGGGATTCCCAGGCTTGGAGAAGGCATATGACAAGGGCCCAAGAAAGCTGATTTGGGCAGTCCTGCAGTGGTTCAAAGTCCCAGAAACATTGATAGAATTAGTACAGGTTTTGTGCAAGGACCCCATGACACAAGTGCACTGTTTTCAATCACAAAAGGGTTCCCAGTGGGAGTAAGTGTGCATCGTAGTTTAGGTCTGAGCTCACTCCTTCTCATTCTGGTGATGAACTACATTAGCAAATAGATTGGGGGACAGATAAACAAAGCTGCCATCTGCAGATGATGCAATAATCAAAGCAGACTATTAACAGGATATTTAACAAATGATACAAGAATTGAATACAAAACTGAAGACACATGGTATAAGACTGAGTACAAACAAGACAGCAGTTATGGCAGGACACGGAGAAAGCTAGAATTAGAGGTGCTGTGTCATCTAGCACAAAGTGTCAGGGTTAGAGAGTGAAAGAAAAATGCCAAAGAAGCCACCATTAAGGTGTGTAACAGTGGCAAGGCCAGTGCTTCTTTATCTCACAGAAACCTGGGCAGCAAAGGCATAGCAACTCAGGAAGAATGAGTTGATGGAGATGATATGCCAAGATGGATTGTAGGAAGCACACTGTGGGACAGATGAAACAATTAGGACATGAGAGCAGAAGCCACATTAAACCCAATTGCAGAGACATTCATGGAGAATAGATTACAGTGGTTCAGTCACATGTGCTATAAATGAGGATCTGGGAGAGCCAGGAAGAAGGTGAAAGGAGGTGAGGTTCTTGGTTGTATAGACTGTGTGAGAATACCTGCCAAATGCATGACTTTGAAGAAGTAAGAAAGGGGATGATGGGGACAGTTAATGGAATACCACGACCCTGTGCTGAAATGGGGTAAAGGAGGTTGCTGCTGCTGCTGCTGATGATGAGTAGCTGTCAATCTCAGAATCCAGTATGCATTTGCTAAGGTTAAGATTTTTTTTTAATATATTCAGTAATGACTGTACACAGCATAACTTGTCATCACTGTATGAATCAGTAACCAGAAGCACTATAATAGAGTTTCTCCATAAGACTGCTCTTCCCATTATCTGTTCGATAAAGCTAGAACTTGCAAGTAATTTGTATTTCTTTGTATTTATTATAGCAATATCATCTTGCAAGAAATCAATTTCATTTGAAAGAGACACTGTATTTAATACATTTTAGATACTTAAACTGATTCATTTATTTTCATAAATGTATTTATTTATTTTGATTTGTTAACAAGGTAAGTGAACTGTTTGTTCTGAAGACTGGTTCAGTCATGATCCAGGTCACTAGGATAGTAACATTACAAAACAGTCAGGATTACAATACAAATGCAAACAGCTGATGTAACACTACTTGATTAAGGTTATAAATAACAATATAATCACAGAAATTGCTACAGCAAATGAAATGCAAAAACTGAAGGCAGTCTTTGCATAAGAGAAGACCTTGCCTTACCATCTAGGGAAACTAAATGGAACCCTATTATACAGAGTGAAGAACAAAAGAGCAATAATTACAAGGAGGTAGGGATACATACATATGTGCCTATATACATATATGTCTATATACATATATATTTATATATATATATATATATATATTTATAAACATATATATATATATATATATATATATATATATATATATATATATATAAAACCAAGCAATAAAAGAACGTCTCCAACAGTGCTAATATCTCTCTGCCCACCAAATACGCACCAATAAATAATCCAATAACTGTGGCTGAGAGATAACCAAGGCATCTCAATATCCCATGCATAAAATGTTCAAATAAATGTATGAAACTCCGTATAACTGAAGAAAAAGTCTGTTTATTGTTTAAAACAAATCGGTAAGCGCTTTCACTATAGCTTCGTCAGACCGTTAACATTCAAAAGATCATCCTAATCACATTTATATAGGTCACATGCATACTTAAATGCATCCAATTATAATATTAAAGGAATATACATCAAGTCTGCGTTCACCATCAACAAAAGGCTTATTAGTGCTTAATATGCAAAGGCAGAATATTCCAATTCGCCCATAAAAGCAACATAATAAGGCAAATGCATTGTAATTGTTCATATATATCGACAGCATCATATATAGAAATGTATTAAAATATACTGTTGAAAAAGCCAAGTTGACAACATCAACCTGACCATGTTAAATCATAGCTTATTCTATTGTGCGCATGTAAAGTACAACAACCTATGTAAAATCATGTAAAACATAAAATAAAAACGAATGAACTAATACTTGCAGTTATTGGTCATCAACAATAACAAAGTGTACGAAGCATCCAAATGTATGCTATCTATGGTCATAACCACGTTGCTGAAAATTTACTTGGTAATACCACCTACTCGAACATAAAAACATTAAAACTCTACTATTATTGACCAACTATGATTGTTCATCAGGTGGCTACTATTAGCTGATGCACAACGTATAACAAACATCTATATTATTACATTACATCTACTAAATATTACCTTACATCTGCTAAACAGTATATATATAAGGTAAAAGCGAGATGTCATACTACTGAAGCAACATAATGAATAGTGCATCAGAATTATATTGGTGGTAACTAATAGCACTCACTCATCATATTGGTATAATAAATGTAAGTATTAACAAGCAATAATCCATTAATCTAGTCTATGCTCATCGAGACCTACATAACTGATAACTCAGGGCAGTCTCTTAGCGCATCAGTATGAAAAACATATATATAACGGAGCTATCATTCGTTAGCTTAATCAATACACAAACATGATGCGTTACACACAAATTAATCTAAAATATTTAAGGCATTCTTAAAAGAATTATTAGGGATTGTCCACAATTATAGAACGGTACTGCGCCATTTGCAATCTTCTCATTAATGACTGCATCAGACAATTTAATATGCAATTACCATTAAATATCTGGTTCTAATCTACCATCTCTTATACATGATAACTTTATAGTAAAATCTTCTAAACAAGATTGAGCATGACCAACCAACCATAGTAAATATATTACAGCAAATCAACCATATTAGAAGCACTCCTTGCATCCATGCACAGCCGTTGAATAGACACTCTTAGAAAACCATAATATGCATAAAATATATGTCTAAATAAAGCTTGGAGTGCCCAAATTAAAAAGTTTTACGCATTGGTCACTTTCTTATCAATCAGATAATACAATTGAAGCCATCACTTGCCAAGTGGAAAATATTATTAATTTGTAACCTCTATACAACTGTGTCATATGACAGAAGTAAATAGTGGACTACAGCAGACATCCTGAAAAAGCCTATATACCATATCTAAAAGTAATTTTACTTATAACGCCTAGCCCTAAGTACTGGTCTAATAGAGACTCTTGCGTTGAGACCTTTGCCCTTATCTCCCCTAAGTCTCATCATCCAGTTGACTTCTCTTCTTTCAGTGGCATTACTAATATTACCCTCCCTAACAACTGGGAGGATGTTATCGATCACCATGAAGGTAAAATTATGTAGTTGGCCACAATTGAAAAGAAACATAGTACCTAGAGGTTTATGAATACTTAAAATGCCGACTTATGTTGACCAATATCCAGAACTCCTTACCCAATGGCAGAAGTTGAATTTAGAATTGAGTAAGAAATATATGCAATTGTTGTTAGATTTTTTAAGCCTGTAGAGGATGAATTAATAAAGTCAGCATTGGCTCAACAACTTGAAATTAGTGCCAAATACCCAGAGCCACTAGTTAATCGAGCTATTACCAATATGCTAGATGGAATCATGGTATATGAAAGGCGACTTCTACAACAAAAGAAGAATAAGATAGACAGAGATGTTCGTGATTTCTGGACATCACAAGTATTTGCTTGGCCAAGAGCATCTTCCTTTCCCATGCCTACAGTAGCTGCATCTGATATTATATCTACTCACCAGCAGAGTGAAAGGTTGAGGCAGCCTACTCTATTACATGTACAGACTGTCAATGAAAGAAGAACACCATCATCTGCTAATTATGAGCAACAACATACACAAGTTCAAATTACTGAGGGATCAGTCATAGATGATGATCAACAAGCCAAGTCATTGACACATACTGTTTCAGTAACTGAAGTTCCCTCAGTACGCCCTAAGACAACTAAGATTAGCACATCTAGTCAGTATGATTTACACCAAGAAAAATTTTTTCCATAGTTCCCCCTCCCTATATCCTTAGGGAGGGGGGACAAGCCAGATCGCTCTGCCAGTCAGGGGAGGCAGAAGCGCAAGCTATCAGGAGAGAGACCACAAGGACAGAAACTCAAAAAGATGTGGAACAAATAGATGCAGATTTAGTTTGGAACATTTCCCATAGACCATTAGACAAATATGAACTCAGTTTGCTAAATAAGGGTTTAACTTTCATTCCAACAGTGAACAGTAGAATTACGGATGTGCTTACTGATTTAAAATTATTTACCAGGAATGTGATGCTTAGATATCAGTTTGGTGATAATTTGAATATTACTCAACGATCCTTAAAGAGACCAAGTGATTTTGTACCCCAGAATCACCCCTTGATAGAGGCTTTTTATAAAATGGTGGAAGATGATGTCTATGAACAATTTGCATCTAACACTAATAGAAATAGGAGGTTTAATAATTTGTCATTTCAAGAGAGACAGGCATTATTTAGGCTTAGATCAGATATGAACATAGTTTTTAGACCAGCAGATAAGGGGGGTCCCCTGGTGGTGATGGATACTCTCCATTACCACACAAGCATGTGTAATATGTTGGCAGATGATAAATATTATAAACCCATAACTAAACAGCAACTAGAATTTATCAAACAAAAAATGATTAGTATCATTGTGGAATTGGAGAAGAGCCAAAGTATAGATAAAGAACTAGTTACCTTTTTACAAGTTGAATATCCTATGATACCTAATATACATGGAATTCCCAAAATACATAAACATGGCACTAATCCCCCAATGAGACCTATAGTCTCTGGAGGTGGATGGTCTACAGAGCCTTTTTCTCTTTATGTTGAAAAGTATCTTAGACCTATTGTGGAACAGAATGAACACATCTTGAGGGACACCAAACAATTTCTTGGGGACTTGTACAATCATTTTAGTCGTATAAAAATGACACAGGACATGTTGTTTGTCACGTTGGATGTCCAATCATTGTTCACCATCATTCCTAATGAAGATGGAGTAGTAGCCATTAAGAAGTATTTGACCATACATAGCCATTACACGGACAAACACATAGACCTTATAGCTATGTTTATGGAAGTTATTTTGGAGTACAATGTTTTTGTCTACCATGACAGTTTATACATACAGCGAGATGGCGTAGCTATGGGCACTTCATGTGCCAACAGCTACGCCAATATGTTTTTGGCCATGTGGGAGGAAGCGTATTGTTTCAATGTGAATTACACACTTTACATGTGCGTTTTTATAGACGCTTTGTGGACGTCTTCCTTATTTGGGAAGGTAGCCATGAAAATCTCAAGAGCTATATAGAAGTAATCAATAGTTTGACTCCTTATCTGAAGTTTACATTTGAATATTCAGCAGATCGCATAGATTTCTTGGATGTTTTTGTACAGAGGGTGATGGATGATCAAGTTAACATCGGAGTCTACAGGAAAAGTTGCTAAAGGAATGCCCTTTTATATAGAATGAGCATGCACCCCCATTATATATTTGACAATATAATGAGAGGACAGAGTATGAGAATTTCAAGACTCAATGCATCACAAGAAGGATTTCAACAGGAGATAGATAGGTTTAGACTCAGACTTATACAACGAGGTTATAGACAATATGAGATTGAACGCAATTTAGAAGATATATATGATTTAAGATGAAATAGAGCTGCCCCATACTATTCTAACCAAATGAGTGAGAAAGTGACTAATGGTATCCATACCAAGCAGATAAGAATACCCATGTATTATACAAATGACAGGAAGGATATTATAGATATTATTAACAAGCATTGGTGGATTCTGACTAGTGACGAAGAGATCACACAGATAGTGGGAATAAAACCTGGCTTTCAGTATAAAAATAGATGTAATCTTAAAATGCTATTATGTTATCATAATGATAGACAGGGCAATGATAGTTGGATAGGAACCAACCCATATGGACGGTGCAATTATTGCAGTTACATAGAAAGTGGAAATATGTTTGTACACCCAGACACACAACAGATTTTCTTTTTTAAGGTTAATGCCACCTGTAGTATAGAAAATGTGGTGTATCTAGCCACATGTCAAGAATGCCAAGCATTCTATGTTGGCAAGACCAACAGGATGCTTAGGACAAGGATTAGAGAACACCTATCCGCAATTAGAATTCAATATATGAATAATGCCCTAGCCAAACATGCCTATAATTGTGGCCAACAACATAATTTCACCTTCATGGTTATCGATAATATCCTCCCAGTTGTTAGGGAGGGTAATATTCGTAATGCCACTGAAAGAAGAGAAGTCAATTGGATTATGAGACTTAGGGCAGATAAGGGCAAAGGCCTCAACGCAAGAGCGTCTATTAGACCAGTACTTAGGGCTAGGCGTTATAAGTAAAATTACTTTTAGATATGGTATATAGGCTTTTTCATGATGTCTGCTGTAGTCCACTATTTACTTCTATCATATGACACAGTTGTATAGAGGTTACAAATTAATAATATTTTCCACTTGGCAAGTGATGACTTCAATTGTATTATCTGATTGATAAGAAAGTGACCAATGCGTAAAACTTTTTTAATTTGGGCACTCCAAGCTTTATTTAGACATATATTTTATGTATATTATGGTTTTCTAAGAGTGTCTATTCAACGGCTGTGCATGGATGCAAGGAGCGCTTCTAATATGGTTGATTTGCTGTAATATATTTACTATGGTTGGTTGGTCATGTTCAATCTTGTTTAGAAGATTTTACTATAAAGTTATCATGTATAAGAGATGGTAGATTAGAACCAGATATTTAATGGTTATTGCATATTAAATTGTCTGATGCAGTCATTAATGAGAAGATTGCAAATGGCGCAGTACCATTCTATAATTTTGGACAATCCCTAATAATTCTTTTAAGAATGCCTTAAATATTTTAGGTTAATTTGTGTGTAATGCATCCTGTTTGTGTATTGATTAAGCTAACGAACGATAGCTCCATCATATATATGTTTTTCATACTGATGCGCTAAGAGACTGCCCTGAGTTATCAGTTATGTAGGTCTCGATGAGCATAGACTAGATTAATGGATTATTGCTTGTTAATACTTACATTTATTATACCAATATGATGAGTGAGTGCTATAAGTTACCACAAATATAATTCTGATGCACTATTCATTATGTTGCTTCAGTAGTATGATATCTCGCTTTTATCTTATATATATACTGTTTAGCAGATGTAAGGTAATATTTAGTAGATGTAATGTAATAATATAGATGTGTGTTATACGTTGTGCGTCAACTAATAGTAGCCACCTGATGAACAATCATAGTTTGTCAATAATAGTAGAGTTTTAATGTTTTTATGTTCGAGTAGGTGGTATTACCAAATAAATTTTCAGCAACGTGGTTATGACCATGGATAGCATACATTTGGATGCTTCATACACTTTGTTATAGTTGATGACCAATAACTGCAAGTATTAGTTCATTCGTTTTTATTTTATGCTTTACATGATTTTACATAGGTTGTTGTACTTTACATGCGCACAATAGAATAAGCTATGATTTAACATGGTCAGGTTGATGTTGTCAACTTGGCTTTTTCAACAATATATTTTAATATATATTTTAATATATTTCTATATATGATGCTGTCGATATATATGAACAATTACAATGCGTTTGCCTTATTATGTTGCTTTTATGGGCAAATTGGAATATTCTGCCTTTGCATATTAAGCACTAATAAGCCTTTTGCTGATGGTGAATGCAGACTTGATGTATATTCCTTTAATATTATAATTGGATGTAGTTAAGTATGCATGTGACCTATATAAATATGATTAGGATGATCTTTTGAATGTTAACGGTCTGACGAAGCTATAGTGAAAGCGCTTACCGATTTGTTTTAAACAATAAACAGACTTTTTCTTCAGTTATACGGAGTTTCATACATTTATGTGAACATTTTATGCATGGGATATTGAGATGACTTGGTTATCTCTCAGCCACATATATATATATATATATATATATATATATATATATATCTATCTATATATATCTATCTCTCTCTCTATATATATATATATATATATATATATATATATATATATATATATATATGTATATATATATATATATATATAGATATAGATCTATATATATGTATATATGTATATATATATATATATATATATATATAGATATATATATATATATATATATATATATATATATATATGGGTCTACCTGACATTGCCGACACTCTAGAATGCCGACAACCCCATGGCCGACACCATATGATTGACATTCGGAATGTCAACAATGCGGAAATGGCATCTCACTATAGTGCAGCATAGCCCCCCTGCTAGCAGTTGAAAGGAAATTTTATTTTCCTTTTATATGGTCTATTTACAATGTCGAGATTTCGGATGTTGGTCATATGGTGTCGGCCATATGGTTGTTGGCATTCTGAAATTTTGGCATTGTGAAATAAATCCATATATATATATATATATATATATATATATATATATATCTTCGATGTGTAGAGTGTATGAAGTAATTTGTTTTTAGAAATGGAAGAAGAGATAATAAAGGATAATAAAGGAAACAAAAAATTTTGCCAAAACACTGAAAATAATGACCCCTAGCATAGAGCTAATTTGCCGCTAAAGTATTGTGTAAGTTAACACTTTGCTAATTTGGAAGATTTTAAATTGCAGCAAGTTAACTTTAACATTCAACATGTCAGTCTCCCTTCTCTTATTGCCAATGTCGTGGCCATTTTTTTTTCTTATCCTTTTATTGACTGGGTTAGTCCCACTAGACAATAACCTCTTTTCAAGGGAGACACAAGGTCATATTTACACTACTATGTGAAATTTGGCCAGGGTATCAATGAACTTCCTGTACTCTTTTTTGATAGGTACCATGGGATTTTTTTATATCCAAAGAAATGTTTTGCATTCACTGGTGCTTCTACCAACTCAGGCAGACTGGGCCATTGTTTAACATTTCAACCGAAGAATGATGTAATCAGGAATGCAGCAGCAACCCCCTCCCCCCAATCTGCTGCTCTTTATTTACATTTCAAGACATGTTTTAAAGGAGACATTTTGTATTAATTGTAGTCATGCTACTGACTGCTTGTCTGTGATCTTTAGAATAACTGTGATCCTTGGAATAATGACTGTATAAAAACAAAAATTAAACTATTGTGTGTGTTCATTTTATATGAAATAGTCACAAAAAGAAAGAAATAATACTAAAGATAACTAAACTACAATTAAATCAGTTTCCTTACATGGAAATTAAAATTCCTTGTTTGAAGAGGTGTTCTGTTCAGACCTCTCTTCTAATTCTCTTTTTTTTCTTGTTCAAACATTCATGTCATTTGCTCTTACTTTAAATCTGAAAAATTTTAGTACTTAATAAATAAGCACCTATCCAGGCATGTTTAAGGGTCAACTCCCGGTGTTTTCTCCTGTCTACCTGATGAATCTGGGCATCTTGGGGCAATGCAGCAATTGCCTCATGCACACAGACAACCCTCTCCTCCTACCACCCAACACTACAACCTGTGAGAGATGCACTTATATAGCCAAACTAGAAGCAAAGCTCTCTTCTCCCAAGACTGGACTAGACAGTCAAGAGGAGAAGGTAAACACTTGCACCACACCACACTCATCACATAGTCCCTCAAAACCTACACCACCAAAACACAGACATAGCAACACAAACACACACCTACATTCATGGAGGCTCTCAGTAAAAATCTGCTCAAGCAACAGAGACCTCTAAAGCAGAAACACAAGCAACCTCCATGCCCCAACAAAACTCAAATAACACATAGCCCACAAACTCAGTGTGCCACACAACCACAGCCCATAAGGCATTAACAACGTACCCAACATTCTAGTCATAGGTGACTTTATAGTCAGGCACACTGATGTTCCACTCACCAGGCTATACAAGGAGAAAGTTACTGTAAGCTGCCTGTCGGGTGCCAGGATCCGCCACATAATGCATGCACTTAGGTCACTCCACAACAAGTACAAATATGACTCTGTCATTGTCCATGTTGTTGTGAATGACCTGAGATGTACCTCCGTGGACTACATGAAAAGAGACATGGAGGAGCTCTCCGATCTTGTAGCCTAGGCAGGTATGACCCTAGCCCTGAGTAGCATCCTGCCATCACCCAGAATGATACCACAGTACAAGGACAAAATGATTGACTTCAACAATTTGCTAAGCTTCTGGTGTCATTCTAAGGAGATCCAGTATCTGTCTGCCTGGGATGACATGATTGACAGACCACAATGCGTTGCCAGAGATGGCCTACACCTGTCGCACTTGGGATTCCGGATACTGGCTGAGGCTCTTGCCACCCCTATAGTGCCTTTTTTAGGCAAGGTTCAAATGACAAATTCACCACCTTAACAGATACAAGCAAGCAAAATCTGAGGTTAATGCTACTCAATGCTAGAAGTCTAAACCTCAAAATGCATTCACTCGAGGCACTCCTTAAAATGGAGAACATTGACATCTGTGCAGTGATAGAGACCTGTTTCAAGGCTCCAGATAGCACCCCTGCATCACCAGGCTATAATTCATATCACACCTTTCGACCACCTAACCTGGACCGAAACACTAAAGGCGGAGGCACGTCCATATTCATTAAGGGTGATTCCACACCTCCAGGCTAGTTGCTCAGCATAATGCATCCGAGATTATCCAAGTGCAACTAACTCTGGGCAAGACCATAATCCAAATTGTAACTTGCTACAGATCCCCCACCATGCCCTAGGATTCCCACTCCTCATTTCTTGATACACTGGAAAATATTAGGGTACAACCCAGCACCCTAATAATGGGCGATTTCAACTACCCCACTATTAACTGGGAAAACTACTGATGTACCAACTCTTTTGCTCAACGTTTTCTGGAATTCATAAATTCCAATGCCTTAGATCAACTTATCCACACCCCCACCAGGGGCAGCAATATACTAGACCTGGTCATTACCAACATGGGCGACCAGTGTTCCACACCAGAGGTCAATACCTCATTGGTCAGATCCGACCACAAGCTAATCAGCTTAGACATCCACATCCCACCCCCAACCCCATTAGGGAAACCACCATAAAAATTTCTCTAAAGCCAACTTCACACTTCTTAAGACAAGGGTAAACTTCACGACACCCATGCAGATGGACAATAGAGGTACTACTGCTGAATCCTACACAAATGCACTTTATAGGCACTTACATGAGTGCATGGATCATGCTATCCCTAACAGAACCAAGATGCTATCCTCCAAAAAAAGGAAGCCAATCTGTTGGGCCCCTGCCATAAACAAACTCTACAACAGAAGAAAGAAACTGTTTCAAAAAAGAGTAAAATCCCATGATTGGAAGAACTGAGGTCAGCCTCAGTACGAAGCAGAGATCCCTCATAAAATCCTCCAAAGCTAGTTACGAAAACAAAATCGTCACTTATTCTAAAGACAACCACAAAGCATTCTATAGCTATGTCAAGAATCTCAATGACAACACTCTAATCTGCTCTGAGTTACAGCACAATGGCACTAAATATACAGAACCAACTGATATTGCCAACATCCTGGCAGATAGGTTCAGTGCTAACTTTACCCCCCTCACCCCCTAAAGGGCCCATCTCTATACTGGAAGAATGTAGTGTTCCAGTAATCACGGCTGCACAGGTAAAAACCACACTCTCCAAAGCCAAGAACACAGTATCCATGGGACCTGACAACATCCCAGGCTGCGTTCTACATGAACTGCAGAAAGAACTGGCACCCCACCTAAGCACCATGTTCAATAATAGCCTCACCTCAGGCTTTGTGTCCACTGAATGGCGCACAGAGACGGTTATCCCACTCCACAATGGAGGAGCCACCACAAACCCCGGGAACTACCGCCCAATTAGCCTAACAAGCCACATCTGCAAGGCCATGGAATGTATCATCATGGAACTTATAAACAAAGACATTGGTAATCTCCAAACTCAGGACCCTACCCATTTTGGGTTTGTAAAAGGCAGATCATGTCTCCTAAACCTGATAGACTTCTTTGAAGTAGTCACGAAAGCCGTAGATGAGGGTAATTTAGTTCACACAGCCTATCTAGATCTCGCTAATGCTTTTTACACCATCCCCCACTCTGGAATTATAGATTAACTCACTAAACTAGGTATAAATCCCTATGTCACAAGATGGTTTGCTAACTGGCTCACTGACAGAACTCACATTGTTAAAGTAGCAGACTCCAAATCCAACTTCAGACCAGTGACAAGTGGAGTACCACAGGGCTCAGTCATGGGTCCTCTCCTGTTTGGTATCTACTTTTCTGAAGTACAGGCTAACACAGAAGGTCTTTAGCTAATGAGATTTGCAGATGATTGCAAACTAGGAGCCATAATTGAAACTCCTAATGATGTGGGCATCCTACAGAAGGGCCTCATTGAGACAGATGCCTGGTGTCAAAACCATGGCCTGAAGCTCAATGCCAAAAAGTGCAGTGTCTTCCCCCTTTGGTAAAAACTCTGTACCCATGAGCTACCACATAGGTGGTAGTCTACTTAACACCAACAAGGTAATAAGAGACCTTGGGACACAGGTGGACATTAGTCTTTCCTTTGATAATCACATCGCCACAGTAGTCAGGAAATCCTTATATGTGGCACACCTCATCACAAAAAGTTTCTCATCCAGGAAAAAAGGGGTCTTTGTTCCCCTCTACTCGTCACTCATTAGACCCATTATAGAGTACAGCTCCCCTTTTGGTATGTACCTCACAAGACATCTACAACAACTGGAAAGGCTTCCGAAATACCTCACAAAGAGGATTACTGTCCTCAAACAGATGCCCTACGCAGACCATCTCAAAAAAACTCCAGCTTTACTCCGTCGCATATCGCCTACTCAGAGGTGATCTCTGCCTAACATACAAAGCTATGTCAAACCCAGAGCATGCTCCCCTTAAAGAAATCTCAATCCCTCCAAGCTACACGCTCTAGGGACCTAAACCTTGTCATCACAATAAACAGAACATGCTGGAGGGATAGATTCCTGTCCCAGAGACTTCCCATACTCTGGAACAAACTACCTGTCTATATCAAACAAAGCTCCTCATTAGCACTCTTCAAGAAAAATCTTGATGACTGGATGGGAAATAAGAAATTCACCTCTGGGATCACCTCTGTGGCTCTGCTCGACAGGGGCACAGGAAAGTAATTTTCTTGGGTGACAAAAGCCAGGGTACCTTTTTGGCTAGGCTTGTACAGGCCCTAGGGCCAATAGCCTAGTACCTACCTGTGAACCTATGAACACTACAGCTATTATCAAGCAAATGTTTTCTATAGACTGTCTGCAATTATCTTGTAAAAATCCAATCTAAAATACAATGGTTTTAAAAAAACAATTTTTATTTCATCTGTCCTGTTATCACACAGGTGTTTATAATACTTTATGTTGCTGTCTTTCAGGCACCCATGAAAAATGACAGGTGTATGGATAGATAGATAGATAGATAGATAGATAGATAGATAGATAGATAGATAGATAGATAGATAGATAGATAGATGGATAGATTTTATCATTTCATTTCCACTTAAAAAGTTTAATTTTTGAATGATTACTAGGCGCGCTACCAAGAAGATCATTAAGGAGTAAGTTGCAGTTTCATAATTGTTCTAGAGCACTGTCTGGTTAAGTGACACAGTAAGCAAATGAAGGCTGAGGGTATCAAACACCAGACTACCAGAAGCAATTTACTAACACTGCATCACCTTAACCCCGTGTGCTATTTGCCAGACCTCAGGCTTTTTCCGACATTCACAGTATTGGCTCCCTCATGGCTGTTCAAATTGCATAAGTAAAGTCATTATTCCACTTGCTTGACAACAGGAGTTGTTACCTTCCATTATATATGTTTGTATGAAGTTACAAGTGCTTATATGCAATCATTGCTTTGTATTAATAACCCTATATAAATACTTGATGAACACATTCATGCTGTTATTAATATGTAATACCAATATTGTCTTTCAAGCCAATCGTTTATTTCAAGTTATTAAATCCAGTGCCTAATCAGTTAAACTAGAACTATAATACAAGGGTGGACCAATTTAATAAACCTAAGTGTCTGCTAATGGTCACATCTCACACATCTTAGGATGCCAGTTAAAACAAATAAAAACCTAGTCTGAGAGCTTAATTAATATGCAAATAAGAAATGCAAGTGAAACTGGAATCGGTTTAGAAAATATACTTTAGAAAAGTATTGGCTGTTGGAAAGACTCAAAATGCCTGATAAGCACTTACAAAACCAGATTTTTAACAGAAATCCTGGTTTTATGACTATCGGGAAATTTCTTGAGAGGCAGAAACTGTATGTATAATAAAATCTTTATACAATTAGGTTAGACACTGAAGAAGGAAAAAAAAATAGATGAATACTGAAGGCATGTAAAGATAGATGTTATATGTGAGTTAGCATTCGAAAACAAGTATTGCACATATGTATAATGATTAAATTATATTTAAATACATCTCTTAGAGTTTTAATTATTATTATTGTAACAGTCATAGTACTCTGTACATTTTATATAACTATATTAAATAAACCAATGAAATGTGTATATTGTGCTTCAATGGTGTATATATGGTTTATAGGCAGTTGGTCAAAAGTTCATTTCATCAACTGAAATAATGTTTTATGTGTGACTAAAAATCAGTGGATCCCACATACTAGCTTTTTAAGCATATGTAATATCTTGGCACAGTGGGGATAAAAGAATTTGTCATTTTCCCCACTGTATTGTGATCTCAGAGTTGGTATATACAATTACTTGGGTTGTAGGGGTCCTGCAAAAATGTTTGACTTTGTTTTTTTCTATTTTTTATTGCTGATTGATCAGATGTGTTTAATAACTTATCATTCAATTATTTTTGATGCATGGATATACATCTATCTAGCTATCTATATAGATAAATAATAGACATAGTTATATGTAAATGCTTATCTTAACTGAAATACCCAGATGTCAGTGTCAGTAACATAGAAAGCAAGAGGTAGACCTTGCAAATGTTGACAGGGCACTATGTGTGCATGAGGAATACCCTTGCAAATGAAAACAGCTACAAAAATAAAGTAGTAAAAACACTATGCTTGAATGGGGGAGCAACCATTACTAGAGTAAGTCATTTACACTTAGAGCAAGCATTTTGGAATCTGGACACTGGTGTAAGCCTGATTTATAGATGGTCCTTATGTCTGAGTAATTTGCTTAAACTGAGAACAAGTCTTCTGGAATTGGGTCAGGCTTACAGTGGAGTAAATTGATTTCACTAAGAGCAGGTCTTTTGGAAACTGAACCATTATCTCATGTAGGAAAGGTATACTTTGTATGTGAGCATGGCTAATGTTTATCAGTCAACTAATTAAGGAGAGCCATGCTATCTCAGATGTCCTGGCCAATAGTTAAGTGGAGTTCTTTCCCTTCTAAGACCTTACATATTCTCCTTTTACATGATCTTAAATGGGCAAGGATCAACCTAATGTTGGTCTGTTTGCCAGAGGCTAAACCTAGATCACATAATGCAGAGAATTAACTATATTCATGTTTTTTAGTTGGGGAGACCAGTGTAATATTTGCATCTGTCATATTAGATTGATTGGTCACATCCAACGAATGTTAACAGTTTTTATCTTCAAAACTTTTTTTTTTGGGGGGGGGGGCTAAGCTTATTGTATCTTAAGTGCAAGAAAGATCAGGTATTGATGAAACTGAGATGGAAAATGTTGATTTACTTGGATCGAGGATCGCATTGATGATTTCAATAGGTATAGGAGTGGGAGATTTAGAATCTATACTCATTATGTTACCCTCTCTGGACAGAAAAAAAAAAACATTAGGCTCATTCACTGTACTGAATTCTAATTGTTTTGATATGTATTATTAATAACATTTAATAAGACAGGTACATTTATTGCACTTAAAGACAACTTCATTAGAGATCTTGTCATTGTTGATTTCTGCTAGTACATAGAGAGACAAGAAATTGTAATTTTATTAGCCCTTTGGGCAGATTTCTATCCCTTTCAGCTTTCTGGCTTAAAAACGTGTGTGTCTGCACATTTTTCACATCGTGCAGCACTGCGAGGCTACAGTTAAACTATTACAGGTGCCAGAAAGTCTGCTCTTCAAATTTTCCCTTAAAACTAGCTGGTTTCTCAGTAGTAGCACTAAAATCTGAACCCCTGTGACTAGCACTTGCTCTAGAACCTGCTGGAAAGCACTAGGAAGCCTGAAACTGATATAAGCACTCAGCTCTCCTTGTCAATAAGGAGAAATTAATCATAGGCACTAAACAGCCTATAATTGCAAAGTACCTTGCAAAGGTAAGGGAAAACAGCTCTTAAACTTTACAAAAAAGCACCTAAACAGGCATGTCCATGGGTCAGCTTCCGGTTATTTCTCCAGTCCGCCTGGTGAATCTGGGCATACTGGGGCAATGCGGCAACTGCCTCATGTACACAGACAATCCTCTCCTCCTGCCACCAAGCACTACAACCTGCGAGAGATGTACTTACATAGCCAAACTGGAAGCAAAGCTCTCTCCGGCCAAGATTGTGCTAGACAGTCAAGAGGAGAAGGTTAACACCTGCATCACATCTCAAGCAACTCATAGCCCTTCAAAACCCACACTATCAACACCCACACATAGCAAAACTAAACCCACATATGCAGAGGCCCTTAACATTAACCTGCCCAAGCAACAAGGACCTCTGAAGCCGAAACGCCAACAAACACCCATCACAACCAAAGTGACACATAGCTCACAACACCAGTATGCCACCCAACAACAGCCGCTAAGGCAAGACAATGTACCCAACACTTTAGTCATAGGTGACTCTATAGTCAGGCACACTGATGTCCCACTCACCAGGCTGAACAAGGAGAAAATTACAGTCAGCTGCCTTTCGGGTGCCAGGATCCGCTACAAAACTCATGCACTTAAGTCACTCCACAACAAGTACAAATATGACTCTGTCATTGTCCATGTTGGAATGAATGACTTGAGACATACCTCCCTGGACTACATGAAAAGAGACATGGAAGAGCTCTCCGATCTTGTAGCCCAGGCAGGTATGACCCTAGCCCTGAGTAGCATTCTGCCTTCGCCCAGAATGATACCACAGTATAAGGACAAAATGATTGACTTCAACAATTAGCTAAGCTTCTGGTGTCATTCAAAGGGGATCCAGTATTTGTCTGCCTGGGAAAACATGATCGACAAACCACGATGCTTTGCCAAAGATGGTCTGCACCTGTCACCCCTGGGATTCAGGTTACTGGCTAAAGCTCTTGCCACCCCTATAGTGCCTTTTTTAGGTAAGGTTCAAAGGATAAAATCACCACTGTAACAGATAGAAGCATGCAAAAATCTGAAGGTAATGCTACTCAATGCTAGAAGTCTAAACCTCAAAATGCACTCTCTCGAGGCACTCCTAAAAATGGAGAACATTGATATCTGTGCAGTAACTGAGACCTGGTTCAAGGCTCCAGAGAGCACCCCTGCAATACCAGGCTACAATTCTTACCATACTTTCCGGCCACAAAACCAGGACCAAAACACTAAAGGTGGCGGAGTGTCCATATTCACCAAGGATATTCACACCTCCAGGCTAGTTGCCCAACACAATGCATCTGAAATTCTCCAGGTGCAACTAACACTAGGTAAGACTGCAGTCCAAATTGTAGCTTGCTACAGATCTCCCACCATGCCCCAAGATTCTCACTACACCTTTCTAAACATACTGGAAAATATTAAGATACAACCAAACACCCTAATACTGGGTGATTTCAACGACTCTGCCATTAATTGGGAAAACTACTCAGGTACCAACTCCTTTTCCCAACGGTTCTTGGAATTCATAAATTCCAATGCCCTGGATCAACTAATCCATTGTCCCACCAGTGGCTCCAATATCCTAGACCTGGTCATTACCAACATGGGAGATAGATGCTCCACACCAGTGGTCACTCCATTTGTCAGATCTGACCATAAGCAAATCACCCCTGATATCCACATCCCACCCCCACCCCCCAGTAAGAAAACCTCCTTAAAAAACTTCTCCAAAGCCATCTTCAAGCTACTGAAGTCAGAAGTGACAAACTTCACAACACCCACGCAGACGGGATCTGGAAGTTCGACTGCAGAATCCTACACTAATGCACAGCTACAGTTATCCCGCTCCACAAGGGAGGATCCACCTTGGATCCTGGGAACTACCATCCCATCAGTCTGACAAGCCTGATCTGCAAGGGCATAGAATGCATTATCATGGAACTTATAAAGAAAGACATTGGCAACCTTCAAACACTGGACCCCCATCCAGTTTGGGTTTGTGAAGGGCCGATCTTGTCTCCTGAATCTGATTGACTTCTTTGAGTCATTCTCCAGAGCTGTGGACGAGGGTAAGGTGGTCCACACAGCCTATCTGAACCTCGCCAAGGCCTTCAACACCATCACCCACTCTGGAATCATAGATAAACTTACTAAGCTGGGCATAAATCCCTACGTCACTCGATGGGTTGCCAACTGGCTTACTGACAGAACCCAGACTGTAAAAGTGGCCGACTCCAAATCCAGCTCCAGACAAGTGACAAGTGGAGTACCTCAGGGTTCAGTCCTGGGACCACTCTTGTTTGGCATCTACTTCTCTGAAGTACAGGCCAACACTAAGGGACTCTGGCTAACAAAGTTTGCAGATGACTGCAAACCGGGAGCCATTATTGAATCCCCAAATGATGTGGATATTCTAAAAAAGGGCCTTACAGAAACAGATGCCTGGTGCCAGAGCCATGAGCTCAAGCTTAATGCCAAGAAATGTATAGTTATCCCCTTTGGAAAAAAACATGTACCCATGAATTACCACATAGGTGGCAGGACACTAAACATCGAAAGTGTGATGAGAGACTTAGGGACACAGGTGGACAGTGGTCTCACTTTCGATAACCACATCACCACAACAGTCAGGAAATCCTTCTATGTGGCACACCTCATCACTAAGGGCTTTGCATCCAGAAAAAAGGAGGTCACTATCCCACTGTACTCATCCCTCATTAGACCCATTATAGAGTATAATGCCCCATTTGGTATGTACCTCACAAGACATCTGCAACAGCTGGAAAGGCCACAGAAATGCCTCACTAAAAGAATCACAGGGCTAAAGCAGTTGCCATATGCTGACCATCTAAAAAACTCCAGCTATACTCTGTGACATATCATCTTCTCAGAGGCGATCTCTGCTTAACATACAAGGCCATGTCAAACCCTGAGCTGTTGGACATGCTCCACTTAAAGAAATCCCAATCCCTCAGAGCCACACGCTCCCGGGATCTAAACCTTGTCATCACAATGAACAAAACATGCTGGAGGGATAGGTTCCTGACCCAGAGACTCCCCATACTCTGGAATAGACTGCCCATACATGTCAAGCAGAGCGCCTCATTGGCCCTCTTCAAAAGGAACCTTGATGATTGGATGGGAGATAGGAAATTCACCTCGGGGATCATGTCAGTCACCCTGCTAGACAGGGGCCCAGAGAAGTAAATATTGTGGGAAGAAATATCCAGGGAATTGTTATGGCTAGGCTTGCATAGGCCCTAGGGCCGATAGCCTAGTACCAACCTATGAACCTATGAAAATACATTTTTAAGACAGTTCAGACACAACAGAGTAAAAAGTTAGCATGGCATTTCAAATGGCTAAGGATGTGTCACAGTAGAAACAGTGGTTCAGAAACACAGTTGCAAGTTATCCACCTACCAGCTGAGAGTAAATTGTGTGATAATAGTGTGATAAACTCAGTACGAAACTTAGTAAGGAGATCTAAGGAAAGACAAGCTTGCTAACAATTTTCCATTTTTGAGTATTAGTATCAAAGGCTCTGTCTTAGAAAGTTTAATATTGCATAAACAAACAGCAGTTAAGTTTCAGAATGAAAAGTTTATTAGAGTACTAATTAAGAATGTTGGTGTATGTTTTAAATTAAAGGTGCAGTTTCAAGGAATACCATTATTTCAAAGTCACTAAACATAATATTTACCAAATTCAGAATACACATGTCTACAACTGACAGGATGGTTTATTACACATTTAGTAAAACAAACAAATAAATAAATAAATACATAAATACATAAATAAATGAATAAATAAAACATAAGAAAGCAAATAAATAAATAAATAATTAAAAGAAACCTAACTAAAGTAATCCATATACCCGAAAAGAGTTGACATGTTGTTGTCATTATGTAAATGATATATGTGGAGCTTTTCTCACCGGGCCTCTTCTGAAAAAGGACCTTTGGACTTTCCCAGTAAACAAATGTAAAATAAAATAAATTGTTTGATAACACCAGAATACTGATAGCTGCAAAATTATGTATTAAAAATTCATCAGTTCACAGGTTTTTAGGTTTGGTAAATAAAGCCAAGGCCTAGTGGCCATCAAGGAGCTTGTTGCCATAGATTCCACACTGAAACTCATGGGTTCTCAGGTAGTCATCTAGTTCCTTCTAGAATGTATGATTTGATTGGCTGAGTTAAACTGGGAAGGAGAGTTAATTCCATAGGCATGAAAGCCTTTGAGTTTAAAGTTGTCACTTTTCACTAGTGTGGCTGATAGTTTTATAGAGGCCGAGTGTCCACTTGCATTCATGTCTCCAGAAGGTATTCTAAGTAAAGGGCAAACAAAGGGCTTCAAATAGTAAGAGATCATTTAATGCTGCATGTGCCAGCAAAGATCTCCTGTAAAAAGATAATGAAATAAAGAGAAGAGAGAGAGTTGTAGTCTTATACATTACTGATTATTCTCTGCTTGGTTGGGTGTGATAGTTCTGTAGTCTGATTCACAATAGTGGGTGTATAGAGATTTAATGCAAGTTCTGTTTATTCTTTAGCCATTCATATCCTGAGTTTTTTAATTAATTCTGCTAAACATTGCCTGATATAATTTGCACTTAAAAGTGCCCACTGCCTGTTACATCTGCTGCTATACCCACTTGTACTTGATACAATTTGTTACTGCCCCCACTCCTCAGCCACTTTCTTACATAGCCTCTACTTCCACCCTGTTGTTTCTTCCTGTGGATACATAACTAGTGGTTTCTCTATTATTGTTTTACAGTTGGCTATAATCATAGCTCACCTGTGACCCAGGTGTTGTAGATCACATTCACAGTGGTGAGACAACTGTGTTTGGCTGCAGGATCTAGATTCAGAGCTCCACTAGTTTTAATTTCATAGCCTTTCTGATTATTTTTCTCCCTCAGCTTCTCACGTATAACTTGTGCTGAGCTGAGCTCACCCAGGATCTTTGAATCAAGACTCTGAACAGTATGATAAGCCCTAAACGTTGAGAAGAGATCTGCATTGATTTTGGAGTCCTCAACTAAAGGGGGGAAAATACTGCCATTGGACTTGCTGTGTAGTGGATTGTTTGCACAAGACCTTTTCCTATATAAGAAGCCATGATGAAGTAAATGGGCCTCAGTGCTTTAATTTTGTGGCTGTAGTGATTTGTTATAACCTGAGTTAAGATAATCTGAGCTGCAACCCACATCTAGCCTAAGAAAACTAAATTTTAATGTCTATCTAAATTGACAAATGCAGCTGGTACTGCCGTCTGACATCCTACACCTTGGAATTTAGATCTAAACCAACTGCCACTGCTAAAAGTTTAGACATACTTTCCATCAACATCACTCTTGTTGAATCTATGAAATAGCGGTTCCACAGATTGCCTGTAGCCAGCTGACTGAGATGGGTATCTTGAGACAATGTAAGGATTTTGTTGTGTTGTCTGATGGTCACCTATTTGTTAAACAGTAAGGCTGTGTGTAAGAAATATATTTATATAATGTCACAGAAAACCAAGACATCAAGATTTCCAGCAGTACACCATGGGACACAACTCACCATGATGCTTGTACAACACATAATCTATCATATGCTGAGGTTCTTAAGACCAACTTGCCTAAACCACAAAGACCTCAAACACATAACACAGTCATCAAATACCTTTAGTACAACTCTCAGACTGCAAACCCTACCACCTCACAGAGCACTAGGAATCCCAACATCATAGATGCTAAGCCCATAGGTCAGACATTTACCCAAATAAATATTCTAGTGATAGAAGACTCCATTGCAAGACATGCAGATTTATCTCTTACCAGGCTGAGCAAGAAAAGAGTAACCCTCGGTTGCTTGTCTGGCATCTGGATCCAGCAGATCATGCAAGTCCTTGAACAGCAAGTAGCAGTATGTCCCTTATCATAGTACACATGGGTGTTAATGACTTGAGATATACCTCCCCCAGACTATATGAAGAAAGATATGATGTCGCTTTCGGACTATGTATCTCAGGCAGGTATGAGCCAATCACTGAGCAGCATTCTACCTTCTCCAAGAATTAGAATGCAGTATGAGCAAAACATTATTGACTTTAATAATTGGCTTAGTGTTTGGTGGCATTTGAAGGGGGAATAATATTTATCAATGTGAGAGGGAATGATTGTCAGCTCTGTCCCCCTTAGGTTTTTTAATACTGGCCCAGACATTGTCCAACCTCATACTTCCTTTTTTCTGCAGTGTGGTGGTGCTGCAGTAGCGTTGTCACCTCACAGTAAGACATTGTCCTGTTTGATTCTCAGCTAGAGCGTCTTCTGTGTGGAGACATGCGTGAATGGGGTGTACCTTCGTTGAAGGTTGTGCGTCAGGGCTGGCAACTTGGCACGTAAAAATCTACTGCCAATCATTAGCGGACCGGAATTCCGCTGTGGCGACCCCTAACCGGTAAAAGCTGAAAGACACAACAACAACCAACCAGATATACCCACCAACAGAACTGTATGAGCAAAGGATAATATGAAGGTGTTAATGATCAGTGAGAGGAGCCTAAACAAAAAATTCCACTCCCCTACAAGCCCTCCTCACCACGGAGGACATAGATGTCCATCTAGTGACCAAGGCATAGTTTAAACCAGTGGAGAGTATTCCAGCCATGCAGGGCTATAATGCTTTCCACACATTTAGACCAGCTATAATGCAGAAGGGAAAAAAAGGCAGATGTGTCTCAGTGTTTAGCAGAAAATGTCTTACATCTAGGTTGGTTATGCAGCTTGATGCAATAAAACTTCTTCATGTTCAACTCACTATCAGTGAAGTTCCTCACTACATTACAGCCAGTTATAGAGATCCTTCTATGACTGAAGATAGTCAGAGAACCTACTTACAAGAGCTGGAGTCACTAAGCATTAATCCAAATACCATTTTCTTGGGTGACTTATTCTAGCCGGCTACAGACTGTGAAAGCTACACCACCACTGGAGCACAAGCACAGAGATTGCTGGACTTTCTTAATATGTATGAACCAGAACAACTAGTTAGAGTATCCAAAAGGGGCAAAAACATCCTTGACCATACCCTTACTAATATGGGCACACTTAGGCTCCATCCCTTGCATATAATCCTCACTTCTCAGGTCAGACCATAAAACTGCTTCCCTTGAAATAAAACAAAACCTGAGATTCCAGCAGCCCATAGAATCTTTAGAAACTTTTCCAAGGCAGACTTCCTACTTCTAAGTAATAATGTGGCAAATTTAAAATCCCATTCAAACCCATTAAACACTGCTGAGTATGTGAAAACATACCCCACTAACTTGCACCAGCATGTCAACACTTGCATAGACACAGCTGTTCCTTGCAGGACAAGCATAGTGCTAACCCCAAATGCAAACCTCACTGATAGAGCCACAACATAAAGAACCTTTACAGTAAAAGGAAGAGAATTACAGCCAAATATTTGAACAACAATCCACATCAGGCTAGATAGATCAACATTAAAGAAAATAAATAACTCAGGGAGTTTAAAGAAAACTACCAAAGGCAAGTCTGAGGCAACGATGGCCACCCATGCAAAGGGCAGTCATAAAGCCTTTCATAGCTTTGTCTGCAGTTTAAAAACTCTATGCAGTAATATGCTGAGCTGATTGTGAATGACATCACCTATACCCAAGCTGAATACATAGCAAACCTACTATCTGATAATTTCTACACCAATTGTACCCCTTTTTTACCCCCATTATCTCAGAAGATTTTTCAGAAGCTGATACCCCACCTGCCTTTATGCAGGACCAAGTCCTGAATGTGCTATTATAAATAGTGGTATAACTGGCTAGATTTAAATTGACCCACAAGGACAAAAAACCTAGTATTCACTTATAAAACTATCCTTGCACTTACTTGTTGTAAGGTATTGAATTAGTTTTGGTTAGGATGCCAGTCATTTACAGAATTTGCACATATACACACACAGACCCACACATACACATACTCCCACTGTACTTATACCTACTGGCAAATTAGAACTTTAGGATGCAGGAGGAAACCAGAGCAGCAGTCAAAATTCAGATGGAGAAATGTCATAGAACAAAGGTTGTTTCACATGCTTATAAATTACATGCAATAATAATTGTAGAAGTTAGTGTTTAAGCTTTAATGGAGTACATTACCAGACATATATTTTTGTCATACTGCAAGAAAACATTTTAGAAGGCACATATTCTAAAAGTGTCTTTCTTACTAAGGCAGTTTTTAAATAATAAATAGTTTATAACCATGGGTATCCGCAGAACTGTTTTCATGGGGGGGGGGGTACAAACCCAGAGGCCAGAGCTCTAGGGTATATCTGTTTACATGTAGATAACCAAGAACTCCTGCTGTATTCCAGTCACTGGTGCCAGAATCACGAACTAAAGCTAAATGCCAAAAAATGTATTACTATATCTTTGGATAAGTCAGCTCCCCTGGAGAACTACCCCACTGAGAATACACCTCTAGGAGTTGATCCAGTCATTCAGGATTTGGAAGCTTATTTTGATAACAACTTAACTTTCAACCAACATATGCCCAGTATGATGAGGAAGTCCTTGTATACTGCACAGCCTATTAACAAGGGGATTGCTTCTCGGTCCAGGGATGTTATTGTCCCCATCTATTCAGCCCTCATAAGGCCAGTAATTGAGTATAATGCCACCTTTTGCATGCATCTGTCCAGATATATGCAACTGCTGGACACCCACAGAGATATCTTAAACAAGGATAATTGGCTTAAATAATTTGCCATATATGTACCATCTCTAAACCCTATAGCTATACTTGGCCTCTTACAGACTGTTAACAGGAGACCTGTGTTTGGCGTATAAGGCATCCTGCTCTGAAACAACCCTGATTGACCTACAGCAAATCATCAAATCAAATTGCTCTGGAAATAATTGCTCTAGGTAGCTAAATCCCTTCTGTAACATCAACAGAACTGTGTGGAAAGACAAGAATATCTCGCAAAAGATACCACTGCTCTGGAACAGACTGCCAATTCACCTAAAACAAAGCTCATCCCTGTCCATATACAAGCTTAAGTTGGCTCTGTGGATGGAAAATTGTCTATTTATTCTAGATTTGCCCCCTCCTGTTCCAATGGAGAGGGACAGCTACTAAATGATGTATACCATACTTGGGGCCTTATAAATATGAATCATCCTGGTTATCATTATGTGTAGATAGCCTACATCTAAACTATGAACCTATAATGAGATATGCTTAAGCAACCTCTTAGTACAAGAAATCTGGAAAATCCAAAAATTATGGGGTGGGGGCAAAGTCCCCAAAATAGGGAAACATTTTGACTATTGCTTTGAAAGTTGCTAGAATAAAAGGTCTGGTGTTATCATACATTTTTTATGAAGTATATAAATTCTGTAACTCAAACATCTGTCATTATTTAGTGACTTCATTCTTCACTGATTTGTCAGAAAACCTCAAACTGTTTGTGGAACAGACCAAAAATATAAGGCAAAAATCTCTGCACATTTTGTGAAAATCTGGATAGTTGAGAGCTATGAGAAAGTTTGGTAAAGTAAAAATTAAGGTTTTAACTACCACAAAAACAGTCACTTCTTTGAAATAAATAACTGCATATCTCTCAATTTCTCATCTCCAGAATGTGCAACACTACCTTTACTAATGTGGGACATATGCTAACACCTTCAGTTCAGAAGCTCAAAGGATTGTTAGAATATACTACTTTATGCTTACAAAAAAGTTCTTTTGATGATTATTACTTTACTCTGAATATGTTAGAGACCATTTTAATGTGGAAAAATGAAAAATATGGGCTTTCTAAGACTCAAAATGAGGAATGTTTCTCGTATTGCTGTACTCCTGAGAGGTATAACATACTGAGATAGCTGACACACCATAACAGTAGAGTTTTCTGATTAAAGTTTCTAAGGGCATTCTGACTTGACATCTAGTATGCCCAATGACTGTATAAATTTTGGCTAAGTTCCCCACCTTCCTTTTGTCATTCTGCCAATAGAAGAGCCCTAAAATTGTCTGTCTACCAATCAATTTGTTATGGGTGGGAGATTGTGTACTATCTCTGTAAAGTACCTGTTTAGAGAAAAAGAGCAAACAAAAGTTGACAGAAGATAGGGGGTGTTTCTTTTATTATTCAGTTGTAATTTGGATGTGCAGATCTAGAGGTATATTAGACATAAAAGAACAGCATAAAATGTAATCAATCAATATAGGTTGCAAGTGTGTACTTAACCTCCCTTTCTTCAAAATTGAAAATCTGATTTTAGGTAAACTGGCTTTGAGTAGCAGCTCTGGCATTTGAGGTAGTGAGGAATGGGCATGCCTATCTCAGAGGGAAGAGCGTTTGTTTAGGCACTCTGCCATGGTCCCTAGAGGGATGCATGGTGGGGGGGGAGGTAGATTATTACAAACTGGCACATCTCTTAATGCCCTAATGATCCTTACCAGCTTCAGCCCTCACAGAGCAAAAGACCAGGACCCTGCACATTACTGAAAAGTGGGAAGACAAAAAAAAATAGACAACAACTTTCATATTTGTTGTTTAGTTCCCATATGTCATGAAATAAGGTATATTAAAAAAATAGTATAAGAAAAATAACAAGCTATGCAAAGTCTCAACCTTTTCTTCAGAAGTATTAACAAACATGGGCCTTGTAAGCCGGTTATATTTTCTGACAGCTTTGGCTACTTATGCCTATATGGTGATGATAAATAAAAATCAAGCACTGCTATTCACTTGGTGCCGGAGACGGGATGCCAACAGTGACAGCAGAATAGGGGCATGGTCAAAAACATAGATCTTGACCTTTGAGCGATAGACTGATGAAAAGGAGACCTTAATCAAGTATATTAACCTTTTATGTAGGAAAAAAGTGCCCCCCCCCCTGCAATCAGCTGCACTTAAAAAAGTTAGAATAACATCTTTTTTAAGACCAAGTGCTATAACGGCTTATTAACTTTAACCTTCCCTGTTTTGCCACAAAAAGTCTCATGCTGTAGAAGGAATAATTCAAGATATTTACCAAAAGTCAAGAACAGTGAAGAAGTCCGATCAGAGAAAAAAAATAGTGCATTTTCTGCAGATAACCTGCATTGATTGCACGCAGCCAGCGCACAAGTTATAACAACAGCAACCGTGAAAGAGACTGTCAGCAAAGTTATAGCAAACTACTCGGGGGTTACTAAAGATAAAATGGAATGCATGCAATGATATTTATAGCAAGACAAAATGTATAAGCCCACTGAGGAACATCACTTACTTTCAACCTCCAATTGACAGCTTTCACCACAACTATACAGATATGTATGGCACTTCCTTTGTAGAGCATATGATTCTGACTGCAAACTACAACTATAGATAAAATGAAGTATTTTGCATTACTGTCCCTTTATTTCTAAAGATGAACAATAACTCTTACCTTATTATTAAAAATAGAGTAAATGAAGATTTAAACTAGGTTTTGCAACACTCGATTAAACCTGCTCTACTTTCAAACTCTGGCCAATCCGTTTGAATCATCCAATAGAATTCACCAAGTTTTTTCATGATCAGACAATCCACAATTGATCTGAGATGCTTACTAGGGAACTCCTGCATATTTGGCCACTGAAAGGTTGTTTCTTGCCTGCTACGAAAGCTGTCGATCAAGTTAGAGCAGCCCTCACTTTTATAGACTTTGTCTTTTTCCTAAAACATCAGGCATAATTAGACAGCAAGGGGACACTTTTATTACTTGAAATTGTGGGATTATGTGGTTTGCTCGCAGAGCTGTGCTGTATCCATGTTGCAGTACAAGTTGTGTGTGGTGTGTTCTTATTTACACCTGTTGGTTTGGCTAAACCTGTTACAAGGTGGGGTAGTTTGGGATTGGAAAATTGTCCATACCGTTTGCCATATGCTGCTGAAATCATTTTATATGAAGTAACCAAGCAGGTATGCTATCATAAGGATCCTACAATGAAGTCGTACTTTCAGTGCCAGGATCATGGGCGCTGCAGAATTTTTTGCAAATTTTTTTTGAAGTCAAAATCCAGTGGGGTGCAAGTGCACCCCCTTACACCTGCCTGCGGGTGCCCATGTTTATAATTGAAATAGAACTAAAACTCAGTTGGAAGTAGCGGGTGAGTTTGATATATAACCAAAGGAAAAGAAAGACTAGTTATTTTGACACTAGATAAAAGGCCTGTCTAGGTGCAATTTTCTTAAAATATTTTTGACAGATGAACATTTTGAATTATGAGGCATCAACTCTAGTCCATTTAAAGACTGCCAAATAATTGCATCTAAATACTAAACCAAAGAAAATTAGTGTAATGCAAAAATTATTGGTTTGACTCTCATGTGTATCTTTGCTGCTGGGGGTGGGCTATAGGGAGCTAGTAGACAGTGCATTTATGGACAATCTCTTGTTTTATTCAGCATGAACTGGAAGAATTAAACAGTTTAAGACTCCTTGTAGACTAAAATAAAAATCACATTTTGCCATTGCCACACACATGCATGAGGATGCTATAAAATTATCTGGAAGAACTCTCTCCTGTTTATATAGAATGCAATCTTGTATGGGAGGGAGATATCCAGACAGTACATTTAACACATCTGTTTGTCATTTACAGCTTGGTCTGGTAGTGTTGTCTGCTGAATTACCTTATTTGCAACCCGATCTAAATACTTTACAGTTCCTTGTAAGATAATTTGCAGCATTAGGGAGAATATGCATTCTTTTCTTTACTACTCAGATAAGAAAAGCTTATGTCTCTTTTATGACCTCTACTACAGTGAACAGATTAATGTTTATAATATTAATCCAGGATAAAGAAGGACATCCAGCCATGAAATCTTTGCAATTTCTTGAAATGATAAAAAGTTAACTAATGCCTTGACAGCTTGACTATGATATTACAGCAACAGATGGTACAAATTAGGTACTTTCAGAAGTAGTAAGAATTTTAAAGGATGATATATTAAATGTATAGTTGTAAAGTTACTGTATTATATAATGAAAGATGTGAAATATAATGAACAAAACTGAATTGGATATTTTTATTGGCAAGACTGAATGAATTTACATATTTTCAGCAGCACATAAGGTGATAGCTATTACAGTTATAGAAAAAGAATGTGCATTTAAGTGCAAGGTTTGCAGATGTTTTCAGGTTTATCAAAATGCAAATGAAAATGTGCCAAAATAAAATAAGTTGCTTTTTAATTCTGGGACCAATTCATGTAGTTTACTTGAATCTTCTGTGACACTGTTTTGGCAAAGAAACTTGTCACTCTTGAGCGTTTCAAGAAAATTCTGTTATGCAACAAGGAAGAGAAAATAAACTACAGATGTCTTTCTGAATGTTGCCTTCTTGCATTGCAATTATGAGATGTCACAGGCCAATTAACCTCAACAAAGTTCGACATTTGAGAAATGTGTCTTCTAGACAATACATAGAAAATCTGCATACCCTTCTGCAAGTATTGGCTTTGTTACTAGAGAAAGAAGTAAAATGTTTAATGGTAAGCAGTCTGTGTAACTTGATGAAGAGTAGACTAAGCCAACTCATTTTCCTCTGTGGGATACAGGTGGTTACTTGATGGATTGTGTTTTTTTTGGGGAGGGTACTGCTATTGCTTTATTCAAGTGATGGGTGCTGGTAACTTTAGGGGGGAGGTGTACCCACCTGTACCTTCACTGTGATGATGTGCAGATGCATTTCTGTGAGCATTTCATGTTTATCTAAGGGAGACATGATGTGCGAACATGTAGTTTAGATCTCAGCAGCTTCAAGAGCTTATTGGTTAAGGAGCCAAAATGGTGATCTGGAAGGTAGAGGTTTGAGTCACAGCTGAAGTATTTATTTCATGGTGCTGTGCTCCTTGGCTTGAACCGAGGCTTTTACTGCCATCATATTGTAATTGATATAACAGCTGTTTTGAGTACGTACATGCCTTTTCTCTTTCCCATTACTTTGGTTAATGGAAGTGACAAGTCACATCAGCTTGCTTCATTTGCTGTGATTTTAGCCATGCAAAAATCCCATTTTTGTATTCATACAAGCACTAATATAATACACCTGACATTATTTACAGTTTTGCAGACAGATATGTAGAGTTCAGTTCATTTGTATCATCTGGAAGACATGCGTGAATGGGCGTGCCTTCGCTGAAGATTGGGCGTCGGGCTGTCAACTCGGCACTATTAAAAATCTACTGCCAATCATTAGTGGACCGAAGTTCCACTGTGACAACCCCTAACCGGGAAAAGATGAACAGACAAACAAACAAGTTAATTTGTATCAACACAGTATATAACCAGTAAAACAAATATATGCCCATGTCTTTATTGTTGGTGACATGATAAATCAAATAAAGCTGAATGAAACTCATATATGAGAGACAACAGAACATTCCTCATCATAAATATGGATTATAGCAGTTGGACAAAGCAGTATTTAGTTATACAAAAAAGCACTGAGATCTCAAAACCGACTAAGTGTAAAATGACAGGACTGGGTGTAAGTTTTGAAAATAATCTGTCAGTAAAATGTAAAATCCCACAAAGAAATACATAGCATACATATTTAAAATAGGGCATAAAAGCCAGTCTTAATAAAATCCAATGCAGGAGACTGTACATATGTACCCAACAGTATAACATTCATGTTTACTGAAAGTACAAACAAAAATACCATTAGTCACATTTCACAAAAACTGTTATCTCCTAATAGTAAAATATTGTATTTTTAATGTGCCGGGGTTACCCAGTTGACATATTCACCTCAAAAAAACTTGAATTTGAATCTGCATTCCATAATTTAACCACCTATACATACATATAGCTGCCTGCAGATATAGATTTTGTAAGCAAAGCCTGCTTTTAGTCTCAAAGGGATGGCAACTCTCCACACCCCTTAAAGAAAGCTTTATTGTCTGTATCCCTTACTTACTGTAACCAAACTCAAAGGTCGTGTTATGTTAGCTGTATTGACATAAGCTGGTTTTCTTTAAGTGGACTTTACTGGCATAAGCAGATTCTTCCAACAAAACAAACTACAAAAATGTGCATCACAAAAGGGAAATGTGGGTATTATGGGAACCTTTGATCTCACTGGCTCTTAAGACATAATTATAAAGACACCCACCCAGACATGTATGCAGAGGTTGGTTATATTAGCCTTCAGTTTGAATATGAAACCTGGGTTAATAATCATCCTTACCCCCACAACTTAGAATGATTCAATCACTGATGGGTTCAGGAAATGCTCTGCATAAGGTTGGAAGATAGCTACTCTGTGTATGTGTTTTTTTTCTGAAACTAATGTCACCAGAATTAAGGCATTAAGCCATTGATATCAGTTCTGAAAAACTGAGCATTTTTTGGATGCCTGACGTTGAACTTCCAAAACAGATTCTGTAGTCCTACTGGAGTTATGAATGACCCAGTCATGGTCAAAGGAAATACTATCAACCTAAACTTTCTTAAAATGGGAAAGTAAGTCAGCCCTTAGCCATGTATTTAATTATGGATGGAGTATAGCAAGGGGCCCTAAATGCTCCATAATGCTGATCTAAAGAAAATCAGTCAGTCTCATCACAGACTGGAAACACATTTATTGTTCTTGGAGAATTAAAATGAATGTATTTCCAAAAATATTTTGCATCCTAACCAAACCTTTCTTTATCATCACCACTTAAAAAAATAACAGTATAGTTAATTGCATCCTTTCATATCTCAAAAAAATGATAAAAATATAAAAATAACATAGACAGACTGCATAGACCTAAGGAGTTTGAATGGTTAAAACTTCTAGACTTCAAAATTTCTTTCAGATCTGTCAAATTTGACAAGTCCCAAGAATAGCCAACCACTCTACCTTGTACCAAGCCCTGCTTTGGGGTAAGAATCTCTACTTATATAAAGTAAAGGGGCATTAACCACAAGGCTCTGCTGTGCACATCAATTAAAACTCAATAGTTAACAAATTCCTTGAAATAGTTGCACACCTTCCAGAAAACAACAGTAAAGGAATCACATAAAGTATAATAGAAATGAAAATTGTAGTGCCCTGACCCATTACAAACAATCCATATATATACTAAACTGTGACTTCTTGGATACAAGCTAAATTTGACTGTTCTAAGATAGATTTGGCTGAGGGATGCTTTTTGAGCAGCATAATTATATAACACAAAACTTAAACCTTCTCCAAGGGCCAGCATACTAGTAAACTTAATTAGAATAGCAATTGCTATTCCCAGTAGTACTATCAGGAACAAACATGATGAATACTGCTAAGAAATACCGTCAAGAAAGATACTAAACCTCATCCTATCCCTAGAATCTCTAGTGGTGTGTTATTGAATAATTCTACTTCAGAAATTCTGCTTTTCCAAATGCTTGAAGAACCCATTATACAGGGAGAAATTTTAAACCAGTTGGCCACAAGTTTGTGTAATACAGATTACATCATTTCATTTGTGAGACCTGCTTACCTGACTGACTACATGACCCCAGGCAGACTATTCTGTTTTAAATCTAGTTTATTTCAGTTTGTCTGTGCTGCTGAAAAAAGAAAAAGAAACAGCAGATATGAAACATATTTACGTACTATAAGCCATTTTTTTCCAATATTGAAGACCATAACAAAGAAACGGATTCAAAATAAAACCACAAGTAAGCCACACATGCCCTTCTTTCTTATATATAAGTCTATACACCTTATACAAAGTAAAAAACACTGTTACCACTCTTTTGTTTGCCTTTCTGATTATTTACTACATCTCCAGGTATTGGATGTCTAATGGCAACCTAAATTGCAAAGAATTGTCAGCCTCTGCAGTTATTTTTATTTATTCGTTTGTTTTATTGCTTTTGTATGCATCTATTCCTTGGATAATCTTTTGGGTACGCTGCCCAGAAGTCCCTTTTCAGCCATGATATATTTTATTTTGCATTTATCCTTCGATGATGAGGATTTCTTCTACCAGAAACAGATAAGATAACCTAAAAATTCAGGAAACTGTTCCAAATTGTAGAGAAGTGTGAAATAATGGTTTGTCTGTAAGGAATCCACTTGGATACAGATGTTTAAACAACCAAAGGACCCATATATTATTAAAATATACACATTATGCTATCTTTCCAGTCCACATAACCATGTTGTATCAAAATTATACTCTTGTCTTACCTGTTAAGCCAAACAATGAAACTATCACTGTACATTTGTGATGCTGAGTTGTTTTAAGTGGTGTTAAGTAAAGGAAAAGGAAACATTACTGTTAGACAAGGAAGTTGTATATAAAAGAAACATGCATATATTTATAATAGGATCCCCACTATAGTTCCTTAGACATCAAAGTTTACAGTGCACAAGTTGAATCACAACAATTTGCAAAACATAGTTTGCATACACAGATTCATGCATTAATAAGTTTTTAGTTTTAAAAGCTTCTGTAACATGTACTGTCTGATAGAGGGGTCAGTCCCCCCACAATACTTTACTTTATTATTTTGCCTCTAAGATTTATGCACCTTAAAATGAGTAGTCAGTGGCAGGCAATATAATGTCAGTCTCACCTTTTCAAAGAGGTGCTCCAACGTCAGATCATCCAGAGCAAGCTGTCATTTAAGTACTGACCATGTTCTATTGTAAAGTGAAAAGAGAAACATGAGAGAATTCCAGCTTGAGTTGTTATGCTCGAGCAACTGTGACACAAGCACATGTAACCTGAGCACATACTTGTTCATAGATTCATAGGTGTCTACTAGGCCAATGGCCCTGGAGCCTTTACATGCCTAGCCCATGGAAGTGCCCTGGCACCATGCTGCCGTTAGTTCCCGGTGCCTGTATCAAGCAGAGCCACTGGAGTGATCCCCGGGATGAACTGTCTATGTCCCATCCACTCATCAAGATTTCTC
>NC_056740.1:111735117-111830117 GCF_019279795.1 Protopterus annectens | reverse complement strand
TTATGGCAGGTGAGCACCAAATTGGCTTCCTTTTTTGGAGGAGAGTGTCTTGGTTCTATTTGGGATGGCACGATTCATGCATGAGTGGATGTGCTCATACAGTGCCTTAGTGTAGCATTCAGCAGTTGAGCTTTCAGCTCCTGTCTGCATGGGTGTCATGAAGTTTGTCACTTCTGACTTGAGTAGCATGAAGTTGGATTTGGAGAAGTCTTTTATGGAGGTTTCCTTACTGGGGGGTGGCGGTGCGATGTGGATGTCAAGGGTGATTTGCTTATGGTCAGACCTGACCAATAAGGGGGTGACCACTGGTCTGGAGCATCTATCTCCCATGTTGGTAATGACCAGGTCTAGGATATTGGAGCCCCTGGTGGGACAATGGATTAGTTGATGCAGGGCGTTGGAATTTATGAATTCCAAGAACTGTTGGGAAAAGGTGTTGGTACCTGAGTAGTTTTCCCAGTTAATGGCAGGATAGTTGAACTCACCCAGTATTAGGGTGTTTGGTTGTATCTTAATATTTTCCAGTATGTTTAGAAAGGTGTAGTGAGAATCTTGGGGCATGGTGGGGGATCTGTATCAAGCTACAGTTTGGATTGCTGTCTTACCTAGTGTTAGTTGCACCTGGAGAATTTCAGATGCATTGTGTTGGGCAACTAGCCTGGAGGTGTGAATATCCTTTGTAAATATGGACACTCCTCCACCTTTAGTGTTTCGGTCTTGGTTTGGTGGCCGAAAAGTGTGGTAAGAGTTGTAACTTGGTATTGCAGGGGTGCTCTCTGGAGCCTTGAACCATATCTCAGTTACTGCACAGATATCGATGTTCTCCATTTTTAGGAGTGTCTCGATAGAGAGAATTTTGAGGTTTAGATGTCTAGCATTGAGTAGCATTACCTTCAGATTTTGTATGCTTGTATCTGTTACAGTGGTGGTTTTGTCCTTTGAACCTTGCCTAAAAAAGGCACTATAGGGGCGGCAAGAGCTTTAGCCAGTAACCTGAATCCCAGCGGTGACAGGTGCAGACCATCTCTGGCAAAGCATTGTGATTTGTCAATCATGTCGTCCCAGGCAGACAGATACTGGATCCCCTTTGAATGACACCAGAAGCTTAGCCAATTATTGAAGTCAGTCATGATATCCTTATACTGTGGTGTCATTCTGGGCGAAGGCAATATGCTACTCAGGGCTAGAGTCATACCTGCCTGGGCCACATGATCCAAAAGCTCTTCCATGTCTCTTTTCATGTAGTCCAGGGAGGTATGTCTCAAGTCATTCACTCCAACATGAACAATGACAGAGTCATATTTGTACTTGTTGTGGAGTGACCTGAGTGCATACATTATGTGGCAGATCCTGGCACCCGACAGGCAACTGACTGTAATTTTCTCCTTGTTCAGTCGGCTGAGTGGGACATCAGTGTGCCTGACTATAGAGTCACCTATGACAAAAGTGTCGGGTACGTTGTCTTGCCTTAGGGGCTGTTTTTGGGTGGCACACTGGTGTTGTGAGCTATGTGTCACTTTGGGTGTGACTGGTGTTTGCTTGTGTTTCAACTTCGGAGGTCCTTGTTGCTTGGGCAGGTTAATGTTAAGGGCCTCCACATATGTGGGTTTAGTGTTGCTATGTGTGAGTGTTGATCATGTGGGTTTTGAAGGGCTATGTGTTGCTTGAGGTATTGCAGGTGTTAACCTTTTCCTCTTGACTATCTAAAACAATCTTGGCTGGAGAGAGCTTTGCTTCCAGTTTGGCTATGTAAGTGCATGTCTCGCAGGTTCTAGTGTTGTGTGGTAGGAGGAGAGGGTTGTTTGTGTACATGAGGCAGTTGCTGCATTGCCCCAGTATGCCCAGATTCACCAGTTGGACAGGAGAAATCACCAGAAGCTGACCCTTGGACATGCCTGTTTAGGTCCTTTTTTGTAAAGTACAAGAGCTGTTTTCCCTTACCTTTGCAAGGTACTTTGCAATTATAGGCTGTTTAGTGCCTACGATTAATTTCTCCTTATTAACAAGGAGAGTTGAGTGCTTGCATCAGTTTAAGGCTTCCTAGTGCTTTCCAGCAGGTTCTAGAGCAAGTGCTAGTCACAGGGGTTCAGATTTTAGTGCTACTACTGAGAAACTAGCTAGTTCTAAGGGATAATATGAAGAGCTGACTTTCTGGCACCTGGAATAGTTTAACCGTAGTCTGGCGGTGCTGCATGATGCAAAAAATGCACAAACAAGTGCGTTTTTAAGCCAGAAAGTTGAAAAGGATAGAAATCAGCCCCAAAATGGCCAAAATTACAATTTCAGAGCTGGAAACCAGTCCTCTAGTGTTAGACAGGCAGTACAATGCTCACCACTCCCATTGGTAAGCTGTAAGACTTCCCTCTACCATAGCAAGATCTGGATAGCTCTGAACACAGAAAATAAAGTCCTGAAACCAGCAAAGCCTGGGATCTGGACTATACTAGCTAAGAAAGGTGGGAAACAAGCTAACAAGATGGTATTTTTTTGTTGCTGGTTAAAACAGGCTAAACAATGCAATAATACACTAAATAGTCATAGAAACGGCTAACGCACTTGAGTGTGTAGCCCAACAGTAAATGCAATTAAAACTCTACAATATTTGCAGTTTAAAACTTTTTAAATGAAGCAAGGCAAGTGCACAACTGAAAAACGATTTAAGAGGCAGTAATACAGCAGAATAAGTAGCTAGTCTACATATACAGAAAATTATATATATAAACAAAATCAGCTGAAACACACTAAAACAATTCAGATGCAGTGCATCCTAGAGCACTTGAGTTGTAGCTATATTAAGGCAAATACAGTTTTAATAAATGCACTAAAATATACTTTATATTTCCAAAATGTTTGAGAAGCATAGCCAGAACACAAGGATATTCAGACATTTTTTTTTTTTATAAAGGGAGAAAGGAGGTACAGAAGGAAAGGACCTAAGTGGGTTGGCCTTCTCTCTGTATTAGGTAGAATGAGCTAATGACACTAGACTGGGAGGAGTGTCCAAGATCAAATTTAGAGTAGGGGCGGGCAGCTGCAAGGCCAGCAGGTATAAAGACAAGATGCCAATATGGAGGGATGGTGGGAGAAGAAAACACTACAGAAATGTTTATCAGAAGTGAGCCAGTAGCTATGAAATACGGTACAAGTATGCGGTATACAATAAAATTGCTATAAATATCTAAAATAAGCAATGACTACTACAAATAAACAAAAAAACAGGCTACTTATTGCTATATATCACAGATCAGCTGCTCCTCCTCAGATAGCTCTGTGTGTAATGGCTGAGACACTCAAGTTAACTTTTTAACAGAAAGTTGAAACCTGAAACAACTTAAAAAAAAGCTCAAAAGACCAATGAGGTGCTTTATCCAAGTCATAGCTCTGGCAACCCAACTAGACAATGACCATAAACACTAAACTCTTACTGAAGTGGGGGATGGTCTTTGCTAACTAAGATGGCCTGGACAATGAGCACAGAAAACAGCCTCTAACAAACAACTAGGCCCACAACACAATCAGGAATATGGAGAATATTACAACTACTGTGTAAAACAAAAAACAGCAAAGCAAGCCGGAGCTACAAACCTTGAAAAATTTAATGTAAGCGCTTTCGGAAACGTCAATACGTTTCCTTCATCAGACATACAATAACAAATCATTTGGGCCTGATTATATAGTATACCAACAGCCCAATAAACCAATTAGTGTATTACTCACAGTAATTACTAAAACAAATTCATTGCCAAAAACTTTTGAACATTACTATATGCAATATATATAAAATATGTATTAGTAAAAAAGTTTCTTGACAAAAAGTCTAATAATAAAGTAATAATATAATACAATACTAAACTAAAAAGCACAAGAGTCAGCTCCACAGTTCTTAATTACCCTTAATTACAAAACACCCAAATAAATAATATTGTGTAGACATCGTTCATTTTTAAAGATATTAAAGTTTTTTAAAATAAATGTCCAACTAAGGACCATGTCAATAATGTTATACAGTGGCCACAAAAATAAATAAAATTGTATAAGGAAAGCTCCTAATATGAAAATAAGAAAATAATCACCTTTTCAAAGCTGCCAATTTTAACAAACATTTAACAGAAACAGTTTCATTAAGACCTGGAGGCAAGTAGGCTGCAGTTCTTATTTGCCATAAAAGTTCCTCTATCTCAAGTTGGATTTGCCATGGTCCCCCTCTAACATCTGACTGTACTTGACTCAAAATGTTAAACCTAAAGTTGTGGTCAGGAAATTCTTCTATGTGCCTTGCTAGGGCGTTGTTCATATCTTTCCTACTTATGGCGTATTGGTGTTCATAAATCCGTTGCTTAAGCTTTCTTTCCATCTTTCCAATATAGAAAGAACAACAGTTTAGGCAACAGGCAGAGTAGACAACTCCTTTTGAATCACAAGAAAATCTACTCTGAACCTTATACCATTTGTCACGAATCCTAAATTGATATGTGGTGTTTATAAATCTACATTGGTGACATGCTCCACACTTTGTCATACCTATATGTTTGTTTACTAAAGGCTTACTAGAATATTCTAGAAGTGATTTCAAGTTATGGCCACGTCTAAATACTACCCTAGGTTTGTCACCTAAAACTTTGTTCAGTCTATTAACCTCCGTAATAAGAGCACAATTTTTATTTAAAATATTTCTTATTAATGCATGATCAAGATTATAAGTGCAAAGAAAACTAGTTGCAAAATAATGGGGCTCCGTTGGTAATAAGGCCTCCTGATTAACTTTAGAAGTACATTCAACAGTTGAATCTGTTGAAAGTAAGGGTTGAAAATGGCCTACTTTTCTTTTGATAATAACTTCTGCGGAAATGTTAGAAATTAGTGTTGAGGGGTATCCCCTATTAATAAACATATTCTCCAAAAGTTGACATTCCTGTATAAAGTCCGTCTCATCTGAAACCATTCTAGCTGCTCTTACTAACTGTCCCTTAACCACCACTCTTTTCTGGTGGTAGGGATGAAAGCTAGAAAAATGAAGGAATGAATCTGAGTAGGTAGGCTTCCTGTATATCGTGGTTCTAAACCTACTATTATGATAATCTTTGTGGATACAGATGTCAAGAAAATTGATGGTGTCAGGATGTAAGTTATAAGTGAAATCTAAAAAATTAGTTAAAGAAGTTACTGTAGTCATAAATTCTTGTACTAGGCTAGTAGGGCCTTTCCATATTAAAAACATGTTGTCTTGGTAATGAGTGTACCAAGCGACGTAGTTTTGAAACAGAGGGTTAGGAAATAATAAAGTAGTTTCCCAATGCGCCATAACGCAATTAGCGAAACTTCCGCTACAGGGGGACCCCATGGCAACCCCCAATTTTTGAAGGAAAATACTTCCTTCAAACCACATGAAGTTGTAGGAAAGGACTATTTCGAGGAGAGTTTCAATTACATGTATGACACGTTCCTGTACATTCCTAGAGCTCAAGAACTCCCTAGTCCATTCCAAGCCTAAGGTTTGTGGAATAACCGTGTACAAATCTCGGACATCGATAGTTAGAAATTGATGTTCTTGATGGAATGGGATATCACCAAGCTCTTTAAGGAAACTCCAAGAGTCCCTACATATTTGATGCTCCTTCTCAATTAATGGCTTCAGAATGCTGTCAATATACTTAGCATAACTATATGTAAAAGACCCTCGCCCATCGACAATAGGTCTAAATGGGGGGTCCGTAATCCTTTTATGGATTTTAGGTGTGCCAGAAAGAGATGGCAATCTGGGAGCAGGCATCATTAAAAAGTTGTATACCTCGATGTCGATGGAACTCTCAAGGAACAATTCATCCAGTATGCCTCTAATTTTTTTGTATGCCATGTTGACCTCATTAATACTGGCTAACTGGTAAGCTGCCTTGTCCAGTTGTTTCATCATGCTGTTAATATAAGTGTTATGATACATGAAAACTAACCCTCCGCCCTTGTCCGGCTTCATGGCCCTTATTTTACAATCCTTCAAAAGTTTGATAAAATCCCATTCATTTTGATTAATATTGTGACCCCTCGATTAGTTCTTAAATCTAAATGTGCTGGCAGATCTAAAATATATTTCACACGTTTTTTCAAAGGCAAGAATGTTAGGATGGAGGGGAGGGTTAAAAAGACTAGAAACTCTTAATGGATTGTTAATAGTAGAACCTGGCCCTAGTAGGGCATTAAGATTAATTTTCCTAACAAAGAGCTTAAGGTCTACTATAGTATTAACCAAATTCATGTTAGAATCCGGAACAAAAGTTAAACCCAATGCAAAAAAGTCAATAATTTCCTGTGGGATGACTAAGTCAGTATAGTTGTAAATATGAAAGTCATCCTCGGAGTTGGACCATATTTTTGAGTTTAATATATCGATATTCACTACCTCCTCCTTTGATTTCTCCTGTTCCTCGTGCGTTTCTGGTTCGAGGCAGTCTTTGCTTAATTCATTTGATTGGACTGATGAACCTGAAAACCCTATTGAAAACAGTTACTCATTGAGTTACCATTGTTCCCAAGAATTTATGACTACAGTAACTTCTTTAACTATTTTTTTAGATTTCACTTACAACTTACATCCTGACACCATCAATTTTCGTGACATCTGTATCCACAAAGATTATCATAATAGTAGGTTTAGAACCACGATATACAGGAAGCCTACCTACTCAAATTCATTCCTTCATTTTTCTAGCTCTCATCCCTACCACCAGAAAAGAGTGGTGATTAAGGGACAGTTAGTAAGAGCAGCTAGAATGGTTTCAGATGAGACAGACTTTATACGGGAATGTCAACTTCTGGAGAATATGTTTATTAATAGGGGATACCCCTCAACACTAATGTCTAACATTTCCGCAGAAGTTATTACCAAAAGACAAGTAGGCCATTTTCAACCCTTACTTTCAACAGATTCAACTGTTGAACGTACTTCTAAAGTTAATCAGGAGGCTTTATTACCAACGGAGCCCCATTATTTTGCAACTAGTTTTCTTTGCACTTATAATCTTGATCATGCATTAATAAGAAATATTTTAAATAAAAATTGGCTCTTATTACGGAGGAGAATAGATTGAACAAAGTTTCAGGTGACAAACCTAGGGTGGTATTTAGACGTGGCCGTAACTTGAAGTCACTTCTAGAATATTCTAGCAAGCCTTTAGTAAACAAACATATAGGTATGACAAAGTGTGGAGCATGTCACCAATGTAGATTTATAAACACCACATATCAATTTAGGATTCGTGACAAATGGTATAAGGTTCAGGGTAGATTTTCTTGTGATTCGAAAGGAGTTGTCTACTCTGCCTGTTGCCTAAACTGTTGTTCTTTCTATATTGGAAAGACGGAAAGAAAGCTTAAGCAATGGATTTATGAACACCAATACGCCATAAGTAGGAAGGATATGAACAACGCCCTAGCAAGGCACATAGAAGAATTTCCTGACCACAACTTTAGGTTTAACATCTTCAGTCAAGTACAGCCGGATGTTAGGGGGGGACCATGGCAAATCCAACTCGAGATAGAGGAACTTTTATGGCAAATAAGAACTGTAGCCTACTTGCCTCCAGGTCTTAATGAAACTGTTTCTGTTAAATGTTTCTTAAAATTGGCAGCTTTGAAAAGGTGATTCTTTTCTTATTTTCATATTAGGAGCTTTCCTTATACAATTTTATTTATTTTTGTGGCCACTGTATAACATTATTGACATGGTCCTTAGTTGGACATTTATTTTTAAAAACTTTAATATCTTTAAAAATAAACAATGTCTACACAATATTACTTATTTGGGTGTTTTGTAATTAAGGGTAATTAAGAACTGTGGAGCTGACTCTTGTGCTTTTTAGTTTAGTATTGTATTATATTATTACTTTATTATTAGACTTTTTGTCAAGAAACTTTTTTACTAATACATATTTTATATATATTGCATATAGTAATGATCAAAAGTTTTTGGCAATGAATTTGTTTTTAGTAATTACTGTGAGTAATACACTAATTGGTTTATTGGGCTGTTGGTATACTATATAATCAGGCCCAAATGGTTTGTTATTGTATGTCTGAGGAAGGAAACGTATTGACGTTTCCGAAAGCGCTTACATTAAATTTTTCAAGGTTTTTAGCTCCGGCTTGCTTTGCTGTTTTTTGTTTTACACAGTTTGTTAATATTACAACTACTACCTAAACTATTTTAGGCAGAACATACTGCAGAAATTTTTATGGACCCGCGGTAGTGGTGCTGCGGTAGCATTGTCGCCTCACAGTAAGACGCTGTCCGGTTCGATTCTCAGCTAGAGCGTCTTCTGCGTGGAGACATGCGTGAATGGGCATACCTTCATTGAAGGTTGTGCATCAGGCCTGGCAAGCTGGTACGTAAAAATCAACTGCCAATTATTAGCGGACCGGAGTTCCGCTGTGTTGACCCTTAACCGGGAAAAGCCGAAAGACACAAACAAAAACACTGCAGAAATTTTTATCACAAGCACAATCAGGAATATGGACAATATTACAGCTATGACCTAAACTATTTTAGACAGAAAACACAACAGAAATGTTTATCACAAGTGAGCCAATAGCTATGAAATACAGTACAAGTATGCAGTATACAACAAATTTGCTGTAAATATCTAAAATAAGCAATAACTACTACAAATAAGCAAAAAAAAAAAAACAGGCTACTTATTGCTATGTATCCCAGATCAGCTGCTCCTCCTCAGATAGCACTGTGTGTAATGGCTATTTTAGGCAGAAAACACTACCAAAATGTTTATCACAAGTGAGCCAATAGCTATGAAATACAGTACAAGTATGCAGTATACATATTTATATATAGCTCTAATCTATATCTACATCATCTATATATTTGTAATATATATATATATATATATATATATATATATATACATACACACACACATACATGTATAGATATGTCTAACTGCACACACACACACACACACACACACACACACACACACACACACACACACACATATATATTTATATATATATATATATATATATATATATATATATATATATATATATATAAATAGCTATAGATAGAGATAGATATAGGTATATCAAATCTAACCTATATTATCTATATATTTTATAATATATATATATATATATATATATATATATATATATATATATATATATATTTATATTTATATTTATTTATTTATTTACACACAGAGACACACACATACGCACGTGCATACATGCACACACACACACACACACACACACACACACACACACACACACACACACACACACACACACACACGCACACGCACGCACACACGCTTTTAAAAGGTAGAATGGAATGAGACTGGATTCATTAATGCCAATGCAAAGTGTACACTAAGTGTAGATGATCTGTATTAAGTAACATCCCTACCACATATTTGTGCTTTCTAGTCACTCAGAAAGATTACACTAAGTGTACATGTAGTATACACTTTGTGGTAACCTTTATTAATCCCGCCTCGATATTTAAGGCTGCGAGAAACTTAGTAGGAATGCTTGTGTTATGCTTGTGTTGTGTGTTCACTCAGAATGGTGTGTGCACACTTAGTGAACGCTTAGTGTTGCCATTAATGAATGCCAAGGTTCTTTTAATTTTAGGAGTGATACACTGTAAAAATGTACTTATTTCCCGTTGTCCACAGTATCCAGTTTGTTGCAGCAGCTGACCATAGACAGTACAAGTCTGGTATTCTGTATGACATTCTAAACTCTTACATTCTAAAATATCATGCAGGACATGATCGTAGATAGATTTCCAGTGCAGGTACTTTATGTGCATTCTGTGACTGTTTCATTGTGATGTTATACAGAAAGAAACTGGCTGCTTGTTATTATCATTAACTGATATCAGAATTGACAATATGCTCTTTAATATCACTTTATTATGTAATGTATCAGCAGTGGCATCTATATGCATTTTTAATAAGGTCTTCTACATTTTAAAATATATAGTACCGAGAAATTTTAGTCTTCAGTTATACAATCACTTATTTTGCATCTCAAATGGAAAAATTATCAGGACATGTAACGTATGTTAGGTAGATGTGGGGAAATTGTAGAGGTAGAGTTGTATCTTGAACATTGTATGTTTAGTGGAGCACTGTTATTACTCTCTATCTTATATCTAAAATATTTGGAGCAGAATATTGTGCATTGGGGGACAAATGGTCAGAATGTTGAGAACTGCAACTAGGCAGCTCGCAACAAGATTATGTATGACTGTCATATAATGAAAGTCCTTTGAAGTGGTATGATACAGCAGTGTGTACAAGGCATGTTATTTACCAGCTGCATTGAGAATGACTGTGTGACTGATTTTGAGATGTAGAAATGCATATGACATGCACATTTTGTGAATTCGGTGTTATTTTTAAAATAGTTGTTTGCACCTAATAAAGGAGTACTAGTCTGTTGTCATACTATTTTGCCCCAGAAATCTGACAGAGCTCATGACCCTGTTAATCACATATACATAATTACCATTGAGTAAACAAGGTATCCCTCAGGACTGAGTCATAGTAATCCACATATTACACTCGTGTGCATGTGCTGTTCCAATATGACAGATCCATGGGTTCATAGGTAAGTATTTGGCTAGCTACCCTTGTTGGCCATCTTAGAATGTGAGGAGTACAATATGTAGTCCTGTTGTGGATATGAGTGTGAGATTGAAAATGCAGCAAAGAAAAGCATGAAGTATATTAATGATTTTTAATCAGCAAACACTGCATGCACTTCCTGTTTCACATGGATCATGTCATTTAAACATGTCTGACTGGTTGTTGTGCAGCTCAGAATGTGTGTGTGGTTCACATTTGTTTGATATATTTAAGTGGAAATCCTCTAGTACCTGCTGCAAAATGGAAGGTGAGTTCTCCACTGTGGCTACTCCTTGAGATGTAACAGCTATATGCAGTAAATTAAGTAGTCAAAGAGGTAAATACATGCTTCTTATTGATGGCTACCTGCATGTGCTGGAGACAGAAGCACATGGAAGGCTTTATTGGGGCTGCAAACAGAAATTAATTGATAAATGTTGAGAAGAATTGTGACAGTATTCAGTGCAGAAGGATATCAATTAACAAAGTCTATGCTGCATCAGCATATACCTCATGTGAGAGAAGTAAGGAAAAATGTAACATGGAAGAAGTATTCTTCTTCATTTGGCTTTTTCTCAGTTAGGGGTCGCCACAGCAGATCACCTGTCCACTCATGACTGGCAGGGGAGTTATATGGTGTTGAATTTCCAGCCCAGTGCCCAACCTTCCACAGAAGGCACACACATGCACACACTCACACCTAGGGCCAATTTAGAGTGTCCAGTTCACCTACAGCATGTCTTTGGGAGGAAACTGGAGCATCTGGAGGAAACCCATATGTGACCACATGCAGACTCCGCACAGAAGGCACCCCAGCCGAGAATCGAACTAGAGAGCCTCTTGCTGTGAGTTGGCAATGCTAACCGCTGCACCACCGCGGCCGCCCTAACGTGCAAGAAGTATGGCAACAAGAAATATTATCCCATGATGCATCAAATGTACTAACTGAGGGTATCATGGCCAGTACATTAACAGAAATAGGAAATGGCATTTGCAATGTCTACATGCATCACACTTGCTAGGAATGTCCAGTGCATACATGACAAATGCTAAACCTCTACAAGACAATGACATTATGCCACATTGAGTTGAGAAACTCAGCACCATTATATGGAAGCCATGCATGGTTGACTTTGTAGTTCAGAAGTACACTGACCATAGCATATGAATTACTAAGGTAGTCTTTTTCACTGCTCAGAATTTTGCTAACTTTGTGCTGCAGCACTTTGAATGTTCTACTCAAAAGTATGTATGCAGATATACTCCAGCCACACCCTCTTAAAGGAAAACTCTACCATGGAACTTATAAAAATTTTTTTTTCTATTGAATCATTATTTTCTGAGCTATCTCAATGGCTCATAATTACTCTGTGCTTTTTATAAAATTTTAATATATTGTTTCACAAAATGGCTGTTTTAGGGCCTGCCATGTTAGCATGATCTTGTTTTACTGCTTTCATGTCTCATTCCCAGAATCCATTTCAATTTTCCTTTATATGAGTTCATAGCTTCATAGATTAGTAGTAGGCTGACTGCACTTATGGGTCATTTTAAGCCTAGCATTTACCCCATGTGAGAATCAAAGTCTGCACCTTGTGTCTTTAAGGCAAGCACCTTAACCATTATGCCAACCTCCCAATCTTATAGGTGCTAGGCCCTTATGGACATTTGAAACTTAGACAATTCTCTTCAAAGGTGAGAATCAAACCCTGTACTTTTTGCCTGTGAGTTAAACTCCTTAACCATTATGCCTATCCCAATGGTAGACGTAAGGAAAATATGTTGTGTTCCTATCCTGTTGACATACAATGGCAGTAGTGGAAGTCACAAGCATCTTACACACCTTCTGTAGCAGGAGTACTTGCATTACTTTTCTTAAATGGCCACAATAAACATGTTCCTCAAAGTTTGTTTAAAATGGTTATATAGCTTCTGTCAAAGAAATTAGCTGAATTGCAGACTTTATAAAATGTGTCAGTTTGTAAGGCAACATGAACTGATAGATTCTTTTTCCATACTATTCCTGAGATGCCAAAGCTATCACTGTAATCCAAGCACAATTAACTGACCGTTCAGAGAACTTCTGCTATTCACCAGTATCAGCAGTTGGAAGATGATTGTTTTTTTTTTCCATGAATGTTGGACAACTGTGGTTACTGTTTTTGCTCAATTTATTTTACAAGCCAAGTACAAAAATGTTCATCCATCTGTTCTTTAACTCATGATGTTATAAGATTTTTTTTTTAAATGAGGAACAAATGCTTTCACACATTACATTTTCCCAGTTCTGTTGCATTGCTACTCCTTGATTTGTTATATTGCAGCACAGTAAAACTTCATGAAAACCACAATCCTTGAGGATGGGAAGTTAGTAGAACTCTCTGCTGTGTGTATGACCAAACTACTGCTTTGTATACAACTGTTGCAGTTTCCGAAAAGTTTACTTTTACAAGTGGATTGTTGTACAAAAATTATGGTTAGCTACTAGAGTTGCCATCTTTTTAGGCACTCAAGGTGGGACAGTCTTATCAAATAATAATGTTTGTCTTTTCGGCTTTTCCCAGTTAGGGGTTGCCACAGTGGAACTCCAGTCCGCTAATGATTGGCAGTTGATTTTTATGGTGCCAAGTTGCCAGCCCAACGTCTAACCTTCAGCGAAGACATGCCCATTCACACATGTCTTTTGGAGGCCATTCGACCATGCAGACTCCACACAGAAGGCACTCCAGCCAAGAATCGAACAGGAGAACCTCTTGCTGTGAGGTAACAACACAACCGCTGTACCACCATGGAATCAATAATAATAATAATAATAATAATAATAATAATAATAATAATAATGATAATAATAATAATAATAATAATAATAATAATAATAATAATAATGACAACATCAAGCAGCAGCAGAAAAAAAACTTTAATGAAACCTATCACCTTGGTTACAACTGACCTTCAAAGGGTCCTATATTATTATATACTTATTGAAACTTGAGATTTTGCAGGAACTATTTTCATCTTACTACCAAAATAAAGACCCTGCAATGTTCAGATTTTGTTAAGAAGACTTAAATGTGGTATCACAATTTTCTGTGACTATTTAGAGGCAAAAGTCAGAAAATATTTTTGGTTGTAAAATGTCAAGACATTTTCCATTTTCTTGCTACCCTCCTTCCCCTCTGTAAGACAGAACTGCCCAAATCAGGACTGCCCTGCAAAGAGAGGGGCAAATGGTAACGCTATTAATTATGTGCATTAATAATTTTTTCTTCTTCTCTGTAACAAAGGCATTGCAAAAAAAATCATGTAACTGTGCTCTTTTTAATAGCAGTTGCTTACATGTATTTATTTATTTATTGAATTAACTATATATATCATTTATTTTTGTATATTTACAAGATAAATGTACTCATCACAGGCTCTTTTTCACCCACAACAAAGGGTAACTATAAAGTATATATATAATTAAAGTAGGTACCTCTTCCTTCCCAAACCACATCAAGTAATTAGGCAAGCAGGAGAAAGGCTAGAGCAAACTAATATACTTCCTGAACCAAAGTTCAGGTAGTATGATCCGCGGTGGTGGTGCTGCGGTAGCATTGTCGTCTCACAGTAAGACACTGACCGGTTCGACTCTCAGCTAGAGCGTCTTCTGCATGGAGACATGTGTGAATGGGTGTACCTTCGCTGAAGGTTGTGTGTTAGGGCTGGCAACTCAGCACGTAAAAATCAACTGCCAATCATTAGCGGCCCGGAGTTCTGCTGTGGCGACTCCTAACCGGGAAAAGCCGAAAGACACAACAACAACATGGTCAATGTTCAGGAACACAGCACTAAAGAAGTTTGTGTTTCAAGGAGCACTTAAACGTACACTATCAGGGTAAATGCTCTGGCTGCTTTACCACTAATATACTGAAACAGATAAGAAATGGCCACAGTATTTTGAACCATCATATTCATTTATTTATCTCTCTCTCCCTCTCTCTCTCTCTCTCTCTATATATATATATATATATATATATATACACACACACACACACACACACACACACACACACACACACACACATACACACTAGTTGAATACAGATCCATTATAAGACAAGTCACTGAGTCCAAACAGTTGAAAGCCCATTTCAGTTAAAGTCCATTTAATCAAATTACAGATAAAGGAAATGTCATGTATTCAAAATCATCAAAAGGAAAATTTCTAAAAAGAGAGCCCCCTGCTCCTTTCCCACACTGCCCTTAATTAAATATACTAAATACATGGTCACACAGCTGTGGAGAAAGGTGACCATATGACACACATGGCAAATCACTTACTAGAACAAAATTAGAAGTCCCTTCATTATGTATATGTAACCCTAAGTACCAAGTAAAGCTCCCTCATTTATGTATTACTACTTCAGTTATACAGAACTATATGTAGTTATGTGGCATTGGATGAAATGGACTTTCAGCCAAATGGTTATTTGCCTGTGTGTGTTTATAGATAAGAGTTAGGCTAGGTGCCCTTGTGAGCCATTTTAATCCTAGCCAGTTTCTCTTGAATTAACCTATCTCATTTGGTGTTAGATTGGCCTTACCAGTCCAACAGTTGATAATTATCTATTAACCCTAGTGGGAATAACTGGCATCATACCATAGACAATTTGAGGAGACCCAGGCATGAGATTAAGTATTTAGGGGTTGCCTCAATCTATAAATGTTATATTACTCATCCATTGATTCAAATTGCACTTGAATACGGACTTGGACGAGCTTTGTTTTGTGTAGATGTGAAGTCTGTTCCAGAGCAGTGGTATTGTCTGTGAGATATAACTGTCCCTCCAAACTATTCTGTTAATGTTGCAGAAAAGGTTTAGATTCATGGACTGAGTATTTCTGATGCTATTTAACTTGCTAACATGCAGTAGGTTCATCAGTATTATTTGGGAGGATGCCTTGCATGCCAGATTCAGGTCACCAATTATCAGTCTGTGGGATACAGAGTGTTATGACAGAGCTTTGAGTTGCTCCATGAAGGACATATTGTTTCATGCTTGCATCTCTCTTTAGCTACTCTATTTCTAAACTCTGGAATGCCCTACCTGTCCATCTAACATCCAATAACTCCACTGCACAATTCAAAAAACTCCTAACGGCCCACTTCATGAACAACTGGCTATGCTCCTGTGTCACTCCTGGGTAAAGATGGGCATAGAATCAATAATTCTTAACACAGCCATATGTCAAATCTAGTTTCTCACCCTGATATAATATAGCCATGAATAATTCCTCTTCAGTCTCTGGTTGAAGTGTGATGTAAAATATTGAATCTATATGTCTGCAAAGTTCTGCATATACCACAACATATTGCATATATAAGCCTGCAAAGTACTGCATGTATTAAGAAGTGTGATGCCTCTGAATTGTTATATTTTATTATAAGTACTGCATGTATTAAGAAGTGTGATGCCTCTGAATTGTTATATTTTATTATGAGCTTGCATTATGTACTGTCTAATATTTACTAATGTTATTCTTCCTGATTTATATGTAAATACCATTGTTCTTAAGTGCTCGATCATGTATTTAACTGATGGTTTTCTCCCCAGGCCTCTGCCGATAATGGACATGTGTCCAGTCTGACTTTCCCGGTCAACAAATGTAAAATAAATAAATAAAATAAATAAATAATTAAACATGTCTTTAGCAAGGTATTTCTGTAGATGTTCCAGTTATCACATGCATCTGGACAGACATGTGCCAAAGGGTGCATTATAGTCAATGTTTGACCTAATGAGAGCTGAGTAAAGGGGGGACAACTATATCTGTAGATCTAGACAAAATTCCTTTGTTTACAAGCTGTGAAATATAGAAAGACTTTCTTATGTCAGTGCACACATGTTGATCAAAAGCTAGGCCACTTTCCATGTATGTTTCCAAATCCCAAACAATGATGTCAACTCTTAGGGGAGTAATGTCAATGTGGTATTAACTTGGGTTAGATGACTTCCCAAAGGAAACAATAATGCATTTTTGTCATTTAATTTCAGTCCATGATTCTGGCAACGTTATTTGTTTGAGTCAAACCTTCCTGCAGGATGGCAAAGTCATTTGGAGATTCAGTGACTGCTCCTAGCTCACACCTCTCAACCTCTTAGAGTAAGAAATCTGGACAAAGCAATGAATAATGAGGGGACAAAGGTCCCAAAATAGGGATAATTTTTAAATATTGCTCTTACAAACTTAGAAAGTTAATAGAATAACATATTTTGCATTAGCATGAATTTTATGAAGGGTATGAAGTCTGAAACTTTAATGTCTGGTATTATTTACTGACTTCAGTCCTTAATGATTTGCTAATGATTTGGCAGAAAAGCACAGCTTTTATGAGAAACAGACCAAAACTATGTGGCAAAAAGCTGGACATTCTGTGAAAATCTGGACAGTTGAGAGGTATGTTCTAGCTTGCAATCCTCTGCAAACTTAGTCAGAGAGAGACATTTGGTAATGGCTTTAACTTCAAAGAAGTAGATGCCAAAAAATGAAGTTTCAGTACTAAACCCTGGGAGTCTCCACTTGTGACTGGTCTCTTTGTGGAGGTGGCTTCCCCTATGTTTATCACCTGCATCCTATCTGTGGGTACATTGGCAATCCAGCAAGTGACAATGAGGTTTATTCCCTGTTTACGTAGCTTTTCTACTATGCCTAAGTAGGGGATTGTGTCAAAAGCTTTGACTAGGATGAAGGATGTGGTGTTTACCACTTTACCTTCATCCATTGCTTTGGAGTTCTTTTCAAAACAATCTGCCAGGATGAGTAAACCTGACCTGTCCTTCACAAATCCAAACTGAGAGGAGTCCAGAGTTTGGAAGTTCTCTATGTCCTTACTGATTAGTCCCAGGATAAGTCTTTCCTTGGCTTCACATATGAGGCTGGTCAGACTTTGGGTCTGTAATTGCTTGGGTCTGTGGAAGTTCCTCTCTTATGCAGTGGAATGGTTCTAGCTGTTGTCCATTCGCTTGGTATAAAATCTGTATGGAGGCTGAAGAGCAGTGTTGCTGGGGTGTTGGCTAAGTCATGCTTCATCATATCTACAGTAGGTGCATCTACAGATGTTATCAGGACCCATCAGAGAAGTATTTTTAACTTTTGATAGCACTTTTTGTTCGTCTTGAGTGATAGCTGGAGGTAAGTTGATTTCAGGTATATCGTGTGGAATAAATGGAAAGGGTAAAGTTTGAGCTGAATTTATCTGCCAGTAGATTTGGAGTTTCTTCAGCATCAGTTTAAGTTGCATCAGTCACAACTTGCTTAGTGCATTGTTGTATTGTGCTTCTGAATTAAGAACATAACTAAAAAAGGGATTGTGATTGTTTTTAGCTTGGGTGGCTATTTTAGCCTCAAACCTGGCTTTGGTGGATTTTATTAAGCTCATGGGTTGTTTGTTTATTTTAGTGATGTGGGCTCTGTCATTCTAGTATTACTCTTCTTACCTTTGGACAGAACTCTCTTCCTTTCATTGTAAAGCTTGTTGATATTATGGTTCCACTTTGGGGGTTCGTTTCTGGGGTTTGCTCAGCACTTTTTCCTACAGGGTACAGCTGTTTACATGTATAGTGAGGTGGTCATATCCAGCCTTAGTAAATGTGGGGCCCAATTTGGGCTATTTTATTTAGGTTCATCAGTTGCCCCCCATCCGCCACCCACCTTCTCTCCCCAAGTGTTTATTTCTTGAACCTAAGTCTATTTCAGACTTGGTGTCAGGAATGTACGCAATTACTTTGTATTAAAATTAAAACAATGTGCGTATTTATTAGCTTATATTTTGTCATAAGACATGTTAAAACAGAAATAAACTGTTGGAGTCATGGATGACCCCCCCCCCCCCACACACACACACACACACAGTTTGTTTAACTTCTCTGGGATTAGTAATGACCAGGTCAAGGATGTTGCTAAAAGTCTAAATCTCAAAATGCACTCGCTCGAAGCACTCCTTAAAATGGAGAACATCGACATTTGTGCTGTAACAGAGACCAGGTTTAAGGCAGCAGAAAGCACCCCTGCACTACCAGGCTATAACTCATTCTATACCTTTCGGCCCCAGAATTTGGACCAAAGCTCCAAAGGTGGTGGTGTTTCTATGTTCATAAATGATGCACACACCACCAAACTGGTAGCCCAACATAATGCATCAGAGATACTTCAGGTGTAGCTAACATTGGGTAAGACAGCAATTCAGGTCATAGCATGTTATAGGTCCCCAGCCATGTCCCAAGACACTCACTCCACATTCCTAAGCACCCTGGAAAATATTAGGGTCCAACTTAACACACTCATACCGGGCAACTTCAACTACCCCTCCATTAACTGGGAAAACTACTCATGTACCAATACACTTGCCCAATGTTTCCTGGAATTCAGTAATTCCAATGCCCTGGACCAGCTCGTTCTTACCCCCACTAGAGGTAGCAACATCCTTGACTTGGTCATTACTAACATGGGTGACCGTTGCTCTAGATCAATAGTCAACTCCTCCCTGGTTAGATCCTACCACAGACTCATCACCTTGGAAATCCACATCCCTCACAACCCCCCCCCCCCCCCACAAAGGTAACCACCATGAAAAATTTGTACAAAGCTAACTTTGGGCTCCTAAGAACAGAGGTGGCTAACTTCACGGCACCCATAGAAATGGAGAATAGTTGCATGACCGCAGAATCATACACCAATGCACTGTATGAACACGTACACAAATGCATGGATCTCGCCATACCCAATAGAACCAAGACACTCTCCTCCAAAAAAAGGAAGCTGATCTGGTAGTCCCCTGACATAAACAAACTCTGCAACAGAAGGAGGAAACTGATGTGGAATAAGGTGAAGTCCCAAGACTGGAAAAAACTCCCTTATCAGCCTCAACAAAAAGTGGAGATCCCTCATCAAATCCTTTAAAGCTAGTTATGAAAACAGAATTGCAGCAGATAGTAAAGACAACCACAAGCCCTTCTATAGTTATGTATAGAACCTCCATGGCAATACCGAGCTTTGCTCTGAGCTAATGCACAATGGTACCACCTATACCGAGCCAGCAGATATTGCCAATATACTGGCCGACAGAGTCAGTGCCAACTTTACACCCCACAAAGTACCAATCACAATATCAGTAGATTGCCAGGCACCCAGTGTTACTGCTGCACAGGGTAAAACAGCACTGTCCAAGGCCAAGAATACAGCTTCTATGGGACCTGACAATATCCCTGACTGTGTTCTACATGAACTAAAGAGTGAACTGGCACCTCATTTGTGTACCCTGTTCAATCACAGCCTCATCTCAGGCATTGTCCCTACTGAATGGTGCACAGGTATAGTCATCCCTCCCCACAAAGGAGGAGCAACTACAGACCCTGGGAACTATCGACCCATTAGCCTGACAAGTCTGATATGCAAAGCTATGGAATGCATCATCATGGACCAAATAAACAAGGATATAGGGAATCTCCAAACTCTGGATCCCACACAGTCTGGTTTTGTGAAGGGTAGTTCATGCCTGTTCATCCTGGTCGACTTCTTGAGTCAGTCACCAGAGATGTGGATGAAGGCAAAGTGGTTCATACAGCCAAACTTGATCTGGCCAAGGCCTTTGATACCATTCCCCACTCAGGAATCATAGAAAAACTCACTAAGCTAGGCATCAACCCCTATATCACTAGGTGGGTTGCAAACTGGCTCACAGATAGAACCCACAGTATGAAAGTAGCTGACTCCAAGTCAGACTGCTGACCAATCACAAGTGGAGTCCCACAGGGATCAGTCTTGGGTCCTCTTCTGTTTGGTATCTACTTCTCAGAAGTCCAGTCCAACATGAAGGGACTCTGGCTGACAAAGTTCGCAGATGGTTGAAAGGTGGGAACCATTATTAACTCCCCAAGTGATGTTGACATCATACAGAAAGGCCTCACTGAGACCAACGACTGGTGTCAGAACAAAGGCCTTAAGCTCAATGCCAAAAAATGTGTTGTCATCCCCTTTGGGAAAAACCCAGCTCCCATGAACTACCACATCGATGGTAGTCCACTGAACACAGAAAATATTATAAGAGATTTGGGAACAGAACTTGACAGCAACCTCTCTTTTGACCACCACACTGCCACTGTGGTCAGAAAGCCCTTCTATGTGGCACATCTCATTACTAATGGTTTTGCATCCAGGAAGAAAGAGGTCATTGTCTCCCTCTACTCTTCCCTCATTAGGCCAATCATTGAGTACAATGCCCCATTTGGCATGTACCTTACTATATACCTGCAGCAACTGGAGAGGCCGCAAAACCACCTCACAAAGAGAATCCTAGGTCTTAAACTCTTGTCTTGTATGGACAGACTCAAAAAAGTCCAACTATTCTCTGTCTCATATCAACTACTTAGAGGCGATCTCTGCTTGACTTACAAAGCCATGTCTGACCCAGCTCTGTTAGAAATGCTACATCTAAAGAAATCCCAATCCCTCTGCACCACATGCTCCAGAGACCTCAACCTCATTATCACAATCAACAGAACATGCTGGAGGGACAGGTTCATAACCCAGAGACTGCCCATGCTATGGAATAGACTTCCCATACATGTCAAACAGAGCACCTCACTGGCCCCTTTCAAGAGAAATCTTGATGAGTGGATGGGAAATAGAAAATTCGCCCTGGGGATCACTCCAGTGGCTCTACTCGACAGAGGTACTGAAAACTAAGGTTGGGTGGCATGATGCCAGGGTAATCCTATGAGCTAGGCTTGTAAATGCTCCAGGGCCATTAGCCTAGTACACACCTATGAACCTATAAACCTTTTGCTTTGTCCCTATTTGTGACTGGGGTAAGAATTTCCCTGTCAAACTGTGGAATTGGTAACATTCTGTCAGTCGATCAGAAATAACCTCACATAGCAGTATCTCTTACTATATTTTACTAGTGTTCATTTTCATACTACCTGAGACTCATTATTTCACAGTTAATTCTTGCAATTGTATATATAGAACATTCATAAAACACTCATATCAGAAAAAAAAAACAAAATATGTCCTATTACCTCTCTCTCACTCTTCAAATTAAGCCTGATCTTGCCTTCTGAGACAGTAAAAAGAACAGCACATAAAACCAGATGGTTAATCTGAAAAGTTTTGGATTGAAAACCCTGTTGGGCACTCAGCAACAGTAACTGACAGTAGTGAGACAGTAGTGAGATTATGAGCCATACAAGAGGCAGGAAACTTTGTTTAGTAGTACTTGACTTGCCAATAATACAATGCATGGTAGGAAATGTCTGCTCCACTAACAAGACTTGTCACTGCATGATGGGAAATGTCTGCTCCACTAACAAGACTTGTAACTCCTATAAAGTAAGACTGTCAAAAGAAAACATAAGGCATAATAATCTTGTCATAACCTGGAGCAGGTCCCCTTAAGGGACCAGGGCCCTATTGGTCCAAATTGGTCCAATTGGTATAAGATTGGCCTTGGTGGAGATGTACACTTCTACATGGTCAGTGAAGTTAACTGGTTTTGGCGGCGATTTTAAACTTGCCAGTGTATCACTTAGAAGTAGGTAGTTTGTCTTAGAGAATTTTTTAAATGTGCGTTGGGTTGAAGGAGTCTCTGGTTTCAGTTTTATTTTGAAGGGGGTGGCTTTAGAGTCAGACCTGAGAAGTGACAAAGATAGGAAAGGGATACTGCAAGATGCCCACATATTCATAAGAACAAGATCCTAGATGATTGTTCCAGAGTGTTTCTACTGAAGTCCAGGAATATCTGTGCTTGTGTAATAGTGGTAGTGTAGGCTCCCCAGTCTATAGTTGGATAGCTTAAATCACATTGGAAAATAGCATTGAGTTTGATACCAAATGATTCCAGCTCCTGTGCATAGGTGTTGGCATTCTAGGGCCATAGAGAGAGTTCTATATTTATTTATTTATGTATTTATTACTTTTGTTTACTGGGATAGTCCGACTGAGCAGAAAGCTTACTCTTTTCAGTGGTGGCCCAAACTTACATAAAGACATTAGTAATTAGACGCATGCAAGTAATAAACAAATATGCAAAATTTAACTACAGTATCATTAATTAATCTTCTGTAGAGAAAAGCACCAGAAAAAAAAATACATGAATAAAATGGTAAACAGAGGTATACAAGTAATCAGCAAATATACATTTAAACAGCATATAATTAATTAATAGCAACATAATTTTAGAGCTATGAAACCTATTTGGAAATTAACTTGAGAGTAGGGTAGAAAGGGAGGAAAATAGAGAAAGAGATCGCAAGAAGGAAGAAAAGAGAGAGGTGTAGTACAAAGGATTCGAGTTTGGACAAGTAACTAAGGTCATGGGACTTGGAAAGAAAAGGAGAAAGTAAGGGGCAGGATAGTTACCATCCAGGAGTTGTGCATGTACAGAGCCAGGCATCTTTTGGGTATTCTTTTTTCTGTCCCTTAAAAAATGTTGGTGCTTATTGTGTTTCTTTGAGTGAGAGGAAGGGAGTTCCAAATGTTTGCAAGGAAAGAGGTGTACAAAGATTCACCAGCTGAGTTGTTAGATTTTCTAACAGTAACATTCTGTCAGTGGATCTCAGCTGTCTACTTCGGTTTTGAAGTTGGAGAATATCTTTTTAAACTGGGGCATTTGTTTGGATAATAGAGTTTTATAGGAAATAAGTAGTTGGGAAATTGTAAGGTAATACCTTAGCTGTAACCGGACAGAAAATGATGTGCCCTATAATGAAGATTGTCAGCAGATTTTGCCACCTTGTTATAGCACTGTTTCAAGACTGAGAATTGAGTGGATTGTAGATTAATCAAGATGGGGCAGCATAAAGTAGGGTAGGGTTGAAAAGGGATTGAGCAGTACTTTTTCTGCCATAATCTGTGAGGTATTGTTAGACGATATAGAGAGCACCTAGCTTTTGTTTGGTGTTTTACACTGCTTGCTTTATGTGATGTTCAAATTTTAGACTTTCATCAATTGACTCCTGCAAGCTAAGTTTGACTTACTAATTCTGTGTTGGTGTTGTTACAGGAAGTGATTTTGAAATTATTTTGTTGTCAGTTGAATGCTTTGGGGTAAAAAATATCTTTTTTAGGATTAAGGCGCAACTGACTATCATTCAGAAAGGCCTGTATGATGGAAGAGTCTTGCTATGCTTTTAACAGAGTACAGATTGTTGAATCATCTTTATACTGTATAATAGTGGCTTGTTTAGAAGCTATGTGGAGATCATTAATGAATATATTGAAAAATATGTGCCTACAAATGATCTTTGAGGAACACCCACTGCAACTGGAAGGAAAGAGAAGATGCCATTTTGCCACTGACTGCCTGTTGCGTATTCGAGAGATATCTCAATAATCATAACAGTGACATTTCATGGATCCCTAGGAATCTAATTTTTGAAGCAACTTCTGCTGGGATAATCTGTGAAAAGCTTTAGATAAGTCTAGAAAACCTGCCAAGACTACATTTCCAGAGTTTCTCTACTAGTTAACAGATGTTATAAAACTAGTTAACAGATGTTATAAAACTAGTTAACAGATGTTATAAAACTAGGGAGAGCTGTACATGTACTATGAAAAGGATAGAAAGCATGACATGTAGGAGAAATGAGCCAAGTTTCAGTGAGAAAAATGGGAAGATGAGACACCTCTCTAGAATTTTTGATAGTGGAGTCAGTATGGCGTTAGGCCTGAAGTTTGATAGCTCATCTAAGTTTCCACTTTTATAGAGAGGAAGAATGTAGCATCTTTTCCATATGGTTGGGGCATAGCTTTTGGTGATGGAGTGGTTGATTATGATGGGAACAGGAAAATCTAGGGCATCCACTTTTATAGAGAGGAAGAATGTAGCATCTTTTCCATATGGTTGGGGCATAGCTTTTGGTGATGGAGTGGTTGATTATGATGGGAACAGGAAAATCTAGGGCATCAACTGCAGGGTTAAAGTACTCCAATGGTATGTCATTAGAAGCAATTCTGGTAGGTTTTAAGGTTAGTAATAGCTTTTTGATTGAGACTTATCTGAATGCAAGTGCTTTGGAGGCTAACAAGGGAAGAGAAGAATTTGTGTCTGCCTGTGCCAAGGGTTTAATAAGAGATGTTACTGTTTGGATGAAGTGGGTATTGAATTCTCTGGCTATGCTGTCAGCATGGTAAGAGAAAGTAGGTGTAGCTTGTGTTAGTGTATCAGGGTTTAACAGCTGGTTAATTTTAGTACAAAAAGCTGTGGGGTTATTATAATTTGCTGCCTATATAGTAATATAGTATAGTTTTATCCATTTTAATAAGATTTTAGTGGAATTTCTGAGATGCGTATTGTAGTGATGGGCACCTATAGTTTTAACTTGCTTCTGTTTTGTTTACAGGCTATGTCTTTCTCTTTCATAAACAATTTAGTACTTTTTGAAAGACAGGGTGCAAGATTCACTTCTTTGTGTTCTTATTTGGGTTAGTTTGTGTGTGATGTTAAGAAAAGTTATGGTGAATAAAGCTACAACTTCATCAAGTGGAACGGCTTGCAGACCCTAACAGATTACCTATTTTAGTGCTATGATGAACTGGTCCTTACTAGAGAAGGATAGATTATGACCAGGTTTATACCAACGCTGTTTTTGATTAGGATTTTGAGGCTGTATTGCAAAGATGAGTAGGTGATAAGAACATATCAGGTAAAGCCCTCATTAAGATTTTGTTTGGGGTATTTAAGAGAATCCAGTCAAAGGCAGAGGCTATAACAGAGTTTTTGATGTATCTTGTGGGAGTTGGAATAAGCTGAATGAAACCATAAAGTTTAATGACATTAGAAGGACTGTAGCTAGCCAATAATTAAGTCCTGCAACTATGAAAAAAAAAAGTTTGTTTCAATAGCAAAACTCCCTCTTACACTTTTAAAGCATTTTAACCCCCTTCTAACTATATTCCAACTTCAAGGTCACTGTACTGCATGCTAGAAGGAACAAAATTGGGGTAGTAAAGCCTTGGATTTAGTATATATTCTCCTGTATTCACTATAATAATCTTGTTATTCCAAGGATGTCGGGTATGTATATGGAATTGCAAAGGACTTCTTTCTGCCTCTATTTATGTTCAAGACTCTGTGCATTCTCCAGGACTGATAGAGGCTGGAGTCAGACCAAGACTAATGTTGAATAGATGAACAAGGTGCACATGAACTGGTGCAGGGATGTCCACAGAGGTTCCCACTGCTCTGTTATACTCAGGAATAGCTCAGCTGGACTTTCCTTATCAGAATTTGAAAAAAAAAGCCAGGCATCAAATGGGCAGTGCCAAAATCTGAATTTGTGTATTCCATGAGCTTAAGATCAAAGGATTGTAATAGAAAAAGCTCCAGTATGAAAGAAAACCAATTTCTGATCTGACCATGAAAATTGCTATTCAACAAACGCAGTGGTCAAAATGCCTAGATGAACATATGTCATAAATGATGGTTTACATGGGTAACTACCCAAGTGAAGCCAAATCCCTTCATAACAGAATGGAATTCAGAAACACAGTCAAACATTTCTTCATCCATTCAAGCGTTGAAGTTAGCTAGTAGTAACACATTTTGAGATGACAGTACTAAACTAGAGGAAGTCTGTACATTCCTGGAAGGACATCTTCTCACAGTCAGATGGACAGCAAATGAAGGGGACTCTCAGCTTTTTCCTCTTCTCTGGATTTAATCGAAGGAGTTGATGGTTCTTCCATGAAGATGGGGCCAATGCATGGACAGGCAACAATGCAATTTACTAACTGATTCCTCATCCTGTCCATTCTTGCTCACATTAAATTACAAAAAGTGTTGGAGCCAGCACCTAGGTAAGTACTAACATTGGTGTCCAGCCAGGTTTCTGTAATAATTGACAGGACAAAATCAGGAATCAAACTGATAATAAACTCCTATGTATTTTTTAATGGAGCTGGTTTCAGGGCTTTTAGCATCAGTGTGTTTCTTTCGTGTAGAACATGACGCTGAGTGACCTTATTAATCTCTACAGCCTCATGTTTCTAAGAACACACTAATAACATCCTACATTGCACAAGACATACGTTTAGCACTCACTTGAATATGATTTAGCATGTACTTGTCTAGTATGGTATTTGGAGCAGGTTTAGTGCTTCAAACAATACTTTTCATAGCGTGCACTTGCCTAACCATGATATTTACAACAGTGATTCCTTAGCCTGGAGACTACGCATCATATGTCTTAACACCGATCCATTTTGACTAAGTAATATACATGGTACTACAGTGTACTAACATTACGTTTTTCATCTGCTGTTATTGCCTATTTGTCTTCAGACTCGTTTAATGATGCACTGTGATTTTTGCCATATCTAGGTTAACTGCAAGTTGTGCTGTAATACGTTTTGGTTTTACTGCCTGTTGATTCACAAGAATATACTTGATTCTGCTTTTGAGCTTGGCTGAATGAAAAAAAAAGTTTCTGTTGGTCTCTAGCAGTGGGGGTGGAGAACACACTGTCTTGAGTAAAAAGCTCAAAGTTCATACAAATAATTCTGCTGTGGGAAAATAAGTATTCTGATTTCTGCAGTTGCTGTTTTAAAGCACTTATCTATTCTGAACCATGATTCGTCTCTTGCTCTTGGATCCATAGTAAATTGCAGCTTGCAGTTTTTTCACATGCAGCTGTAAAGAAAATTAAAACAGTATGTGAGTAAAATAATTGGTGTGCCTAAAATACACATTTCTTAAAGTTTGGAATTAAAACAACAAAACAAATATATCAGGACATATCTTAAAAAAGAAAAAAGGTAAATATGATGCTATTATTAACAATAACAGTAGAAGTATTTCTGACATTTATTAATGCAAAGACTCATTTGACAGTTTCCATTAATACAGTCCAGTTAAAGTAGAACTTTTGTATTCATTCATGCATAACAGATGCCTTTAGTCAGTATCGTTTTTTTTTTTCCTATTTCTGGCTGGAAGATTGTTGAAAGAAACTGACAAATATTCAAAAGCAGTTTTAACAAATCTTCTGTGTTCTGGTGTATCAGTTTCATCAGTCAGTGAGAAAATGCTTCACTGACGCAGCTAACATCCCTTATTTAGTGTCAACTTTACTCTGTAATCACTTTTAGAATCTTTTTAAGGACTTTACCTCACAGTTAGCAATCATTGCTATGGTTATAGAAGGAGACAAATGATACCAGCAAACATCTGGGGCCAGCTATGCAGTTTCTATGGATCACTCTGTAGAACTTTACATTATTCATTGCACTTATGTGGAATGTTTTATTCTGCAGAATAGCACAGTGGCAATGCTCAGTTTAAGACATTATTGCGCTGGCCCCAGGGCAGGATAATTTTCGCTTTTCTTTTAAAATCTGTTTTATTGATTTTAACAAATGACCAAGGCCAGGGTAATTAATCTCAAAGGACATCTGAATTGCTTCATATAAGTGTTTGACCTTGAATTTTTCTTCCTTGTATAACAATAATATATACATTTAATATCAGATACAAATTGTATGGTCCAGGTAGTCCACCCATACATTTTATTGGATAATATGTATATTTCCCTTTCCTACCAAAAGTCTTGATGGTGCTTTGCCAGTCCAAGAATTTCCTGAACTCCCTGTTTTAGCCCTTCTAACACTGCAGGAAGAATGTTGCAATTGCTCTTCACCTTTTCTATAAAAGAATACATCTGTATTTTCTCCTCAGACACTGACTTGCATCTGACGATTTTTGCTCTCATGTAGCAGGTTTTATAAAATTCAGTTCCTTTTTTATACTATGGACTTCTTGCGGCACTTAATATCTGTTTTTCATAACTACACATATCACAACTATACTATACATATCAAGACTGTAGAATTTTACTAGTTTCACTAGTAGTTACGACCCCATTCTATTCAATTAGTAACGTAACTACTCACTTGTCGTTTATCTTGCATTTGGGGATTGTGATATTCCACGTGGTGCTTCCTTCCCCCACAGCAACAGTAGTTTTGCACAGTCTGTCTTGATGAATGTACTTTTTCCAGTGTTTTAAACCCTATGTATGGCATTATACTTCTGCATAATGTGTGGGTGACATACCGCATTTTCCTAGTGCTATGTCAGGGAATTTATTACCTATTATATTTTGAGTCATACCATACTGTGTTTTTGTTTCATCCTAGTTTTGCTCTATTAAGCATTCCATCTTTGCTGTACTGTATGCTGTAATTCCCTGCTATTCCCCACTCCAAAGTCTATCACCTGTTCCTGAACCAGCTTGCTCCCATCTGCTATGTTGGATCTCATCTGAAGAACTTCCCCTGCTAACTTTTGGAACACAGCTTTTCAGTGCTTCTTAACATTAAAGTACATTCACCTAATAAACTTATATTTACTGCCCCAGCTACCTGCATTTTATTCAAAGCTGGAAACACACTACTGCACTAAGTCAATTCCTCCCTCCTTCCCCCCTACTACTCTCATTTCTATACCCATATCCATCCTTATCCTAGTGCCTGTAGCCTCTCTAGTAGACTGGACATTTCCCGCCAACTCTCCCTGCCCAACCTAGCTACTCTCCCCTCTTAACCAGAGATCTCTTGCTGCAGTGTATTCCCTGTTCCTTTTACATGCCTGACACTATTCCTTCCTGTCTTTCTATATCATCTATCCCTTCTCTCCCTGTACTTCTGCTGTTGCTTTCTCTTAATCTCTCTGAGTCTTGGCTTCTCCCTTTGTTTGGTGTCTTTCTAGGACTGCTGTTCCTACTTTCCCCCTTTACCTCAGCTTCCTTCTCTTGCAGTGTTTGTACTCCTAGCTAAAACACTGTTCTTGCCTTTCCTTTGACTTACCCTGGTGTACTGATTGAATCTATAGCAATTTGCTCTGCAACAGGAGCCTGCCCCACTCCATACGCCCTCCGCTACACTCCAGGCTCACTCCGCTCCCCTGCTCTGCCCCCATTTCCTACCCGCCCCAACTTCATCTACACTTATACTCACAAAACCACACATATTCCTTTACTCCACCTATCACACAACTCTCCACTGTCCTCAACCAGTTGTTCCCTTACCTCACTCTAATTATACCATTCTGTAATCTAACTCAATTACTGTTCTCCCTTACAGCCTACCACTTAAACCATTCTCTCACTTCTTGTCCCTTACCCCATTCTCTTTACCACACTCAAAAACTTGTATTACCATCCTATAACTAACCTACTCCCTAGCAACCCTCTCACCCACTATGTATACTACATCCACAACCTTACTTCATATCTTGTTGCCCCTCTCCCTTCTATTCTTAGATTAACTTACCCAACTCCCTAATCTCTTATACTCCCCTCCCTTTCATACAACTACCACCCAATATAAAAATGACCCCCCCCCCCATAGACTGCTCATTTTTCCTCATCTCTACCATTATGACCACTATCTCTTATTTCACAGCAGGATTATTCAGACTCCAAATGTATACATTCCCTTCAATACTCCCCATGCACCTTCCTCTCCTCTTCATACCACAAACACTTTAACCTCTAAAAGACTATGGGCCGGATTCACGAAGGCTTGCATGGAGTCTAAGAGTAGAGTAAGACTCCATGCAGCCAACATGTCCGCCGAGTGATCCAGGAACAGCTGGTAGGGGTGTGCAAGAGAGCTCCTAAAACGACTCTTACACAGACAGGGCTAGGATATGCAAATTACCTCAATTGCAGGTGAAAGCTATGCAAATGAGGTAAATTTGCGATGCAGGAAACCCGAACCTGTCCGAGTAGGAGTAGTGTGATTTGCAGAAATGTACTCCATTGACAACTGAGTACCGTTCTGCAAATAGCAAAACGGAGCCATGACAGCTCCAAAAAAAGGATGCATGCAGTTGAGGAAGCATGCCAATGGCCAAAAATACAGCCATTGGCAATGTTCACCGATGCAAAATAAAAATAAAATAATTTTTTTTATCCCGATCTCCGAAGTTTAAGCATAGCGCAGCACCGCGCAAACGTGCTGCACTCTAAAAACCAGAAAACCAATGATTAAAATCCACAAATATGGATTTTATTGTAATTCCTAATTTACAATGCAAGGGAATGGCAGGCTGAAGACAACATGGCTACCGAGTTGAGGTTGCTAAGGGGGGAAGCTCAGTCTAAGAGATGTAACCAAGCATTAGTAGGCAATCCTATGCAAATGAGGGTAAGGATAGTGAATCCCAAGTTTACATAGTAAATGAGCACAGTCAGTGGAGTGTAGGAGTAAGATAAGGGGAGTATCAGAGTAGAAGATAGGTGACATCACAAGGGGGGTATGTATGAAAGAAGTGAAGCTCATTGGAGCAGAGTGGCATGTGTTTGCTGTCAGTTACTCATCACTGGAAGAGGTGTATCAACAGGTACCCTAGCTAAAGGCAAGAAATTGAAGGTGTATGTCATGGATAACACTAAAGTTTCTTGTTTAAGTGCTTGCAACGTGTTTCCACATGGGTGCATGCCTGTATATCTGTGTAAGACTGTGTGCGTGCGTGTGCACCTGTGTGCGCGCGTTTAAGCTGGAGTAAGCATGTCTAAGGTTGCTGAAATGTGTGTAGGTGCATATGCGCCTGTGTGCGCGCGTTATAGCAAGAATAAGCAAGTTTTAGTCCATGTAAGCATGTGTGCGCGTGTGTGAGCTGGGGTTAGCGTGTTTGTGCTTGTGTGCGCGGCGCTTCCCCCCTGAGGAAACAGAAAGGGAAAAGGAAGCACAGCAAATAGTAGGAAGTTAACCAGGGAGTACTAGCAGAGCTAGCAGGTGAAAACAATCAGAATCAGGCAATTACACAGGCAATACACTAGCCCAGCACAGCCCAGCATTTAAAACTCTGCAAACAACTTTCCACCATGTTTTCCTCAGAGACACTGCAACACTGCAGTAAAGTAGGAGAAGTGAAAACTTAAAAAGCTTTACTGAGACAAAAAATGTTAGGGGCTGCCATTGCTGTTATAAGGCGACATATGCAACATGCTGAGGGTGGTGACAATGCGAATGCTGCTGGACAACCCCCAGTGAGGAGACCGAGAAGAGTGTACAGGCCCAGGGTAACCTATCAGGGGCTACATGAGCTGGAGATAGTGGAGCTCTATAGAGTGGACAGAGACCTCATGCAGCAAATTGTTGAGCTGTGCAGGTCACACCTCACACACAGAACCAACAGAGGGGAACCCATCCCAGTGGAAACCAAGGTATGTGTTGGCCTAAGAATATTATCAACAGGTACCTTCCAGAGACCAACTGGTGATATGATGGGGATATCACAGGCATCAGCATCCAGGGTACTGCACCAGTTCCTGGATGCCATGTCAGCACATGTCGGTCATGTATATTTCCCCAATTCCCGTGAGGTATTGGCCAGCAATATGCATCTTTTCCAGCAAATAGTGGAATACCCTGAGGTAGTGGGTGAAATAGACTGCACGCACATATGCATCAAAGCACCAGCCAGTGAGCGGGGTAGGGTCTACTTTAACTGCAAGGGCTTCCCCTCCATTAACTGCCAGGTCATGTGTGATGCCCAGGGCATAATACTGAATGTGTGTGCTGGCTGCCCTGGAAGCTACCATGATTCCCATATCTGGCATCTGACACAGCTGTACCAGACATTTGCCAATGGGGACATCCCTCATGGTCACCTAGTGGGGGATGCTGGCTATGCACTGGAGCCGTGGCTGATGACACCCATCAGAAACGCACACACACCTGAACAGGAACGCTATAACGAGGCACACTCACAAACACGAAATGTAATCAAGCATCTGTTTGGGCTGCTGAAGTCACAGTTCCGGTGCCTGGACACATCTGGTGGAGCCTTGCAGTACTCACCAACTACATGTACCCAAATTGTCATGGTATGTGCTATGCTACATAATATGATCCTACGAAAACAGCTGCAGCAGGAGCAGCATAGGCCCGGGCCAAACAGCCCCCCACCATTGCCAAGGCCATCACAGGCAGAGCGTGACTCGGAGGAGGAACAACCTGCACCTGCCCCAGTAGGCAGAAGGAGGTGTGCCCAGTATGCTTTGGCCTTGGCAAAGAGGCAACACATAGCACATACACTGGCTCAGTAGGAACCTTGGAAATGATACCTCCCTCTGACTCGCACATATAGTAAAAGGGATGCCTAACTTGACACTACCTGTTTTCAAACATGTATAGGGAGTGTAGTATGTGCATCTGACATAGGCAGCCCTGCAGCACCACCTGAGGCATGATTGCCATGTGTTAAGCAATATAAAGCAGTGCTAAACAGCTTTTACCACTATTTAGTATATGTAAACAACATTGCACACACTAACTAGCACAACTTTAGTCAATGTTGAGCAATGTTCAGCAATGTTGGTTAACGTTGAGCAATGTTGGACAAGCTTGGTCAAAGTTGGGCATAGCTGAACAAAAGCCAACATGCTCATATTTGCTCTACTGGCCCTTAAGCAGTCTGGTCTGCTCAGTATGAAAATATAAAGCAATGACAGGCCTCGAACCCAGGATACTATGCACTATAGTCATAGTACTGAACCACTAAATCATGACAGTATTTCACTGGTCAGCCTGTATGAAGAAATGTTGATAAATCTATGCAAAGTATCTCATGGAAACTCTGCAGGCACAGCATAATCCCTGTCGAGTTATGACACAAAGGTGAGCCCTGCAGTAAAAATACAACCTGATTTTCAACACACATATAGTATAAATGTTAATATTGGTCATGTTCACACACATTAACAAATGTAGTGGACTTCAGACAGCAACATACTGAAAGGTCACACTGGGCATGCTCACACACTTGAATAAATGAGACAAATGTCAGGCAACAAAACACTGAAAGGCCAAACTGGGCATGCTCACACACTTAGGCCATGTCTGAGTACAGCAGTGGGCCACACATATCCGGCAGTTGCATGTGTTAATCCAGGAACCTCTCACTATTCACCAATCCACCTTGTGCTCACAGTTATATGACAACAGACACATATATAATATATTGGAACCCTGTCATAATCAAATATGTTCTGCAGATACTTAGGTTGTTCATAGAAAGTGGAAAAGCAAAGAAGATAGAAAACCTGCAATCAGTATCATCAATAAACAATGTGCACTCCGAACATTATCATAGGTTCATAGGCTGATACTAGGCTATCTGCCCTAGGGCATGTATAAGCCTAGCCAGAGTGTGTCTGGCTTTCGCAACCCTGTCAGATTAGTAGACTGTGCCTGTGAATAGTAGGTCACACAAGATAGCCCTTTTACATTTAGTTTATTGTGCCTCTGTCTAGCAGGGACCCAGAAGAGATCCCAGGGGTAAACATATGATCACCCATCCACTCGTCAAGATTTCTTCTGTAGAGGGTCAGTGAGGTGCTCTGCCTATGCGGGACTGGGATCTCATTCCAGAGTGAGGGGAGCCTCTGGGATATAAATCTGTCCCTCCAGCATGTCCTATTAATATCTGTGCTGAGGTTTACATCCCTGGAGCGTGTAGCTCTAAGGGATTTGGATATCCTGAGGTGGAGCATGTCAATTAATTCTGGGTTGGACATGGCTTTAAACATCAGGCACAGATCGCATCTGAGTAGGTGGTAAGTGACTGAGTAGAGCTGGAGTTACTTTAGCCAAACTGCGCAGGGCATCTGTGTGAGTCCCTAGATCCACTTGGTGAGGTACTTTTGTGGCCATTACAGTTGCTGCAGGTGTCGGGTAAGGTACATCCCAAATGGGGCATTGTATCCAATCATGGGCCTGGTGAGTATAGGGGCACAATGACCTCACTTGATCTAAATGTGAAACCTTTTGGGATAAGGTGGGCTATATATAAGGTCTGTCTAACCACTTTGGCAACGTGATTGTCAAAGGCGAGATTACTATCTACTCGGGTCCCCAAATCCCTAATAACTTCTTCTGTACTTAATGGATTATCACCTATGTGGTAATGTGTGGGCACTTCATTATTCCCAAAGGGGATGACTATGCATTTAATGGCATTTAGCTGTAGGCCATGGCTCTGGCACCAGTTATCCATCTCTGTGAAACCCTTTATGAGGATGCTTGTGCCAGATGGAGAGTCGATTATGGCACCCAGTTTGCAGTCATCTGCAAACTTGGTCAGCCATATTTCTCCTGTGTTAGCCTGTACATCAGAGAAATATATACTGAACAAGAGAGATCCCAGGACCGAGCCTTGTGGGATGCCATGTGTAACTGGTATAGAGTCAGACATGGTACCTGCAATACTGACCATGTGGGTGCTATCCCTGATCCAGTTAGCAATCCATCTTGTGACATATGTGTTGATATCTAAGCTGGTGAGCTTATTTATGATGCCCGAGTGGGGTATTGTGTCGAAGGGTTTTGCGAGGTCCAGGTAGGCTGTGTGGACTACCTTCCCTACGTCTGTGGACCTTGTAACTGTTTAAAGAAGTCAACCAGGTTCAAGATCAAGATCTGCCCTCAACAAAGCTGAATTGGGTAGGACCCAGTGTCTGTAGGTTCCTGATGTCTTTGTGTATGAGTTCCATGATGATATGCTCCATAGCTTTGCAGACCAGGCTAGTTAGGCTTATAGGGCGATAGTGTCCGGGGTCTGTTGTGGCACCACCTTTGTGGAGCGGGACCACTGTTGCTGTATGCCATTCCTTGGGTACATATCCTGTAGTAAGTCTGATATTGAACAGTGACTTAATGTGAGGGTTACGTTCTTCATGAAGTTCGTGTAAGACGCAGGCTGGGACACCGTCCGGTCCCATTGATGCTGTGTTGTCTGCTTTGGAGAGGCCAGCTCTCACCTGTTCATCTGTGATGTCAGGGAGGCTACGCTCTGTTGGGATGGACATTTGCTCTTTAGGGTGGATGGGGGGAGACATTTGCACTGAACCTGTTTGCCAGGATGTTGGCAATGTCTGTGGGTTCAGTGTATGTTTTGTCATTTTGCAGTAACTCACAGCATATCTGGGAGTTGCCACCCAGCTTCCTGACATAATTAAAGAAGGCCTTGTGATTGTCCTTAGTGTCTGGTGCAATTTTCCTTTTGAAGCGGGCCTTAGATGAATTCATGAGTGATCGTAGCTTCTTGCTAGTACTGATCAGAGATGCCTTCCCTTTTTGGGATTGTGCTCTATCATGTAGTAGCCTCCTCCTTTCGTTGTATAGCTTATTTGTGGCCGGGGACCACCAGACAGGTCCCCTGCCTTTGGAGGAGTGAGTCTTGTTTTTATTAGGGATAGCACAATCCATGCATTCCAGTAGGTGTCCATAGAATGCGTTTGTAAAGGATTCAGCGGTCTGAGCCGTATTTACCACTGTCCCAGGGTCTTTGAAGGATACCATCTCAGTTTTGAGAAGTGTGACATTTGCTTTTGTGAGGTTCTTCACCGAGATTACCTAGGATGAGGGTGGGGATGGGATATGGATGCCCAGTGAGATAAATGTATGGTCTGACCTTACCAATGAGGGCTATACCTCTGGTGTGGAACATAGAGTCCCCATGTTGGTGATGATCAGGTCCAATATGTTTTCCCCTCTTGTGGGTGTGGTGACCAGTTGTGCCATAGCATTTGAGTTTATAAATTCTAGCAACTGTTGGGCGAGGGTGTTGGGGCTTGAGTAGTATTCCCAGTCAATGTTTGGGTAGTTGAAGTCACCCAATATAATGGTGTTTGGAGAGACCTTCGTATTCTCCAGTGTTCTCAGGAAAGCCGAGTGGGGTTCCTGAGTCTGGGAGGGTGGTCTGTAGCAGGCTACAAACTGAAAGGTATGTTTGCCCACTGTTAGTTGCACATGTATGGTCTCCGATGCTTTGTGCAGTGCTACTAACCTGGAGGTGTGTGTATCTGTGACGTATATGGATACTTCCCTATTTTTGTTGGTTGGTCCGAGTCTTGTGGCCGAAAAGCATGGTATGAAGTATAACCTGGTAGTGCTGGGGTGCTTTCGGGACCCTGAACCAGGTGTCTGTTACTGCACAGATATCGACATTCTCCATACTGAGGAGAGTCTTGAGTGCATGCATTTTGAGGTTTAGACATCTGGTGTTGAGCAGCATTACCCTTAGTTTTTTTTACCTTGTATTGTCTATGGAGGTGGGTTTGTCTTTTGAGCCTTGCCTAAAAAAGGCACTATGGGGGTGGCAAGAGCATTAGCCAGTATTCAAAAGTCCAGGGGTGACAGGTGCAAGCCATCCCTAGCGAAGCTACGTGGCATGTTGAGCATGTCATCCCAGGCTGACAGGCACTGGATCCTCTTTGAATGACACCAATACATTAGCCAACTGTTGAAATTGATCAGTTTGTCTGTATACTGTGCCATCATTCTTGGTTAGGGTAAGATGCTACACAAGGTCAGGGTCATACTGGCCTGGGCTACATGATCAGAGAGCTCCTCTATGTCTCTTGTCATGTAGTCCAGGGAGGAACATCTGAGGTCATTCACACCAGCATGGACAATGATGGAGCCATATTTGTACTTGCTTTGGAGTAACCTGAGTGCATGTGTTATGTGGCGGATCCTGGCACCCGACAGACAGCTCAAAGTGACCTTCTCCTTGTTCAGCCTGGTGAGTGGGATGTCAGTGTGTCTGACAATAGAGTCACCTATTACAAGTGTATTAGGTGTGTTGTTTAGCCCTAAGGGCAGTGACTGTGTGGCACAGTGACTTTGTGAACTATGTGATATGTGGGTATTGTTGTGGGGTGGCAGTTGTTTGGGTGTCTGCTTTGGAGGTCTCTGCTGCTTAGGCAGATTTTATTTAGAGCCTCCGAGTATGTTTTTGTGTGGTAATGTATTTTGTTTGCTGTCGCTATAGGTCTATGTGAGACTGGATTTGTGGTGTGTGTGTGGTTACCTTCACCACCTGATAGACTGTGCCAATCATGGGTCGAGAGAGCTCAGCCTCCTGTTTGTCTTTATAGTTGCATCTCTCACATATATCTGAGTTTGTTGGGAGGAGGAGAGGGTTGTCTGTGTACATAAGGCAGTTGTAACATTGCCTCAAAATTCCCATATTCACCAGCTGGACTGGAGAGTACACACGAAACCTACCTTTGGACTTGCCAGGATATTTTGATGAAATACTCTGTTGACTGATCAAAAAGGATCAGTAGGATGTTAAGTGTGTAAAAGAGTATAACAGGGGTTTAGTGCTCAGGTTTGTCAGTGTTTTTTGTAAAGATTATCTGCGAAGGTTTCCAGACAGAGCCATGACGCTTCCTTCAGCTATGTCATAAATAGCAATGTACACTCATATATGTCCTGAGTCAGGGCCAACTGTACCTGACTGACAATGCCGACATCCTGTCAGACAGGTCCATACATACATACCCACCTCCCACTGACAAAAGGCCCTATCATCATACCAGGAGATACCACATGTAGAATGGGTAAACAGCTCCTTCCAAAGCCGAAAACATGACATCAGTTGGATTACATTGTTTCCCTATATGTGTCATAAGTGAACTGCACAACAAACAGACCCTGCACCTGAACAGTCTGTTGAGCCTCACCCTCTCTACAGGATCTGAAACTGTTGAATGGGTTACAGCAAAATATGGCACACCCCACAAGTGTTGGTGCACAACAGACCATGGGAACTATAGTCCTATAAGCCTATGAAGTGTGATCTGCAAGGCCATGGAGTCCATCATGATTGAAGTCATAAACAGAGCTATTGGAAGCCGACAGACACACAATCCTACCAACTTTGGTATGTTCATGGGAAGATCATGGTTCCCAAACCTGCTAGACTGTTTGCAAGGCAGCCACCCAGGACATACATCACTGAAAGGAGCTACACACGTCCCACATAGACTTTGAATAGCCCTTTATCAACATCCCAGGCGCATGTCGTATCCACAAAATCAACAATATGTGCATAAATATGTATTGTCATATGAAGGAATGGCAATTTGTCCACAGATAGATCACACAAGCTAAGAATTGTGGGTCTGTTAACACCTGCTGTCCCACATGGTTCATTCCTGGGATTGCATAAAACAAAGTGCACACACATTACCATATCCAGTCTGATGATGTCAGCCTCCTACAAATATAGCAGGAGAAAAGAAACCACCCAGTAAAGCATGTAGCGTGTCGTGTTAATGCGTATCTCTCTAGTAGCATAGCATAGTTAGGTAGGGGTTTGAATTCTGCAATTGCTGAGTGTGTGTGTGGGATTTCCTTTGAGAGGAGAGCCCTTTTTGGAGACTAGGAAAACACATTAAAAAAGGTAGATTCCTCTTTGGCAAGTCTAATGCTGTCAGTATCCCACAAATACAGCAGTGGAAACAAAATTCTCTAGTAAAGCATATAGCGTGTCATGTTAATGCGTAATTCTCTAGTATCATAGCGTAGTTAGGTAGGGGTTTGAATCCTGCAATTGCTGAGTGTGGGTGGGGTGTGTGTGTGTGTGTGATTTTCTTTGAGAGGAGTGCCCTTTTTGGAGACTGGGAAAACACATTAAAAGTGGTAAATTCCTCTTTGGCAAGTCTGATGATGTCAGTATCCCACAAATACAGCAGTGGAAATGAAATCACTCAGTAAAGCATATCACACATTGTATTAATGTGTACCATTCTAGAATCATAACATAGTTAGGTAGGGGTTTGAATCCTGCGATTGCTGTGTGTGTGTGTGTGGGGGGGGTATGTGTGTGATTTCCTTTGAGAGAAGTTCCCTTTCTGGAGACTAGGAAAACACATTAAAAGAGGTAAATTCCTGTTTGGCAAGTCTGATGATGACAGTATCCCACAAATACAGCAGTGGAAATGAAACCTCTCAGTAAAGCATATAGCACGTTGTGTTAATGCGTACCTCTGTAGAATCATAACATAGTTAGGTAGGGGTTTGAATCATGCAATTACTGAGCGTGTGTGTTTGTGTGGGGGGTGTATGTGGGTGATTTCCTTTGAGAGGATTTCCCTTTTTGGAGACACATTAAAAGAGGTAAATTCCACTTTGGCAAGTCTGATGATGACAGTATCCCACAAATACAGCAGTGGAAATGAAAACTCCCAGTAAAGCATATAGCGCGTCGTGTTAATGCGTATCTCTTCAGTATTATAACATAGGTAGGTAGGGATTTGAATCCTGCAATTGCTGTGTGTGTGTGTGACACTGTTGGTCAATGTGTTGTGGGTTTTACTTTTACTTCTGTATGACATATCAGTAAAACAACAGTATGTGCATTGCACACTTCAGGTATCTGTGTGGCAAATACATATATGTACATGTGACCTCAATTAGTTCATAGGTGTGAAGCCTGCTTTCTACATGAATACATCTGTTACCATTGACAGTTTGTGCTACTGCTTCTCAGACCTTAGGTCACATAAGTATGTATGTGGCAAGGCCAGCCACTGTAGTGATCTGTGGCCTAGGTCATCTGTGTCACACACACCCATGACAGTTTCTATAGAATAGTGTGAGTGAGGGTTCATGCCTGGGGTATATTTCAGACATGTTCAAACACAACACAATCTGTCAATAATGGGCATTCATTATAGGTGTACAACAACTCCGTGGATATGCATACAGACCCCTTATTGCGTATGTGATACACCGAGGGACATCAGAATACCTTTGGAAATGTGAATACCAAAGGACAGATGACATAACATGTGGCTGTATATACACATCGGTACCCCTGCTACATGTTGGGGCTACTACCAATGTGGTACTGTTAGGATACTATGTATAGTAAATGTGGATGACTATGCTATAGTTGCCTTATAGCTTTACAGCATGGGTTGGTCAACAGGTATCTGTTTGTATGATACCCTTGTGGAGGATATGTGTCTCATCCGGAGAATGCATTGTAGGCCACTGTATGCATTACCAGATGTGGACGGACATATCCCTAGTGTGTTTGCTTGTATCTAAGACAGCTACATGCCAAACAGGAGTGGTCTCAGGAATGGGTGGCGGTCAGTACCACTGGTTATTGGTATAGTATAGTACAGGAAGGATTCAAATGCTACTGTGTATCCTACATCTGTGTGTCAGTTGTCAAGACATCATCTAACGATTGGTTAAAGTCAGGCTGTTGAGGTTATGTATGCTACCAGAAAGCAAACCAATGACCGATATTAACAGTATCACCCACAGCATAGTGTCAAAACATGTCATACACACATGTGTACCCAAGTTGTAACATATGTGTAGTAGAATGCATACTGGCCACCAATAGGAAATATGAAGTGTTAACACTGTGTAATATAGGGCATGTCACCCTTCCCATGTGTCCACTATGCACGTACATGCAGACAGTGCACCTCCACCATGTTCATAAATGTACACCTGCAAATCTGTACTGCACACATCACACACGTACCGTCCACTCACCAACACATGCGGCCAGTACCACACACATCAGCCAAATGGCACATGGGCGGACAATACATTTTTGGAATTAACACTGGTGTAAACAATACTACATTGATAATCATAGCTTTAATGCATCATGCCTGCTCAGATATACCTACAAGGATATCATTACACTTTACTGTTGACAACATGCTAACATTGCTATACTGCTATTAGGTCACCCTGTGCATCAGCACCATGTCAGCCTGTTCCTGCATCAATGTCACAGATGACAGGAGGTGGCACAGTTTCATCATATGCACAGGGAGTGTTGTTGGTTTGCCAGAGCCCGACAATGACCCATCCAATCGACATGTATGTGTGTGTGTGTGTGTGTGTGTGTGTGTGTGTGTGTGTGTGTGTGTGTGTATGTGTGTGAGGGACAACAGTACAGCATGGGTCAATGTTGATGTAATGTGTGTGTGTATGTGTTAGCCCTAAGTGTTTGTTTTATGTGTGTGTGTCTGCATGCACACAGATCCACCTCGTGGCTGACAAATACGGGAGGTTGTGGGACAGCCACAGACTGTACCTGCCAGGCTGTACAGATCACTGTCGCCGGCCATGGACACAGTACCTATGCCTGGCAGGGGTGCCATGGACAGTATCGGGTACTAAGCCAGACTGGGTACTATTGTCAGAGGCAGAGGGATGTCGACTGGACCCATGTCCCTGCTGGGACTGGCCAGAGCCACGTGCACGTGATCATCTAGGACGGTCTATTGACAGCCCAGTCCCAACATTGCTGGGGCTGGTACTGCCACTACGGGAGCGGCTGGGACTTGTGTGTCATCCGCGACGACTGCCAGCTGATGATGTTGCTGGCATACGTCCACGTCGATGTCTCAGCCGTCCTGCACTGTCCTGGCACATGGACATTACATTGCGGAAGACATCTAGTGCCTCCCCCCAATGTCTATCAATGACCTCGGTGTAATTACGGATGGCACCGGCAAGGTCACAGATACTGTCATTGATAGCGGTGTTATGAGCCCTCTGCACCCTTAGTCCCTGCCTGGTGCACCGTTCCATACGTGCCTGTGCCTGCATTACAGCCCGGAACATACCTGAGGTCATGAGACCTGTGGGGGCACGTCTGCTAGGGGCATTACGACCAGCAGTGCTCCCACGAGAACCCCTGGACATATGCCTATGTGGTACCATTCCAGGTGTCTGGGTATGGCTGCTGTGTGGGGATGCATGTGCCATAGATACCACACTATCCTGGTCAATGCCTACTATATGCTGTTCCTCAGCTAAGGCCATTGGTGTTGAGGGATGTATTGGCAGTATGAATGTGCGCATAGATGGGGTGGAAAGCTGTGTACTGTCAATTGGCGGACCAACGACAGACCCTGTCAAACCTGCCTGTGCCACAACACATGTATCATCATGTCCACTATTTGTGGCAGTGACTTCAGGTTCCCTGTTGCACTCATCCAACAAAACCTCAGCACCTGTGAGAGGAAGACAAGAAACACACTTTACAATCTGTACAGGATGTTAGCACACATGCACACATGCACCCATGCACACATGAACACATGCACACATGCACACATGAACACATGCACACATGCACACGAACACATGCACACATGCACGCATGCACACATGAACACATGCACATATGAACACATGAACACATGCACACATGCACACATGAACACATGCACACATGCACACATGAACACATGCAAACATGCACACAAATACACTACTCAGTCACGTTGACACACACACACACACACACACACACACACACACACACACACACACACACACCAACAGCAATACAGAATATACTCATTAGTGGTTGACGGTGGAGTACAGTATCACAAGCCAAAGAGTCCTATCAAACGTGTCAGCATGCAGGATGTGTGTTGCTCAACAGCATGCAGTGCGAGTGTAGAGTCCTTGTTGATAACAGTATACATGTTTTTGATGCATGTGTGTTGTTCAATGATTGGCCTCACCCTGGAACACAATGTGTACATGGACACAACATTGCTGTGCAAGTATAAAATGCTTTCCAATGTCCTGTGCACCATCACTCATAGGTATACATACCATGGCTGGATTCACACAACTGTCAGGTGTATAGCAATGAATGCTATGTGTAGTACTGTAGTTGCTGTAACTGGATGTAGTGTAGTACCATGAGCCATCATCAGGCAGCATCATGTGGTCACTCAAGGCCACTAATGTATGCCACACTGGCAACTATCTTGCTGTACCTGACCTGCACCACTTTGGCTACATTAACCATTTCACAGCCAGTTGTTACATGGGTATGTAAGGTGTTCAATAGGGAGTATTGCCTAACATGAATGTGTTGTGTGTTGAAGCATGTTGCACCACCCCATGATAGGCCTCTACCCCTCAGGTATAGTATGTGTGCTGTGTTGATGACATTTGGGATACTGGAGCCTGACCTTACAGTAGGTGTCTACATACGCCATGTCTATCATATTAACACTTACTGCATATGACAAAGTGGTGTATGTTGTGTGCATGTGTATTGACTCTGCCTATACAATGTCCACTACAGTGTACCACAATTGGTTGGGATGCTCTGTGTATTGCATGTGTTTGAGGCAGCTACTCATGTTACTGGGATGTGCATAGTCCCACAGAGAACATGCAGAGCATGCATTATGTGTAGGTGTTTTACATGTGTATATGCCCTACAACTCTCCTATGACATGCACGTTATATGCTATATTAAATGTAGAACACTCACCAGCATGGGTCTGCTGTCTTGCTATCACACCAGAGGGACCTACAAGGATATGAGACAGTTTGTCAGTGTCAACAACTATGGCATTGCTGCTGTGAGTTTGCAATTTTACAGTAGTACAACAGGTGACAGTCACAGGCATGCAGATTATGTACCAAATTATCAGTATTGCATGAAACCAGGCTCCACATCTTCTAAATACACAGTACACATCTGATAAATGCATGTTCTAACAATCGAGCTAACAGTAGTCTGCAGATATGCGATGTTACCTGCACGCTCTGAGTCGACGTGCTGGGTGACTCCAGCCTCCATGATGACACCTGTCTGTTGTAGTGGTTGGCCAGGAGCCACCATGCTGAGGAGCAGCTCTTCCACTCTGGTGAGGGGTGGATGTGTTGTTGCACCACCACCTGTAGCAAGTTGTTGTCTGTGGACATTGGAGGCATGCTGCCGGACATGTCTGATTAAATCACTGTAGTGATGGCGTACCTGCTCAGAAGTCTGGTTATGCATGCCTACATCATTCACCAGATGGACAACATCCTGCCAGAGTGCAGTGCACCCATGCTGGTCCTGGCAGGTTCTGGAGAACAGCAGGTTGTGATGTTGTATTAGGGCATCTAGGATGACTTCCTCCTCTTCAGGGGAATACGCAGGTTTTCGATTGTGAGACATGTCCCTGGAAGACAATAAAACAATAATTGTGAGCAAGTCATGTGGCACACTTAACATTCTAAAGTACAGACATCAATGAAATGCGATATATAGCTACCTATTGGCTGTCAGTAGATGCACACTTTTAATACCACATATCACCATGTTCTGCACAGCAACAAAGTGAAACCAGTATGTAAGACTATACAACAGTACATGGTACACTGTATGTGACACAATGCACCACCTAGCCACAGGAGGTATATATGAAGCTAATGCATACAGACATTTGTCATCCAATGAAATGAATGTAAAGTACAGTTACAGTACTACCAGTACGCCATGCTACTTGTTGATAGCAAACCCCTCAGTAACATATGTGCACATTCATCAGTATAGGTGGCACACTGCTGTACTACACTATACATGTTGCTAGATATGCACTTATATCCTGTGGCACACATACCACCGAGGCTATGTTACAGGCATACCCACACACACACATCAGACATACCTACAAGACACAAAGGTATGGCAACCCAGATGAGTTTTACCTGTGTACCATACAGTACTGTGTGTCAGCACTTACAAAACCTCATGCCTGAGGTATGTAATGTGTGAGGACTACAGGTAACAAACAAAACAGTGTTTCCAAGCAATGTGGATATACACCATACTGTGCTGTTTAGGCCTACAGCTTCAGGTAGTACTACAGTTCATACGGGATTTGTATTCACTAGTGTTAACAATCAATAAGCATATATGTACTGCTTTAGCCTACAATGGCACACTCCAGTCAACACCATGGGACTACGTCAATCTGTATGCCATACTGCTTTTCCTGCCTAGCAATAGCATACATATCTTTTGCTGGGATCAGAGCTATAACACTACATACCATGATATAAACAGTTTCCCACTAGGCTATCACACATATACACAACTTTGACACATTCACCTACACATTCACCATCACACTCAGTCAACCTCACATAGCAAGTAATGCAACAAGTACATGCGTGTGTGTATTGGGTCCTAGGTAGCTAATAGGCTATTAGCCGTAGGGCCTATGGAAGCCTAGCCATATGGTACCCTGCCCTTCAACACCCATGTAATTTAGGTTCATGTGTCCCTGTCATGCAGAGCCACAGAGGTGATTCCCGGGTTGTATTTCCTATCTCGCATCCAATCATCATGATTATTCATGACAACTGCTAATGAGGACCTTTATTTGCTATTGATAGGTAGTAAGTTCCAGAGTATGGTATGTGTCTGAGATGATAATGTACCACTCCAGCATGTTCTGCTTTTTGACATTACAAGGTTTAGATCAGTACAGTGTGTAGCTTGTATGGATTTTAATCTGTTTATATGGAGCATGTCCAACACTTGTGGGTTTGGCATAGCTTTGTATGTTAGGCAGAGGTTGCCTCTGGGTAGGTGGTATGTGACACAGTGTAGCTGTGGCTTTGTAAGACAGTCTGCATAGGGCATCTGTTTGAGTCTGGTAATACTCTTTGTGAGGTATGTGTCTGGTGTCTACAGTTGTTGTAGATGTCTTCCGAGGTGCATACCAACAGGGCCATTGTACTGTATGATGGGTTTTATGACTAATGAGTAGAGTGGAACACTGACCTCTTTTTCCATGGATGACACACCTTTTCTGATGACATGTGGATCGTACACAGTTTACATGACTAGTGTGGCACTGTGATTATCAAAAGGGACACTACTGTCCACCTGTGTCCCGTGGTCTCTTATCACACTTTTGGTGTTGAGTAGACTACCACCTATGTGGTAGTTCATGGGTACAGGGTTTTTAACAAAAGGGATGGCAATACGTTTACAACACTGAGCTTGAGCGTACATATGAACATCCATTGGTGTACATATAGATATACATATAGGCACATATACAGTCCACCTTTCATGGTGGGAATATCAATTATGCAAAGGTTGAGAGGGATACAGTTATGTAATAATATTGCATAGTCTTGTGCAGAATGCATGGAAGGTATTCTCAGCCCATGTATCTTTAGTAGGACCCCCTGTCTGGAAGACTGAAAACCTAACAAATCATACCCACAGCGTTTAAACACCACATGTCATATGCCAGCACTGTATGCTGTCTTGTTTGCCACACACTACAACCTACATATAAATATGCACATAAAAACCTGCACCAACATATAAATGTCCACCCTTCATAAACAGTTGCAGTATGTCCCTTGCTCTATGTACATGTTAAGATGCTAATATATCGGACACATAAATATCTCTCCATGTTTGTGTGCCATACACACACAAGGTCCACACTGTTGTAAGTCCGTACACATCACGGATGACCTGTTGGGCCTTGCTACAACATGGACAGTTGTCACATGTGTGCATACAGTAATAGTACAGGGAGTATATATAGCTGCAAATGCTACATTACTATACTAGCCTGATACAGCAGTTGCCAGTGCTAAGCTACACATTATATGACTATCATGCATGTCTTACTCTGTCACATCCAAGTTTATATAGGTGTTTGCACTACTCCCCCAAACTGCCATTATACACAGTACTGTACAGAACATAGATAACATGATCAGATGTTTGACATATAATGCTGAGCTACATATGTCACAGTTATGTCCCACTGCACACAGCTACACACTAATTTGTCCATGGCAGTAGTTATGCATGGTATCAGTGCATACATACCTACTGCTGCCACATATGCATGTTTCAGAGTATGTACAGTAATTCATAAACATCTACTAGTTGCCGGTAACTACATATCTGTTACATACCTGTTTGTCACTTTCAGGTCCGTCTGTGTATGCTTTGACAACTTTTTTTTTAATTTATTTTGTTTTATTAATTAAGTAAAGTTTTTTTTACTTAAGTTTTATTTTTGGTTATTAATTAAGTATTTTTTTTTCTTAATTAATATTTTTGGTTAGTAATTAAGTATATATTTTTTTACTTAATTAAATATTTTTTTATTAAGTAATAATTTTTTCTCACTACTCTCCAGGAGTTATATAGTCTCTGACACGTGCAATGTAATAATTGCATGTGGGGATAGCAAGTACAGTCTGCTTTTATAGGTATCTGCTCATGTGCATGTGATGCCCTCTGCACCAATTGGTGCCCAGCATTTGGTAAATGCATACAGCCTGCTGTGTGGTAATTGCAGTACTCACTGTCATAGCAACCCAATGCTATAAATTGCTAAGGTATGTAGGCGTAGCCCTTTCAGATTTCCAGAGTGGGGCCCATGCTTGTTTGCTGTGGACACTGTTGTGTAAGTCAGAAGGTTGGTATACTGCTTATATCTGAAGGTAGAGGTGTAGACAGTGATGTACATGTTGTACTCAGACCTGACTGTTGCCACTTCCAGTACAGAGCTATCAGTGTAGAGTTTAACTCACCCCTACAAATACTTACACAAGATATATGTGACTATGTAGTTTCTTTTCTACTGATATAATTAACTGCCATACACAAGTAGTTATTGAGAAGTATTCTTTTAGCACATGAACTGTTTGTGAGCTGTTATACTGTGAATATTAATGTACTCACTTCTGCAGGGTTTGTGTTTTTTATTGTTGACATTAGCACAGGGTTCTCAGGATAACTGAACAATTCCAGTACTGCGTATGCCTACCTACATCATTGGTAGACCCTAAACACACAAGTATATTTTAATTGGGGGGGGGGGTGTTGACATACAGAGATCATTATGTATTATTGTGTGAATGTTATCTTACTGGACTTAAAGGATTGGTGTGTACCTGTTAGTTTATCAAGGCAGGTGGTCTGTCTGCATAGTTACCAACTGTGAACCTGTCCAGATGGTAGCCAGATGTTACACTGTTATTCTTTGTCTGTGCAACCCACAGGTGTTTTCAGCACTGGTACAATGGCATTGTTGCAGTCAGTTGCTACCAGTACATGGCTACATCCTTTGGTATTTCTGTGTTGTACTCCTACATAAGGGTATGCTTGTGGAAGTCCTACCAAATCTATTTGCAGAGTGTGTAACAGCAGAATAGCTGATATGCCTGTGTGTTTGTGCCTCTGCCAGGCCTATGAAACACTCAGATACATCTTTGCATGGAGTCAGGGATAGGTAGTTAAAAGTATGGTACACCTTACACATTATAGAGACAGTAAGTGTAGACTTGAGTGAAACAATGCATATGGATTAGTACACCTTTTATGAAGTACAAGCGGTGTCTACTGTTATTATTGTCAGTATTCATTGTGTAATACCCCACCTTTCTGACTGACATCAGTACTTTTCAGAGGGATTCAGAGGGACACAGCTAAAATATGTTTCACAATCCGGGATATCCCTGAAAAGTAGTCACAGTTAGGAAGTATGGCCTCTGCCTTAATCAGATATGCCAGTGTTTGTCCTGCTATGATACTGTGTGAGGGTTGTAAAGTGCCTCTGTAACATTATTTGCTGCTAGAATGGCTGCTTTTCATATCATACTCATGTAATGCATTTCCACAACAATGGCTGGTAAAGAACAAGCTTTGTGTTATGGCCTTACTATTTTTCCTTTACATTCACTCATTGTAATGCATGATATATTTATTTCAACACCAAGTTATTGTATATCTGCTGTGGCTTAGTGGTACTTCATGCAGTCTAGTGTGTCCAAGGTCAGGGGTACGAGACTGACAGAGGTGTTTTATTTTGCTGCTGAGCAGAACAAGGGCCCTGACATACAGAGTGACTAAGGCACTTTTAAGCAGTTGTAAGTGGGTCTGCGCTGGTTTGCGCAATGCTTAGCTAAGCGCACACATGCGCACACTCGCTCAAACCCGCTAACTACAGCTTAGAAGTGCTTACTCCCGCTAACCCCCGCGCTAATTTCTTTGAAAGAAAAGAAAATGGGAGATAGGAAAGTGGTGAAAAAGGGGGCACAAAGAGGGAAAGACAGTAGGAAAACAAGCTTGGGATGTGCAGGATGGGTGTAGGGAAAGTCCATAGCTGCCCATTTCTTTACCAGCAACAGCTGTGCATATGTAATAAATTTGGAGTGAAATTTGAAACCTTCCACCCCTGGGAGAGGGGTGAGGATAACAAAGTATGTTGTACTGCCAATTATAATTATTAATTTACATGTCCAGCGGACATGTGTGCAAAATGGGCAGCTATGTATGGGGTGTAATTTTTTTGTGGGTACAGATTGCCCTATTTTTTTTCTTTTTTTTTTTTTTTCAGGTGAGAGTGGAAAGTGAGGTAGAGGAAGTAGGTATATTTGGGGAGGTAGTTTGGGGAGGTAAACAGACAAGACAAACAAGATGCTTACAGGGGCGGTGTATGACACATGGGGTGGGTGAACACAATTAACAGGGACGGATGTTTGGAAATCACAAGCCCATGAGCCCACAGATGGTAACAGTGGAACTGAGATCCCCGCCCATGAGCAGTCACCACTGCACCTTCACAGCCCCAAGGGTGGCTGTGCTGGGGGCTGCTTAGGACGGGCAGGCTCACCCCTGAGATGCGCCACTCTTGCCTTGAGCTGGCATAGGGGATCAGCGACTGAATGCTGGATCTCCCTACGCACCACAACCCGGACCCTTCGAAGGGTGACAGGTGGCCCTTCTCCACCCACGCTTGCATGGGGGGGACGAGCCCCATTCCCTGCAGCGCTTCCACCTGAATGTGGCACAGGACCAACGGAGGAGGGGAGCCCGGGCTGGGCACCGGACCTGCTGGTGCCAGGTGCACTCGCCAGCTGAGGAGGGACAGGTGGGTCCGCTGGGACTGGCCTTCCCATACGTTCTGTGATTAGGTGTGTTTAATTACAACATAAACAACAGCATTCCAATTTAGTTGTAACAGCATGTAGTAATATTCCCATTAACCCAACATACCAAGGTTCCAACAGTTGAACAGCAAGCATAACACATGCATATATTGAACGACAGTGGACATTCCAACAGCATACAGGGATGATTGGTGGCAACAGGCCACCATGATTGTGGTGTTTGAACAGGGCACATGCATCAAAGTGAATGCAGATATTTATAGAACAATAGGACATATGTCCCAACAAATGTTTTGAGATTACACATACCCATTGAGGTGTGGAATTGCATTATTTATGCACATACAGTAGGGTGTAGAAAGAAACCCCAATTAACATCTTATAAGTACTTTTAGTCTACACTACATTCCTATTGACTGCAGGTGTATATCCCCTACATGTATTATTACACTTGCCAACATGCATTAGGTTGTGTAATGGGTTTGGCTAGTTCATTATATACCTGACCTATAGCTGACATACTAACTGTCCAAGATGCAGATGTTACTGCTACATATTTATTGATTTTATTTATATTTCTTTATCTACATATCTAGATGTGTTCACATGACATTTTCAGTTAAATTTGTACAGAACCCTATATTTCGTGTAGCACACTCACATTTCTGGGGAACAAATTAACAAGCTACTCATGTGCCAGATTTGCTTATGCATGCCAGCCAGTAACTGACTGTTGAGGACTGTATATATGCTTCACAGCTACTGGCACTTCCATCAACCACTTTAGATGGGACTGCCCAACTGTGGGTTGCCAGCACTTATTAAAACAGTACTATTTGTATAATGCAAGGATACAACAACATTTCAAAGTAAGTGACACAGACACACTCCAGGTTTTATACCTTTATTAATTATATTACACACTTTTCCACAAGCTCTCTCATTTATTTGATATTACAGTGCATATGGAAGACATATTCAAGACATATTATACCTTTATTAATAGATTAGAACACTCTTTTTCAGGCTCGCTCACTTATTTTATATGACAGTACATGCAGAGATATTATTCCAGACATATTTTACCTTTCTTAATGGGTTACTACACTATTTTTCTGGCTCTCTGACTTATTTTATATAACAGTACATGCAGAGGAATTATTCAGGGCATTTTATGGCTGTATTATTGGGCTACAACACTTTCTTTCAGGCTCTCTCACCTATTTTATATAACAGTACATGCAGAATAATTACTAACCTACCTGGTGGTGCAGCCTTAGCAGCCTATCTGCATAGGCTTGCTGATTCGCAGCATGGACACCTGCAGCTGTGAAGTAAATGAAGGGATATTGAGACATACCTATCCATTATATAGAATAAATTAGCATGTCTTACATACTGCATTCCATGGATACCTACTCAGTAGTGGGGCATCTTGCATCTCATGGGCCTCCTGTATCCATTGGTTCAGTAGGTCCTGCTTCCATCTCTTCAGCTCTGCATGGTGGTGACGGACCTGCTCACCAGTCAGAGGAACGCCTGTGACACTGGTGAGGTCATGAGCTAACCGGTTCCAAGCTTCTGCTTTGTACTCCGTCCCTTGGAACTGGCCCTGCAGGAGTCTTGACTCATGATGGTGGACAAGGAGCCAAACCATGTATTTTGACTCCTCGATGCCCCAGCGTTGTGCTCTAAAGTGTGTACCCTCTCCAGCACCAGCCATTCTAACTGCAGATGGGCGCTACAATCAGTTATGGCGAGTATTCCCATCTATGGGGCTTAAATATGCCGCATTTCCCACACTTTTTTGTGATTGGCCGTTTTTGAAAATTCTCGGCTGACTGCAGACCTGCTTAGCAATGGTTAATCTACCATTTATAAGTATATGTATGTTAACAGTGGCTGTTTATCCTAAGCTGTCATGGCTTAGTGGTTCCGTACTTTGATTATGGTGCAAAGTGTCCTGGGTTCGAACCTTGTCATTGCTTTTTATTTTACTACTGTCCAGACAGGCTAGGGGGTGTGGCTGTGTTTAGGCAACTTTGCTCTACGTTGCTCCATGTTGCCCTACGGTGCACTGGTTGGCGCGGCGTGCACCTCCGCGCAAACCGATTGCACCGGGTAAAGCGCTATTTAGCTATGGGCACCTCTATCGCGCTGGGTAAAGTGCTGCTTAACTACGGGCATCTCTGTTGCGCTGGCTAAAGCACTGCTTAACTACGAGCACCTATACTGCGCTGGGTAAAGCATTGCTTAACTGCGGGCAATTATATATCAGGATCCTTTATAAATATACATTTTGTTCACTGATACATAGGCCATTTCAATGATGTTTAGTAAAATTTTAATCATATATGTCGGGTATTTTTCATATACTAATTTCAAACATAAAATAGGAAGGGGAGTGGTGAGACTTGAACCATGAATGCCTCCTCTTTGTGCGAAGGCTCTACCACTACACTATTGCTATTTGGCATAATTTGCATAAACATTCCTTATTATGCTCTTCCATGTCGAGATTGCTAACTGCAGCTAAGCAATGGGCACACCCGCACACACACGTGCAAATACGGGCAGCTATGTCAGGAATTACTAAAAAAAAATTAAGTTTTACTTTTTATAACTGTGCTTGGGGTATACAATGTCAGGGAGTGTGGTGTTTGGTATGTGGACATTTGAGCAGACTCGCTCTTGTGTGTTGACATTTTACAATTCAGACACTTGCAGGGGCATGGACCTTTGGACTGCTCAGCAGTCGGACATGCCCCCTGCTTTCCTGCACCGTCCGTGTTAGACTTGGAGTGGAGTCAGCATGCCCTCATGAATATTCATGGCATACTGACGTCATACCGTTCAACTGCAGACTCCGAGTAAGACTTATTTAGTCTTACACAGAGGATTCGTTAATCCGGGGGTATTAACCTTATTTTTGGAACTACTGTCACTCCTGCTCTCCAGGGTCATTCACCCTAATCCTAGACACCCTGCCAACCATACTACTCATCCCATATCTCCCCCATCACAAACTACCAATAAGTCCCTCTTCTTTGCTACCCTCATTTCCCATAGCTTCTGTAACAAACTTCCCAACATCCATGCTTGGCTCTCTCATAATCATCCTGACATCTTCTGTATATCTGTAACTTGGCTAAAGCCTCACCTAAATGACACTGATATAATCCCCCCAACTACAAACTTATTAGACAAGATAGAACCAGGAAGAAAGATGGTGGAGTAGCCATTCTCCTCTCCTCCTATCTATATTTAACACCTTATACCAACCCCATACCTAAATTCTAACTTTAACACCTTATACCAACCCCATACCTAAATTCTCCACTGCTGAAATGACCATTGCTCTACTAAAGATTAAGAACCATAAAAATATAGTCATAGCTGCACTTTACATCTCACCAGGAAACAATACCCCATTCTTGAAGATATACTTTCCTGGTTCTCATCCACTGTCTCTAATGAAACCATTATCCTAGGCAATGTTAACATCAACTGTTCTTCCATTCACTCTAACTCTACTTCCCATACCTTAAGCCTATATGGCTTCTCTCAAGTAAATCAACACTCCTACCCAACCCAACAAAGATACCTCCTCTGGCACTGGATACTAGTCTCCCACCCAGGCAATATCTCTGAAAGTGGTATTTTGCCCAACTCCATTAGTGACCAGCTTCCTGCCTTTGCAACCCCCTCCCCATCCCCACTTCACTTACTGCGCAATTACATCACAACACGCACCCTTAGTAACTTTAACCCACAGTCCTTTTCTGATACCTTAAAAATAATAAATTGGAGCCCTTTGAAAACTCTTCCCCTGGACGACGCTGTCAACCACTTTAATACTGTATTCACTAACTTACAAAGTACCTGTGCCCCTCCCAGAACCAAAAGATTGAAATCCAAAATAGCCCCATGGCTTCCTAAAGATACCATCACTCTTATGCACTCACGTGACAAACTCTGGAAACTCCACCAAAAACTCAAAATGCCACAATTTCTTAACCAATATAAACAACTGTGCAACACAGTAAAACAGTGTATTTACTCCGATCTCAGATCCTGCTACTCAAAATCCCAGAACAACTATAAATCTAACCCTAAGAAATTCTGGAGTAGTATTACAGCCCTCTTTAAACCTGGCAGAAAAGATAACCCCTGTCCTGACCCTTTTACTCCTGACCATACCATACCCACCAACTTTAACTCCTTTTTTATTGACTCTATAACCAAACTTGCCAACTCTTTCCCTGCTAGCTCACCAACCTCTTCTGTCCCACTCTCCACCAACCCCTCTTCCTCTTCTACAAATTCCACCCTCCTCCCTCCCACCTCAGCTCCTTCCTACACAAATCCCTCTTCCACCACCACCAACCCTACCATCCCCCCTTTTTTCTCCCTCAGACCTGTCCCTGTCAATGCTATTAAAAAACTTCTCAGTAAATTAAAACCTTCTTCTAATGCCCTAGATAACCTTCCATCAAACTTTCTAAAATTAGCTGCTGTTGGCATAGCCTACCCCATTGTATTCTCATCAACAGCTCCATCCAGGAATCTTATGTACCCCTCCCTTGGAAAAAGGCATTCATCATCCCCTTACATAAGGGAGGCAATAACAGTGACATCCCTAACTTCTGCCCCATAGCCATACTCTCTCCTATCTTAAAAATACTTGAAAAATGTATTTATTCACCAACAACTTCTTTCCTTCCTCCTAGACAATAACCTCATGTCGCCTACACAACACAGTTTCAGACCCCACCATAGTACCTCCTCAGTCCTCTTATCTTTCCTCAGTACTGTCAACCATGCCTGAGACTCTGGCAATGTTGTATCCTCTCTGTTCTTAGACTTATCTAAAGCCTTCAATACCATTTCCCATAACCTATTACTATCAAAGCTCTCACACCTTAACCTCTCTCCTCATCCCAAATGCTAAACTTGTTCAATACGCAGATGACTACTATCATCTGCTAAGCTGATTTTCTCTCCAAACTTATGCAACTAACTCAAACTGCTTTTAGTTGCACTGAGACCTGGATGCTAAATAACCATTTAGTCCTTAATGCAACTAAAACCAAGCTTATGATTTTTTCCCCTACCAAGAACTACACAATTGACAAAACGTCCTTCATTATAAAAAGCCAAAACATGATTCTCAATTGAACTAGTCCCTCAAACCAAGTTTCTCGGAGTCTTTATTAATGAACAGCTAAAATATGATATACACATTCAAGCCAACATCAAGAAAACTCACCAAAAGCTAGGTATGCTTTACTGCCATAACTGCTACCTAACGCCTCAACCAGGCTAACCCTCTCCACCTCTTACCTCCTCCCCTCCCTCTTTTATGGAGCTCCAATTCTCACCAACCTTCAAAGGTTCATAGGTTCATAGATTAGTACTAAGCTAACTGCCCTTGTGAGCCATTTTAAGCCTAGCCAATTATCCCTTGTGAGACTCAAACCCTGCACCTTGTGTTTGTAAGACAAACACCTTAACCATTAGGCCATCCTCCCACCCCCATCCATCAAAGCTAAGCTGGCATCCTGCTACAATAAAATTTCCAAGTTTGCTACAAATTCCAAATCTTCCTCTCACCATTGCATTTCCTTACATTGATTGAATTGGCTAGAACTCCCTAATCATCTATCTTTCATTCAACTCTCCACTTCCCATAAACTCATTTTCAATCCCTCCCATTGCCCTTCATTATCCTCCACTCTCACAATGCACCATCCTGGCCGTTCACTTAGATCCACCAATCAGAACCTACTTGAACTGCATAAACCTCTTCACACTCCAGGCCAATCTCTATTAGCCTTCTCTCTTGCATGAAAATGGAACTCACTTCCTCCCCATATTCGGTCTACCCAAAATCATTCTGCCTTTAAGTCCCTTCTATAGTCTCATCTATTCTCCACCTGGGAATGTTCCTGCTCACATCCCTCCTAAATTTATCCTATTTTCTTTCTTGCAGTTAATCTCCATTGTATTAACTGCCAATAAATGTGAATGTATCTTGCAACTTTCTCCTATAACTGTATTAACTGCAAACAAATGTTGTATTGTACATGGAGCTTCCTCTCCTATAATTGCATTAACTGCCAATATTATTTGTTTTTCGTACTAACTACTCAATTTTTTGTATATACTTTCTTGTTTTAACTGGTAAAATCATTTTGAATGTACTTGGAGCTTTTCTTCCCGGGCCTCCATTGAAAAAGGGCTCAATATGGCCCAATTGACTTTTCCGGTTAACAAACTGCAAATAAATAAATAAATAAAGACTACTTTTGCCACTGTTTGTTTAACTTCCATGCAGATTTTTCACCAGTTTTATTTTCCTCTGTTAAACTGCTTCTGTCTTGTCTATACTATTGCACAGATGACTTCTCTATGAATTCCTGCTGTTTTCTTGGCATCATGCCAACTGTCTATAAAAGTAACTGATGATTTCTGACTTGTCCTTTTCCAATCATCAAATATTTTACCATCCTTCACTGATTTATTAAATGGTTTAAATAGTAGTATTACTAATTCTTTATTGTGTAAAAATAAATTGCTCTTATTTTGCCTCACTGCTTCAGTCATCATTAGTTCTTTTTTTGAGTTCTTCCATAACCTTTTCTTCTGTGTATGAACTGGAGTCAACTCCGCACCACTACCTCATTCTGGCCCCTACTGCTAAATTACTTCAGATAAATAATCCAGGCTAGATAACATTATAACTCAGTTATGGCTGCCACTTAGTCATGGTACTCAAAATGACCTACAGACAGCAATGTAAACGTTAACTGGCAAAGTCAGCATCTTATTTATTTATTTATAGGTTCATAGGTTCATAGGTAGGTACTAGACTATTGGCCCTAGGGCCTATACAAGCCTAGCCAAAAAGGTACCCTGGCTTTTGCCACCCAATAAAATGATTTTCCTGTGCCCCTGTCAAGCAGAACCACAGAAGTGATCCCCGGGGTGAATTTCCTATTACCCATCCAATCATCAAGATTTTTCTTGAGTAGTGTTAATGAGGAGCTCTGTTTGACAAAGATAGGTAGTCTGTTCCAGAGTATGGGAAGTCTCTGGGACAGGAATCTATCCCTCCAGCATGTTCTGTTTATTGTGGTGACAAGGTTTAGGTCCCTAGAGCATGTAGCTCGGAGGGACTGGGATTTCTTTAAGTGGAGCATGTCCAACAGCTCTGGGTTTGACATAGCTTTGTATGTTAGGCAGAGATCACCTCTGAGTAGGCGATATGCGACGGAGTAAAGCTGGGGTTTTTTGAGATGGTTTGCATAAGGAATCTGTTTGAGGCCAGTAATCCTATTTGTGAGGTATTTTTGCAGCCTTTCCAGTTGTTGTAGATGTCTTGTGAGGTACATACCGAAAGGGGTGTTGTACTCTATAATGGGTCTAATGAGTGATGAGTAGAGGGGGAACAATGACCTCTTTTTTTCTGGATGAGAAACCTTTTGTGATGAGGTGTGCCACGTAGAAGGATTTCCTGACTACTGTGGCGATGTGATTATCAAAGGAGAGACTACTGTTCACCTGTGTCCTAAGGTTTTTATCACACTTTCGGTGTTAAGTAGACTAGCGCCTATGTGGTAGTTCATGGGTACAGAGTTTTTACCAAAGGGGATGACAATGCACTTTTTGGCATTGAGCTTAAGACCATGTCTTTGACACCAGGCATCTGTCTCAGTGAGACCCTTTTGTAGGATGTCCACATCGGTAGGAGTTTCAATTATGGCTCCTAGTTTGCAGTCATCTGTGAATTTAGTTAGCCAAATACCTTCTGTGTTAGCCTGTACTTCAGAGAAGTAGATACCAAAGAGGAGAGGACCCAGGACTGAACCCTGTGGTACTCCACTTGTCACTGGTCTGAAGTCTGATTTGGAGTCTGCTACTTTCACGGTGTGGATTCTGTCAGTAAGCTAGTTATCAATGTATTTATTTATTTATTTATTTGGCACTTATTTACTGGGAAAGTCTAATTGGTTCATGAGGTACCCATTTTCAGTGGAGGCCTAGGGAGAAAAGCTCCAGATACATATGGTTAACAGAATGAAAAACTAGACAGTCATAATAAAGTGATAACATTCAAGCACAAATATGAAAACAGCACATTAGTTTATTAGAATGAAAACTTAACAGATATAATAAAGTCATAACATTCAAGCACAAAATTTGAAAAACTATGCAATAGTTTGTCTGAATAAATCACAACTGACATAATAAAGTCATAGTGTTCAAACATAAATTATATGGTAAGCTTGATAATAGGAAGATACAGCATTATTTACACAATATATAATTATCATAAGATTATTAATATTCTAGAGCTCATGAAATATGGTAACAGATTATATTGGTAAAGGCATAGAATAGTACAAGTAGAGGGGGGTAGGGTATGATAGAGGGGATAGTAGGAATAGATGTGGAAAAGGTATGAGTGTAACTTCAGGGGAGTATATGTAGAGGAAGGGAGGTTAGGGTAAATTAGTATAGCTCATACAGGAGCAAATCCAAGCTTTGTTAAAGTATTATTTTATAAAGGTATTGAAGGAGTGCAGGTTAGTAGCAGTTTTGCTGTTTAAAGGAAGGGAGTTCCATAGTTTTGCCACAGAGCAGGAATAAAGGTTTAGGCCTGGGGTTTTGTTAGGTTTATAAGTTGTAAGGAGATGTTTGTATTCAGATCTGAGATGGGTTTTTTTAATATAAAAGTTGATTAATCGGCTAAGAGGAGGAAAACCTACCGGGTTGTGGATGATTTTGTATACCATAGTAAGTTGTACTTTTTGGAGGTGGAGGGGGAGTTCAAGCCATCTTAGGGAATGTAGGGCTTTACGGTGATGAGTTAGAGGGATTGTGTTTATGGTAACTTTGTTATAGCAGCTTTCTAGTTTTTTTCTTAGGGGGGTCTGTAAGTTAGTTAGAGTTGGGGCCCCATGTAACAGTGAGGGCAAGAGGTAAATATTGGCCAGGGTAATTTTGGTAGCTGCTGTGAGGAAGTTGTTATTCCTGTGTAGCATGCCTAGTTTTCATGCTTTTTTATACTATTTTGTATGTGTAGGTCAAATCTGAGATTACCAACAGTTGTGACAGCTAGTAGTTTGGTATGCTGAACCAATTCAATTTCAGTATTGTTGGCTAAAATGATCTTGAAGTTTGTTTTGTTGGAGCTATTAGGTTTATGGATGAAGAGAAGGAGATTTGTTTTTGGGGGTTTAGTAGGAGTTCAGCATTGGAGAGCCATGTTTCTATGGAAGAGAAACCTTGTTGTGTTATGTGCTGTAGGTGAGTTAATGTGTCTGATATGGAGATGATAGTGGAGTCGTCTGCATATTAGATTAGATGCCTTCACAGGAGGATGTAAGTTATTGATGAAGACGTTAAATAGCAATGGGCCAAGGATGGATCCTTGAGGTACACCTGTGGGGGTGATGTGATATGGGGCGATAGAGCCCTGCCATTTTACTGCTTGCTGTCAGCTTGGTAGGTAGAAAACCAGTGAAGTGAGGAGGAAGATAGACCGATGCTGGAAAGTACTTTAAGGAGTTTGAGGAGAGATACCATGTCAAATGCTTTTGACAAATGCAGAAATACTGCATATACTAGTTTGCCAGTGTCACAGGCTTTGTTGACAGAGTCTATGAAAGACACCAATGCAGATGGACAACACAGTTACGACTGCTGAATCCTACACAAATGCACTCTATAAGCACTTACACAAGTGCATGGATCGTGCTATCCCAAACAGAACCAATCCTATCCTCCAAAAAAAGGAAGCCAATCTGGTGGTCCTCTTCCATAAACAAACTCTACAGCAGAAGGAAGAAACTGTTGCAAAAGACAGTAAAATCCCATGAGTGAAGGAGCTCCCTGGTCAGCCTAAGTAAGAAGCTGTGATCCCTTATAAGAACCTCCAAAGCTAGCTATGAAAACAAAATCGCCAGTGTTTCTAAGGGCAACCACAAAGCATTCTGTAGCTATGTAAAGAATCTCAATGGCAACACTCAGATCTGCTCTGAGTTACAGCACAATGGCATGAAAATTACAGAACCAACTAATATTGCCAACATCCTGGCAGATAAGTTTAGTGCTAACTTAACCCCCCTCGCCCCCTAAAAGGCCCATATCTATACAGGAAGAATGCAGAGTCCCTGTAATCACATCTATGCAGGTAAAAGATGCACTCTCTAAAACTAAAAACACAGCATCCATGAGACCGGACAACATCCCAGGCTGCATTTTATACAAACTTCAGCATGAACTGGCTCCCCACCTAAGAACCATTTTCATTCATAGTCTCACATCAGGCATTGTGCCCATTGAATGGTGCACAGCAACAGTTATCCCACTCCACAAAGGGGGAGCCTCCACTGATCCTAGGAACTTTCACCCTATTAGCCTGATGAGCCTGGTCTGCAAGGCCATAGAACGTATCATCATGGAACTCATAAACAAAGACATTGGTAACCTCCAAACCCTGGACCCCACCCAGTTTGGGTTTGCGAAAGGTAGATTATGCCTTCTGAACCTGATCTACATCTTTGAGGCAGTCACCAAAGCCGTAGACGAGGGTAAGGTGGTCCACACAGCCTATCTTGATCTTGCCAAGGCTTTTGACACCCTCCTCCATTCTGGAATTATAGCTAAACTCACTAAACTAGGTATAAATCCCTACATCACAAGATGGGTTGCCAACTGGCTCACTGACAGAACCCACACTGTAAAGGTTGCATACTCCAAATCTGACTTCAAACCAGTGACAAGTGGAGTACCACAGGGTTCAGTCATGGGACCTCTCCTGTTTAGTATCTACTTCTGTGAAGTACAGGCTAACACAGAAGGCCTCTGGCTATTGAAGTTCACAGATGGCTGCAAACTAGGAACCATAGTCGAGTCCCCAAATGATGTCGAAATCCTACAGAAGGTCCTCACTGAGACAGATGCCTGGTGTCAGAGGCATGGCTTCAAGCTCAGTACCAAAAAGTGAATTGTCATCTCATTTGGTAAAAACTCTGTACCCTTGAACTATCACATGAACGGCAGTCTACTTAATGCCAAATGTGTGATAAGAGACCTTGGGACCCAGGTGGACAGTAGTCTCTCCTTTGATAATCACATTGCCACAATAGTCAGGAAATCCTATGTGGCACACCTCATCACAAAAGGGTTCTCATCCAGGAAAAAAAGAGGTCATTGTTACCCGCTACTCAGCATTAGACCCATTATACAGTACAATGCCCCTTTTGGAATGTACCTCACAAGACATCTGCAGCAGCTGGAAAGGCCACAGAAGTAGCTCACAAAGAAGATTACTGGCCTCAAACAGATGTCGTATACTGACCATCCAGCTTTACTCTAAGCATATCACCTGCTCCGAGGAGATCTCTGCCTAACATATAAAGATATGTTAAACCCAGAGCTGTTGGATATGCTACATCTAAAGAAATCCCAATCCTTCTGAGCTACACGCTGTAGGGACCTCAACTTTGTTACCACAATAAACAGGACATGCTGGAGGGATAGATTCCTGTCCCAGAGACTTCCTATACTCTGGAACAAGCTACCCATCTATGTCAAGCAAAGTTCCTAATTAGTACTCTTCAAGAAAAACTTGATGAGTGGATGCGAAATAGGAAATACACCCCGGGGATCACTTCTGTGGCTCTGCTCGACAGGGACACAGGAAATATCTTTCTTGTGTGGCATAATCCAGGAAACCTTGTTGGCTAGGCTTACTTAGCCCTTGGGCCAAAAGCCTAGTACCTACCTATGAACCTATGAACCTATAATAGGGCTGTTCAGGTACTGTGTGTAGGTCTAAGACCATGCTGAGTGTGGGAAAGTAGGTTGTTGTGTGTAAGATAGAGGAGAAGTTGTAGGTGCACACATTTTTCTAGAATCTTAGAGAGGAGGAGAAGATTGAAATAGGATGAAAGTTGCCTCCCATATGTAAATGGATAATGTGTGATCTTTTCCATAAGTTAGGGATATGAGATTCAGCTCTGGATCTATTAATTAAAATGCTAACAGGGAATACTATTGCCTCTGTGGCAAGCTTTAGGTATTCTGTTACTAGGTTGTATGCTGAGGTTGAGCAAGGTTTCAGTTTTTGTAGTAGTTTTTTTTTTTTGAGATAAAGGGCTGGGCTGAAAAGTAAGCAGGGGATGGTCTGGTTTTTGGTTATGAGTGTGGGGTTGGTTGTGTGTGTGTAATGTGTGGGGTGTATAGAGGTTAGTATTGTGGCATTAGTAGTAGTAGTCAGTTGGGATGGATAAATATGGTTTTATTTTAGGTTGGATATAAGATATGTGTTGAATTTGGTAGCTGTTTGAAGAGGTGTAAATTCGGGTATGGATCGGGATTACTTTTATTTCCTGGGTTGAGTAGTGACATTACAGAGGACCAGAATTTCTTAGGGTTGTTTTTGGTTATCTTGAATGTAGGAACAGTATGATTTTTTTATCATGCAATATTTGTTTTTTTTTTTGTTTGTTTGCAGAGTTGTCTGTATAGCTGAACATTTATGTGATTTTTATTCTTTAGCCAGGCAGTCCACACTTTGCCCCTGTCTTACATTAGAATTTTACATGATTTGGTGAGCCATGGGCATTGTTAGTTTTTATTCTTTTTGTTCACTGAGTGGCTTGGGTGTTAAGAAGGCTTAAGAAGGTACTGTTGAAATGTTCAAATGTGTCATTAAGGGGAAGTCTTTTTAGGATGGACCAGTCTATATCTTTTAATGAGTTATTAAATACCTCTTTGCTGAGTTTTTGTAGGTTGCATATAGTTTTGAACTTGTGTTGCTTTGTGAGTTGAGTGATAGTCTGTGAGTATAGGCTGGTAGGTGGTCACTTAAGGAGTCAGGGGGTGTACCTTAGGATGTAAAGTTTGAAGGGTTCAAGACTAGTATCCAGTCCAGGGTGGAGTGCTGGCTGTTATTTTTACTATATCTGGTAGGAGTATTTATAAACTGAGTAAAGCCACAGATGTTTATACTGTTTGTTGAGTGGTATAAGGTTAGTGTCACCCAGTCAATGTTAACATCCCATAGGATAATGGTTTCATTCTGTATTGTTTCAGATATCTAGGCTAGAATATTTTCTTGAATGGGAATGTTTTGCCCAGGAGGGATGTATAAAACAATATTGCAGATGTTCTTAGATGAGTTAAGTTTTAGAAATGTTATAAGGACTTCGGCTGTGAAGAAATTTGGTATAGTACTTGAGTATGGGGAAACTATCAAGTTGTTAGGGAAAATTAGGGCTGTTTTACCACCTTTTCATGTGGTCTGCCTACTCTGATAATGCTGTAACCAGGTGGAAGAATTTCAGTATCTTTTATTTCTGGTTTTAGCAAAGTCTCTGTAATAAAGATATCTGGGTTAGAGTGTGTTGACCAGGCATGACGGTTTATCGGACGTGCTTCTGATATTGAGTGATACATTTTTAGTTTTTTTGCCTGTGTAGTAGGAATGGGACCTGGACAGTGAAAGAATGTCTAGTTGCTTTAGGAGTTTTAAGTAATTTGGGTATTTCTATAAGTTTTAGGTTGTAGTGGTTCGTATTAAGGACTTTAGGATGGGAATAGAAGAAGATCAGTATAGAGATCAGTGTTGAGGTTATTTGGGAGAAGCTTGTGTTGGAGGGGTTGGATGGTGGTGATGAGTTAATAGTTGAGGTATGCTTTTATAGTAGTGCTGCTGGAGGAGTTATTAGGATAAAAAGGAGAACAAGGAAGGCAAATGAGAGGCGTGAGTATGGTGACTGGTGAATTCGAGCTGTTGGAACTGAGGCAGTAATTGCGAGTAGAGTACAAGTGAAAATACTTCGGGATAGTAATGTAGAAAAAGAGCTGTGTGGTTAGAGTAATATGGGTGAGGTGTGTAAGAAGAATCTTAATCTTTTGTTAGATGAGACATTGTGCTGAGCAACCTATTTGGAAGTAAAGAGAAGTGCACAGCAGATAGATAAAAAACTTCCAACACTGCAGAAAATTACTTTAGATAAAGGATACCAATAGCTTCATATGTGCAGGTCTGCTTTATCACTGTTTTCATAGGATTCATTGAGGAGTTTTGCGGCTGTTTTAGTCTAATGACCATGTATGCCTTGCTAATAGTCATCCTCAGACTTTGCCTCCTTTCTGAAGGTGGCAGATGCCCATTAGTCCTAGGGGTAAATTTAAGAGCATACATCCAGTCACCTTTACGTCTAAAGAAGGATATTGAATCCCATTATTTATCCTGCAGAGGAAGGAGTTTCCAGAGAAGGGTGAGGTGCTGGGTGATAAATGTTTCTTTCCTTCACATTCTGTTACTCTGTCGATGAAGGTTTAACTCTGTAGTCTTGGTGTTAGCTGAGCTGTTTGATTGGTCAAGGACCTACTGGTTTTTGTGGCATCGTAAGCTAAATACGTCTTAGGAGTCTGTACAACATAGAGTATAGGCTTACAGCCTTTCCTAGTACCTAAAGAACGTAAGTCTGGAGATCATTTTAATTAGGAACTTCAGGGGCTACTTGAGTTTATTGATATGTTGAGTATAGTACATAGCAAAGGTAGCATTGTACTCTAATGATACATTGTTTCACTTCAGAAGAAACTGTAAATGTAGATGTGTCAGGCAGAAATTCAAGCTGCAAGTAACCAACACTCAATAGTTCAATCACAAAACTGCAAGTAACACACTTTTTCTACTCACACCCATAAAACAGTGTGTTAGAGAATTCCCATTCCTTATTTTGGTGCTAGTATTTATTAGTAGGGGGTGAAGCCCTCTATATCAGGGAGTGCACCTCCAAAAATACTCTGATAGTGTTAAAGGAAGTTTATTTTAAAACTAATTGTTTTCTGATAACACATTTTATTTGTGATCATTTGCAGCTCTTTTTTATGTTATGAGGTCATACTCTATAGGTGAAATCACACAGAACAGTGCTGAAATCCTTCTGTGTGATGGGCGTTTTTTTTTCTAGCTGTGTTGCTCATTACAGACTTCTTGTACTGAGTAAGCTGCTTGGAGGTATATTTTTTGCTTCTTTGACATATTTATTGTAATAATACCCATGTTGTCTCCATTACTGGGTGAAAGCAGTCATGGTGTATGCAGCTGTCATCCAGGGAAGTGTGAGAGATTTTTGATTTTTGGGCCATGATCCCTCCCCTGTTGACTGATATTCATGCTTGTAGATGCAAGGACCTGTTCTATCTTCCCCAGTCAGCATATTCATTCCCACTTATATTGCTCCATATTGACTTTTCCACATCATTCCTGCATGGGTGCACATTGAAATTCTGAGGAACATTACTACAGTCCTTGAAACAGTATAACTACAAGTGTGAATGGGAAAATATATGCTAAGTGTGAGCTGGTAGGTAAAAAACTTTCTTACACTGTGAAGGACACCAATGAGGAAGAGAAAAGGCAAACACTACTAAAAACTCCTGTTGTCCACCACGGCAGTAAAACTTGATAATAAAATCAAAACTTTAATTAAAAAAAAGAATATAACATAAAACAAGCAGTCCTCAGTCTTCCGATAAGCACTTTCGGCAAATGTGCCTTTCTCAGATCGTAAAAAAGTACTGTTCAGCTTTTGTACTTATAAGGCATCACAGCCATTCATCTGTGACACGCCCTTGTTGCAAACCAAAAGGAGGCCAGCTAGCAAAGAGGTCTAATTTCCTTCATTATAATTAAAGGCGCAGTACTTCTTTTTACTATGAGATTGTATATGAGAAGACTAGTAGCTGTGTATGTGAATACATTATATGGATGAAGCAACATTCACGTAAGCTTGCTGGTCGTATTCCTTCTATTCCTAAGTGCAGGTTTTAATGGCACAGTTGTTGCTACCCTTATGTCCTCTTCCTATTCTATATGTACTATACTTCCCTTTCCTCTCACATCTTCTGCAGCATATGAAGTAGAAGTATATGCCTTCTGATGGCAGATATCATTTGCTCCCTGTCATCCTACTCTTTCCCCCTCAAAATGATCCTGTAGAATGTAATAGTATCTTTCTTTTCCAACCCATGCAATATGCATTCTAACATGTACATAATATCTTATCATTTTAGTCTGTAATACTAATATAATGCTGTACGTCCTAACTCTTGTTAGCTTGCCTGTATTAGTACATTTTACATTGATTTCAAAGGTCACTTGTCACCAAATCCCACCCTTATTGTCCAATATGTATAGCAGCTGAGACATGCTGACATCTCCGTTTCCCAGTATTTCTCTTTATCTCCTTCTTGCACATTCCTCATCTTAATTGTCAAAAGTATAGTTGTCTGCATACAGTCCTCTTTAGGGTTGCTACTTGCCCCTTTTTGCACATGACAGTTCTTCTCTGGGCAGTTGTGTACTGCCAAAAATATAAAAATACTGAATGCCCTGAGAGCTTAGAACAAAAATTATTTCCTGTTTCCTCTAATAGTTAAATAAAAACAGTTATTTTTTTTAAATACCTTAGTGCTATATGAAACAATACAAACAACTCAAATTCTACAAAAATGAGCTTTCATTTTGGCAAAAAATGTGACGTCCAGTGCCTTGCACAAGTTGAGCATATGGTTTGTCCTTCAAAGTCTCACATTTCCATAGGAAATGTCCCTCTTTGGGCAGTTGTAAAGGTGGCAACCCCAATCGTCTTTTGAAGTTCCAGTTTCCCCTTAACCCTTCTGGGTGGAACCTTAATCAGCAGCAAAAAGGGAAGTGTGATTCATGATACCAACCACTTCCAACTCTTTCTTTCATCTGTTAACTAATGAAACATCTTAGGCAATGTGGCCTTCTCATACATAGCCTAAATACACTCCAACCCTCATCATCCCCTACTACAATGAATCATAAAACAATTTTTCATCAAGAAAAGCACTGCACATCTCCCTATGTCTGTCTTTACCCTGTACTCATGTGATCATATATTAGACCTAATAATCCTTGAGAGGCCTATCTTTCATGAAAACAGTTTCAATCCTCTCATCTACTTCATAGCACCATATTCTGCTGACACCCAAACAAACTGAAATATTCTTATGTTACTTCTCCTGTTCCGCAAAACTTCTAGCCTTACCTTTAATGTCAAGATGACTCTAATTATTTCATATTTATCAGCTGTGGCAGCATGAATTTCCCCATACCAAAATTACTACTTTAATGTAACTCATTTTCAAAAATGTGTCTTAATATTTTAAAATCATTTGCACATTTTTTTCAGTAGTCTGGAGATATCCATCAGTCTTGTTGGAATCATAGCAGATGCTTTCAGCCAGAGAAAGAGAAAAGAAGAGGGCGTGGTCTCTTTGTAAAGACATACATCTGGAGCATTTTGCCCCGGGCCTCCACTGAAAATTGGCTTTGTTAGAAGTCGGATTTTCCCAGTAAACAAATGTTAAATAAATAAATAATAAAATAAATTATGCTACAAAGGTCTCCAGAAGAGCAGGCCACACACAAGGAAGCAAATTCCTAGATCTCTGGGCTGTATGTTTTCTTGTACCCTAACAATAAGGAATACATAGCATACGGATGTAAGATGCAATGATTACTGAGAAATCTGTGGAAAAAGACATTAGACTCAGGGTTATCTAGTGATATTAGTGCTATCCACAGAGGCAAAGCAGGAAACAACAAATGAACATATAGGCTACAATTTTTTCCCATCACCTAGCTTGTAGCAAGCAGCAGATGCTTCAGATTATGCCTGTGGCTCCCATATGCAGGAACGCTTCCTACAAAGAATAGGAATGCCAAACAGAATGGCACCAGCATACAGTCATAATGAAAAAGAAAGTCGAGGTAATAACACTGAAACTTTCAAAGACAATTCTTTATCAATAAAAGGTTCAGGTGCGGATAAGCACCACAAAAGCATATGCAATGTTAAACAAGGTGAATGGTGTTATTGATTGCTCATCATGTAAACAGTGTTGTTCTGCAAATTGACCATCCAAGACTATAATTTATTTAAGCTATCTAAATATAAAGCCAACTTAATATAGATTTATTCCATAAATTTTAGCTGAGAAACACTTATGGAATGTTAAAGTGAGATTAATGTGGTTGTCATAACAATGATCAAGTATCCATCATTTCCACTCAAAGTGTAGTCCAGCAGCTGGTAAAGAGGGTTAAGTCTGTGAGCAGTAGTTTCAGAGCTACAGGGCTTGATTCCTTACCCCTTCATTTGCCTAATTTCACTTAACTAGGCATGGCTCCCAGGTCATTCTTGAAAAGCCACTGTGTATCCCGTTGACTTATCTAGTTAACAAATGGATATAATTATTAATAGTAAACCCAGAAGACTGAAACATATTCACACTGCTTCTTCCTGTCTTTCAGTAAATATCTCAATATTAGTGGAAATTACTAAACTATACACACAGTGTATCCTGGCAAACTGAAAGATATGTTTCTATTTTCTAGGCTTTAAGGGTTTAATTGCAATATAAAAAGTAAACCCTAGTCTTGACAATCCCATACAAAATACTGTGGGACCCAAAAATGAAATTGCTATGGTGTTTATCAGTCACTCTGATTTTTGTTGACACTGCAAAAAGAAGAAATTTATTTAATCGACTACAATACTTTGAAACACAACTGGAAGATCTGCATCTGAAGCACTCTCAGACACACAGCGACCCAAACAGACTGATCAATACAATCACACAAGGAGAAAAACAATGAAGGCTAATTGGTTTGCTGGAAATAATTGAATATAGATATGGTATTACTTTCATGCAGCATCATTTAGCTTATTGGACTGATCTTCCAGAGGACATTATTGGGATAGAGCAAGCTCATCGGGTACATTTTAAAAATAGTTCAGATGGACTCAAGCACATAATCGTTAGGCTGTGGGCATATGTGCTAAAGGAAGGAATACTGAATAAATGTGGCATCCATGAGTTGCTTGCAAGGTGGGAGAACATATTGTGCTCATAATTAATAATTTCTCTGTAGTTAGCATGCAGCAATGAGCAACATTCTTTCCATAAATCAGAATCCAATGGCAGCAGCAGCCCAACTTTAAATTAATTTATCCAGCTTCTTTAAAGGTTTTACGGCCAGGCAGATATAAGACAATCTTAAATGCCCAAGAGGCAATGCAATCTTAAGGTACTGAGTGGGTCACCTTCCCATGGGGAGAATTGCTCTCCAAAACAGAAAGTTAGGAAAAATCATGGACCCACCACTGCAACGGACTGTAGATGTGTAACTGGTCTCATTTTCTCATAAGGGAACCTTATTTTAATTACGTAGATTTTGTTCTTATTAGGATTATTTACTATGTTTGTATTATACATATGTGCATAGTTTCTCAAACAAGTATATATTATATGTAATGTTCATACTGTACATATTTATTATTTATTGATTGATTTATTTCCTTTTGTTTACTGGAAAAGTATAGCTGGGCAAACAAGCCTCTTTTCATTAGAGGACCAGGGAGAAAAGCTCCAGAAGAAATAATAACAGTAGTGGATATATAACATACAGACTAGTTAGGCAGCATTTATCAGCATTACATACAAAGTTCCACAAGAATTGTTTAGTGCTACTATACAGTATTCAGAATGCTCAGGTAACAGCAGCATTACATACAAAGTGAGGATAAATAAAGCAGATAATTATGATATAATGAAGTATTTTTATAGCAACATCTGTACACATGTGTATATATATGCATATTATATATATATATGTATATATATATATGTATATATATATATATATATATATATATATATATGTATATATATATATATATATATATATATATGTATATATATATATATGTATGTGTGTGTATATATATATATATATATATATAAATATATATATATATATATATATATATATATATATATATATATAAATAATTATATTTCTTTCCTGTGTGACCCCCCCCCCCACACACACACACACACACACCTGGGATTAACTGCAGAAAGCAATATCTACCTTCTCCACTGAAGCTGGCTATCTTAACTAAGTAAAACTTCTGGGAAGCAAGAACCTGACTCCCTCCAGCTTTTGTATTGTAATAGTTTGCACGGGTTTCTTTCCTGCGTGACCCCCCCCACCTGGGATTAACTGCATAAAGCAATATCTACCTTCTTCACTGAAGCTGGCTATCTTAACTAAGTAAAACCTTTGGTAAGCAGGAACTGACTCCCTCCAGCTTTTCTATTGTAATAGTTTGCAAGGGTTTCTTTTCTGCATGACCCCCCCCCCCCCACACACACACACACTTGGGATTAACTGCATAAAACAATATCTCCCTTCTCCACTGAAGCTGGCTACCTTAACTAAGTAAAACCTCTGGGAAGCAAGAACCTGACTCCCTCCAGCTTTTCAATTGTAATAGGTGAATTACAATTTAGTTTTTGTAAAGTGTTGAGGCTTAAAGGTGTATGCACAACAACAGTGAAGGGATCCAACCAATTGCCTCTAGACTGGGCTATAATACCCTGAATCAGTCTTACACTCACACATTGTTCTAGTCCGAAGCATTTACTGTTTACTTTGGTAAAGTTTTTCTTTTGCTTTTATTATAGTTTCTATACTAATCACACCTCTCTCCATAACTGCCAAACAACCCTGTTTGTGTGATTGCAATGGTAATTATTTAAAGTATTCCACAGCTACTCAGATCAATCTTTTGTTAGATACTGATATTTTAAGCTTATTCCTCACCTTACAGTGATAGTTTTTCAGCCTGTCTCCCTGTGGGGGCTGGGGGCTGGACCCACTCCATTCGCTATGCTCAATCCGCTCCCCTCCCTGCCCCATCCCTGCTTTTCCCCCTAAACATCATCATTATACCTAACCTTATCCCTCCCACACCTCTCTTCAACCTATCCTATAACCTCTTTAATTATTTCTTACAGTAATACCTTACCTCTTAACTAATCTGCCTCCCCACCCATTCTAAATAGGGCCATATAGTGTTATCACACTACATTCAGCCACCATTATGTCCCTCACTACTTTTTCTATGCTCTCACTTCTCTCACTTATGCTCTCTGTCCTAATAATAATCACAACCATCCAGATACCCAACATACCTCCTACATCCACCTGTACAACCACCACACATAACTCACATTTACCAAGTTACTCAAACATCCACCCTAGCTTATTCACAGTTAATACCTCTGTACTATCCAAAGTAAAAAGTCTACCTCTCAACAGACACCCCCATTATCACACCACAAGCAGCAACTATACCATTTTCAAGAAAAAACTAAGTATCGCTCTCATAATTTGGCAAAGCATTATATCCCAGTGTGGTGATGTACATCCCATCCCAGGTCCAACCGTCCCCAGCCCTAGCAAACTTACAAATCTCTCTTGCTGTCAACCATAAATCTCCAAAGCCTTAGAAACAAGATACCTGAACTCCAGGCATGGATTTCACAAAACAACCCTGATATTATAGCAGCTACCGAAACCTGGCTGAAATCATATGTAAAAGACACTGAGTTCTTCCCCCAGGCTACTCATGCTTGAGAGCCGATCAGCCAAACAAGAGAGGAGGAGGAGTAGCAATACTCTTCCCTAGCAAATATACATTAATTCCCTACTCAAAACCAACACCCAACTTCTCCCCAGCCAAAGTACTAATCTCTATATTAAAATTTAACAACCATAAAAACATTTTGCATAATTGCTCTGTATATTCCTCCAGGAAACAGCATACCAGTATATTAGAAAACATACCTGCCTGGACTTCACAAAACATAGATAATGAAACCATCATCTTAGGTGATGTAAATATTGATTGGCTAGACATTGCTCACAACAATCCCTGAAAAAACATAAACCTTTACAACTTCTCCAAACTAATTGAAGACATCACCAGACCCCACAATAATAACATTTGGGGCTCCACAATAGACTGAATATTAGTGTCCCACCCTAACAATATCATCACTGCAGGCATACTACCATTAGCAACCACCACCCAGCATATACCCTACACAAAACCACCTCAACCCCAGGGCAACACCAATGCAAATCAACCAGACATTTGACTAAGTTCCAACCATCCATATTTAATGAAACCTTAGCTAAAGTAAATTGGGAACCCCTCAAATCCCTGCCACTAAATGAGGCTGTTGAGTTCTTTAACTCAACATTCCTGGACATCCTAAATAGGCAAGCACCCACCTGTCAAAAACGAATAAAACATAACCATTCAAGCTGTCTCTCAAAATCCACAAAAGAAGTCATGTCCACAAGGGATAAAATCTGGAAATCATGGCAGAAAAACAAAGACCCTACAACTCTAATACAATACAAACAACTCCATAACCAGGCAAAACGTCTAATAACCAATGACAAAAAAGTCCAGTGCCTCCACCTACAAAGCCAACATAAAAATAATACCCAAACATTCTGGTCTTCCATCAACCATCTATTATATCCAGGTTCTCAATACAACCCATCCCCTGACCCACACAAAGCCCCTACCGAACTTGCCACCCTCTTCAATTCCTACTTCATTGACACCACAGCTAACCTAACCACCACCTTTCCTATGGTTACCACTACCACCAAGACAGCTGATGACCAAATCATCCCAGACAACAATCCTACACGCAACTCTAACCTACAGTTCTCCCCCATACTCATTGCCACAATAAAAAAAACTTTTACTTAAGCTTAGCCCCTGACAATCTACCCCCACACTTCCTGCAGCTAGCTCTATAGCTTATCCCATCAGCATACTCATTAACAGATCAATTAAAGAGTCCCTTGTCCCAGACATCTGGAAAAAAGCATTCATTCTCCCCTTACATAAAGGCAGCACCAACACAGACACCACAAACTTGTGGCCCATAGGTATTCTCTCACCCTTCTCTAAAATACTGGAATAATGCATCCATGCCCAACTCCTCAACTACCTGCTTGAAAATCAAATTCTTTCACCCACTCAGCATGGTTTCAGACCAGGGCACAGCACCACTACAGCCATCCTCTCCTTCCTTGATATAGTTAATCGGGCATGAGACTCTGCTAAAATAATAGCTTCTCTTTTCCTCAACCTCTCCAAAGCTTTCAATGCCATTTCCCACACTATCCTCCTCTCTAACTATCTACCCTCCACATTTCCCCACCTACCCTACAATGGTTCAATAGCTATCTCTCCAATAGGCAGCAATCCACCAAATAGCAACAGTCTTACTCTTCCTTCCTCAGTCCTTCCACAGGGGTACCCCAAGGCCCCATACTTGTTCCTGTCTTATTTAACATCTTTATTAACAACTTTCACACCACTCTCCCACAGTGCTCAGTAATCCAGTATGCTGATGAGTCTACAATAATATGCACTGCAAATTCCAGCTCTGAACTCTAGCAGATCACCCAGAATGCCCTCACCTCCACTGAACCTTGGATGCTAAACAATCATCTTGCCCTAAATCCAAAAAAACTAAACTAGTAATCTTTACCCCTAAGAAAACCACTCCCCTAGATAAAAAAACTCTTCAGTATACAAGCCCAAGACAATACCGCTATAGAAATTGTCCCACACACTAAATCGCTAGGCATTATTATAGATGAAAACCTAAACTTTGACCTACACATAAACAGTAACATCAAAAAAACACACACCAAAAGCTTGGTATGCTGTACAGGCACCAACACTTAGACAAACCCTTGCAACTACATTTTTATTACCCTCTTTCCTTTATGGTGTCCCTCTCCTCATTAATATTCAAAATTCTACAAAAATCTAAACTTGATATGTTACACCAGAATAGCCAAATTTGCCACCAAGGCCAAATTCTCATCCCACCACTATAAATCACTGAAACAATTAGGCTGGTTGGAACTCCCCCACTATCTCTCATTCACCCAGCTAACTATAGCACAAAAAATAATCTACAGACCCACAGACTGTCCTGCTCTCTCAACTCTGCCTGCCAAATACCAACCCAGCAGGCAACTAAGATCTGAAAATTATCTACTTCTAAAAGTAGAAAAGCCCACCTTACCGGCTGGTCAACTGCTCTAATCCATCACAGTCGCCAAACTATGGAACTCGTTTCTTCCTTCTATAAGAAACATGGGCAGCACCACCACCTTCAAACAAACACTGAAAAATCATCTCAACTCTACCTGCTCTATAACCTAACCTCTTCTTTCTAAATTCATATGCTTTTTACTACTAGTGACTGATGATACTTTCTCCATATTTATTTATCTTTTTTCTTTCATCACTTGTTGCTACTGGCACAATAATACTGATTAATTTATCTTAATTTTTACCACTCTGAATTCATCTGGCAACCAACTAAATTCTTGCTTTTATGTATATATTCTGTATAGTAGTCAGTATATATGACTGTATAGTAGTCAGTATATATGACTTTTATGTATATATTCTGTATAGTAGTCAGTAGTCAGGAAATCCTTCTATGTGGCACACCTCATCACAAAAGGTTTTTTATCCAGAAAAAAAGAGGTCATTGTTCCCCTCTACTCATCACTCATTAGACCCATTATAGAGTACAACGCCCCTTTTGGTATTTACCTCACAAGACATCTACAACAACTGGAGAGGCCACAGAAATACCTCACAAAGAGGATTACCGGCCTCAAACAGATGCCCTACACAGACCGTCTCAAAAAACTCCAGCTTTCTCTGTCACATATCACCTACTCAGAGGTGATTTCTGCCTAACATACAAAGCTATATCAAACCCAGAGCTGTTGGACATGCTCCACTTAAAGAAATCCAAATCCCTCTGAGCTACATGCTCTAGGGACCTAAACCTTGTCACCACAATAAACAGAACATGCTGGAGGGATAGATTCCTGTCCCAGAGACTTCCCATACTCTGGAATAAATTACCTATCTATATCAAACAAAGCTCCTCATTAGCACTCTTCAGGAAAAATCTTAATGATTGAATGGGAAATAGGAAATTCACCCCTGGGATCACTTCTGTGTCTCTGCTCAACAGTGGCACAGGAAAATAATTTTCTTGGGTGGCAAAAGCCAGGGTACCTTTTTGGTTGGGCCTAGTACCTACTTATGAACCTATGAACTTATATGTTACTGTAATCAAACCAACTAAATTCTTGATTTATGTATATATTCTGTATATATTACTGTAACCACTATGTGTAACACTGTTTTTACTTCTATACCAATTAATGTTTAATTTATTTCTGCATCTATGTTTTTGTTGGAGCTTTTCTCCCCGGGCCTCCACCAAAAATGGGCTCTTTTAGGCCCAGTGGACTTTTCTGGTAAACAACTGCAATAAATAAATAAATACATATATATATATATATATATATATATATATATTTTATATATATATATATATATATATATATATATATATATAGTATAAGTGTGTGTGTGTGTGTGTGCGTGCATGTATACACACACACACACACACACACACACACACACACACACACACACACACACACACACACACTTTTTTGAGGGAGAGTGTTTTTGTTAGTCCAGTGGCAATGATAATGACATGGATTGGGTAGTGGTTCTGGGTTTAACCCCCAAGCAGGGGTCAGTGTTTTTCCTTTCTTGGTCAGTTGTTATCTATATGTATGTATGTATGTATGCATGTATGTATGTACCCATCTATCTCTCTCTCTCTCTCTCTCTGTATGTATGTATGTATATATCTATACTGGCTTGCCATCATATATTCTAACACATAATATATGAAGAGTGACATCAGCAAACGTAAAAGCCGAATCAGGATAAACTAGCAGATAGAAATGTCAAATAACATGTATGCAGAAGGCCAAATTTGATATTTTCGAAACACTGCTAATTCCCATTGATCTTTCCATGGAAAATCATCATCTTCTCATATTAGCCAATGTACAGGGATGTTTCATAAAGGGTAGTATCAGCATTAAAGCAATGCTATGCGTATGCAGTAGGTTAGGAATTCCACATTAGTATTTTTGAATGTTGCTGACATGCCACTCCACATGTGTATACCAGAGATGTGCAACATCCGCTGTGTTTAGCAAACTCTTCTGATATCAGTTTCCTTGATTTTCAGTCAACTTAGTGCTCCTTTCCATGTCAGTGAATAAATAAGTGAAATACCTAAAATGAACTGTGCTGGGCCACTAGTATAACAAAACCGCGCAATGCCATTTTTTTCACGTCTAGCCAACAATTTCTGGAAAGCATGCTCCTTATCATGTAACCAGCGTCTTTTAGGGGATGAAGGCAAACAGGACAGATGTCTACTCCTAAGGTCTTCCATGTGGTTTTGCTCAAGTTGAGTGGCATGCAACACGCCCAACATGAATAGTCTTTGTTTACCCATCAGAATCCTAAGATGCCTATAGCATCCTTCTGCTGAGTTTTGTGTTCTCGGATAACCCAGTGTACAGGTGTCATGTTGATTCCAAAATGAGATGTCAAACAAGGGGGGATGCCCTTCAGATGTATCTCCTTTCTTGCCATACCTGCTCGGTCTACCAATGAGATAGTTTTCTTTAAAGAACATGCACAGTCCTTGACCTCATTCTGACATGTTCTTTTCAATACCTGCAAATGTTACACTAATTTCAGAAGGTGCTATAAATGCAAGTGATGGTATCTGCTTACAAAGACTAGAAAAGGTAACTCTGGTTCCAAACTCTTTGGCTAGATGCAGCCGTTGTATTTGTCACCATACAATCTGGCAGAAATGGAACCAGCAACCCTTGCAAACAGTACCTGGCAATTTAGTTTGTATTGCATTTACAGCCCTCTTTTCAAAATCAGACTTGACCATATGCGGCATGAGTTGCAAACTGTGTCACTGACATAAAGGCACGACCACAGACCATAACTGATTATAGCAATCCTCACTTTTGCTAGGAAGTATACCATATGCTACAGGTACAACCTTTTTAGTTTCACTAAAGTCTAATAGGTAGTGGATAGTATAAACCTGCCGATACTCCCTCGTACTTATACGGAACGTACCACCAACTAGCAGAAACTCCGAGGAGCACAATGATCTCAGATCATCCTCATTTGTCAGTACTGCAGTCTATGCCATCATCACTAGCAACACCATGCTCTGTTATGAATGTTCCATTCTTAATAGGAAGCATATCAGGATGTAGATCTGTGAGAAAACGTAATTCCTTGTACATAGCTACCCTTTTTTTTATACCTAATCCTAGTGACAGTCTCTTGCAAAGCCTTGCTGTTTGTCAGTTCATTAACTACGGCACTAGAGGTGGTTGCTAACACCTCTGACACTATTTTACATGAATCCTCAATTGAATGGTGAGCACGTCTTTTTATTTGCTCATGCATCTGACAGACTTCTGATTTTAAAGGATCTGGCCCTTGGTAATGCCCTGTACTTCTTTGCAGTACATGTCCATCTGAAGCACTCTCAGGCACACTGCAACCCTTACATTTGTACCTATACTTACGCACACAATACCAGTAGTACTTCACACACACACATACACACACACAAACACACACACACACACACACACACACACACACACACACACACACACACACACACACACGCACACACACACGCACACATACACACACTTCTCCAAGTAATATTGATACCCTTCAACAAACAATATGTCCCATCCTTTCTGACTTTTTTCCGTACTGTAGCAACTGCCAATTGTACCTGGCATATATTCCATACTATCCGCCTCAGCCATCTAGAAGCAAATACATTGTTTTACTTATCAATACATGATATCTACATATAGGACTACTTAACATTTAATATTATTTTATACATTGCTTTCCATATCAGATTTACCTGCATATCTGATAGCAATCCTGTGAAAAAGTATACTCTCCATACTTCATCTGTATATAATTCACATTCACCTGGGTGTAATTCAACCTGCTTGTGAGGAGATGACGCTAATATACTGCGACTAGCAAGAATGTTGCTGTACAAATGTTGAACATGCAAATAACGAATGTGTAAGGTGTTTTGCATTCCTGCCAGTTCGGAACATTTGTATTCGATTATTTGAATTGCTTCTGCAGTCCTTTCGCAACTTCTACTGTCAGTAACCTCCAGTTTGACTAAATAATGGTAAGCCTCTTTTTTCTAATGATCTTTTTCTTTGTATGATAAGTGTAAGGTATGACAGTATTTCCTTCAATCAGGATCAACTGATTTGTTTACTCAAGCAGTCTGAGGTATATGCAGCATTCTTCACTAACACACTTTAAAGGCTTTTTTTTTCTGCTTTCTTGTTTATTCACTGTCTAATTTTCACATTCATATGGTGTTATTGAAAATACCCTTGTTTGTACAAGTTAAACTTTCATACCCAAAGATACATTTCTTAACTTGGAGATCGTATCTAAATCTGTCATGGGTGTTATAGCAAAACCAGTTTATCTTCAGATTTCTAGAGCATTTGTCATTTTTGTATTGATCACTGATCCAAGCAGATTGAAACTGTCTACTATTTGGGCTTATTTTCTATCAACAATAAATGCATTAGTTCAACCTATTGTAAGAATAATTGACTTCTTTTTGACAGGAAATAAAGATAAAAGAAAAAAGATAGGAAATTCATCCCGGGGATCATGTCAGTCGCCCTGCTAGACAGGGGTACAAGGAAGTAAAGACTGTGGGAAGAAATAGCCAAGGAATTGTTATGGCTAGGCTTGTATAGGCCCTAAGGCCGATAGCCTAGTACCAACCTATGAACCTATGAATGCTGTGGTGGTCTTCCACTTTCCATTTCATATCCTGGAGCATTGCTGATGTACTGCACATGCGTATGACACTTGCATTCCCAAGCATTTGTAGTACACCAGTGCTGTGTGAAGGATGCAATGGAAAAAGGAGTATCTCCATTGCATTTTTTTTAATTAAAAAAAAAGAAGAAAAGAAAGAAACCAGGAGGGTTTAAATGTACAGGAAAGACAGGACTGAGAAAATAAAACGATAATCAGATACTTTTATTTAATTTTGTATAACGTACCTGTTTATCCTTTTTTTTTCTCTGTGCCATCTCTCTCATTCATTTGGATCTCCGGTTTTATGACCTTATTTAAAAAAATGAGATAAAATTACATTTTTTATTGCATATATTAATGGAAAAAAGTCCAAGCTACCTGACCTTTTTCCATTGGCACATGCTCGGATTTTCAATAGGCATGCTTGTTAGGTTGACTAAGCAAGCATGTTACTTTTTGAATACTAATGACAAGTCATTGTATAATATAGCTTTGCCTATTGCAAACCATTCTGATCTTCCTTCTTCTATTTGGACTGTTTCTTCTTGAGTGAAGCAAAGCTTGTGAATCAAAACTAGCGAGTGTTCTGCTGACCCCAATACCCATTCCAAGACTATCTGTGGGAAAAATGGTCAAAAAGACAATTCTAAATGTGTGCAAGACCAAGGCTCCTGACAGGATTACTCTTGGAATTTTTTCCCAAACAACTGTGTATACCTGCAATACCAGCAATACCACTAAATGACCTTTTTAACAAAAAATGGCAGGAGGACACATTTCCAGCAAACTGAAGGATGGCAGATCTGCTCAAGTGACTTGGAATAAGACATTGGAAAGAAACAGCCAAGTTTCAATTCACTTGTACTTTCTAACATGAGAAGAGCCATCTCCCTAGTATTGGTTGCGCTTTCCAAATTTGACATTAAAGAAGTGACAGTAATGTTGCAACATTTTTCAACATTGACCTCACTTTTTAGATTTAGAGCATTCAATGCTAGTATTACAGTTAGTAGTATTAAAATGGGTGGAAAGAGGGCTGTCTTCAAGTGGATAGATACCATAGGATATATGTCGACCTACTGAGGGTACTTGACTGAAAATAGAATGTATTACTGTCTAATGAGGCAATGATGACAACAATTACAAATTACAAAATTTCACAAATGAAATACTAGATAAAAACAGCAACAGATTAATAACCTGAATTTAGCAAAGCTGTGAGAAAAAATTGAAGCTCATCTGGGGACTACTCATTTTATACAGACCTTGATTGTCAAATAATACCAAATGTATGACAATACCAGTTGAGTACTGATGAAAAATCTCTAAAGCTATATATCTGATACAAGTGTTGAACCTCATGTGATACAGCAACAATGACAGGAGTATGTGATTATCCATGAGGAAACATCACAGTGGGCTCAACACATGAACACCTTCCTAGTAACATCTATCTTAGACCATACTGCCATAATGAAGTGCTAAATACAAAACTATTGTGTGGCTATGAAACCTATATAATGTAATCAGTCAGGTGGGATGCTGTACCTGGACTGTGACAATCTCCTAAATGATCTTCTTCTTTTGTCCCTAACTGGCAGCCAGCAGAGGTGGTCGACCCTGTAGTCAGCATGCTGCTGTGGGTGCCGCTAGATTCTGGATTTCTTTCATGATACCTTTCCATGCTGTTTCGTCCATGGCAATGTTTCTGGCCTCATGTAGGTCAAGTCACCAGCTTCTCAGGTCATCTTCAACCTGTTTAGCCCACGGCTTCTTTGGTGCAGATTTATGAACTCTACAGTTCACAGGGTGCTCTATCCATAACAGTCTGTATGGCAAACGGTTGGTGTCCATCCTGCACAAGCATCCAAACCAGCGTATTCGTGAAGCCTGAGGAAGCAGATTTAAAGTCTATAAAAGTACTGTTATTTTGTGTACTAACTACCATTAAAGGAGTTTTATTATTCGTGGTTTTGGTGCAAGCTTTTCTTTCTCACTCTGAACTGATTTTTGTTTTGCAGCATCAATTCATTGGTAAGACATCTCTTGTACTCTTTTTTCTCTTCATTTCTAATGCAGTCACAAAACAAGATTCCCAAAATGTGGCACAGGCATTGTATTTGGAATATCTCAAGCTTGTTCAGGTCTGGCTTGAGGAGGATCCATGTTTTGGATCCATAAAGGAGAACTGGCAAGATCAGTGCCCAGAAAAAGCAAATCTTGTTGGTTATAGAGATGTTTGTCCTCTTCCATAGACATCACTTGAGTGAGGAAAATTCTGTGGTGGCTTGTCCAGTCCTGCTATGGACTTCAGCTGCTGATGCCACCTTCTTCTCCTGGACCAGTGAACCCAGATACTTGAATCCTTGTGTTTGTTTGATATGAACTCCCCCGAGGTGTATGGTGCCTTCTCAATCATCTGTTAGCATCACTATGTTCTTGTCTGTGTTTATCCATAGGCCATACAATTGGGTGATGTGGACAATGTTGTTGAGGATATCTGTGGTGTCAACATTACTATATGCAAAAATGGTGCTGTCATCGGCAAACATCAGGTCAGTCACAGAATGGGCTTCATTGTATTGGAATCTGCTCTTACCCTCGAATACTTTCTTCATGATGGCATCCAGCACTACAGCAGTGGAGAGACCACATCCCCTTGATGGACCCCAGTATAGATGATAAAGTCTTCAGACAGTTTGTTCTGATTGTACACCTGGCTGCATGAAGCATTAGAAGTCTGATGATTTTCTTTCACACGTGCTCAGTCTTCAATGTCTTCCATAGTGCAGGCCAGTGTTACAGTCAAATGTGGATTTGAAATCAATAAAGACAATAACTGTGCATTATTTCCTCCATCAGCTGATGGATTGTGAAGATTTGATCACGACATCCTCTGTTCAGTCTGAATCTAGCCTGTTCTTCCCTGCTGGTTTGCTTGCAGTGTTTTTAAGGCCTGGATTGTATAATCTTTATAAAGCCTTTGCCGATGATGGAGAGCAGGCTGATGCCACAGCAGTCCTTGCATTCCCTGTTGTCCCCCTTCATGTGGATAGGTACAATGATGGACTTCTTCCATGTGAATGGCATCTGTTCTGTAGCCCATAGCAGCTCAGTCAGTATGTGGAGTTGCTGGAGTAGGATATCAGCTCCAGCCTTGACTGCTTCCACAATGACCTGATCTACACTTGGTGCCTTGCCATTTCTCAGTGTTCTGATAGCTGATTTCACCTCTTTGACTGTTGACTTTGCATCAGTCACTGGGGCCTCAGGGAGATTGATGGGTGGTGGTTCGACCACTGATCCATGAGGTGGGCTATGGCTGTAAAGCTCTTGAAAGAATTCCCTCCACCATTTCAGGTGTTCACAAGGTGAGTGCACAAATGCCCCGTCTGCTTTTTTGATGTTGTCACTGGTGGGTTAGGCTTCCCACTCAATCATTTGAGGGTGCTGTACAGGGTGTGTTACTCATATCTGGATGTCACCTCCTCAAGGTCAGCTGCCTCCTGGCTCCAATATGCTTCTCTTTCTGCTTTCAGCCTCTAGCAAAGTTCTCACATGAGGTGCTGGTATAATTTGTAGTTGACCAGCTTCACCTACTTCCATTGGACTGTGAGATGCAGGCACTTATCAGAGATTCATGGCTGCATTTGGGAGTGGATAGCTGGGCAGAGTGATTTAGCACATTCCATGATGGAGTTTGATATCTGCTTTTCTGCCTTATTCACATCCTCCATTTTGGCCAACACTGTGAACCAGTTTGGCAGTGTGATCTGGAATTCCTGTTTGTGGGTGGGGCCACCAGTTGCTTCCAGTCCAGCCTGGCTGGCAGAGTTGACTTGTGCTTTGCACACTGTAAGTGAGGCTGCACCAAGGAACAGATGCAATAATGATCAGAGCCACAGTCAGATCCTTGCATAGCACTGATATCTTTGAGCAATGGTCAGAAGCGGAAGTTGACCAGAATGCAGTCTAATATGACCGAATCCTTACCGGATGGGTTTTGCCATGTGAGCTGGTGTTTGCAGGGATGCTGGAAATGGCTATTTTCAACAATGAGATCATTTGATGCAGCAAAGGAGAGAAGGCACAGGTTGTTATTATTCATGATCTCATTGCCAAATCTACCCATCATTCCTTCCCAACTGGACCTGTCTTCACCAATGTGGGCATTGAAGTCTCCCGCCAAGATGATCATCTCGGTCCGTGAGATCTAATCCAAAGTGTATTGGAACTGGTTGTAGAAGTTATCCTTGGCTGGGTCTGGACGTGTCTCACTTGGAGTATAAATGGACATAATGTGGGTCTTGAAGGCATCATTGATGGTGAGAGCTGTCAGGTAATCCAATATTGGTTGAAATGTGATTATGCTTTTTGCAGCCTAGCTATTCACCATAAACCTGATGCCAGCCTCTCACTTCTCACTGCCAAAACAGTACAGTGTCATAATTTCTTCTGCTATAGGTGGTTGGATGGTCGGTGTTCAGATCCAGTTAGTCGTAAATCTGAGACTGCTGCAATTGAGAGTTTGCATTTAATGAGTTCCTTGGCAATGATTTCCTTTTGGTGGATGTGGTGGCTGGTTCAAATTCCACACAGCGATACAGGTTTCCAACTTCAGTGTAATGAGTTTCATTGGGCCAGTAGCCCACTTCTCACCAGCAACCTGGGTACTCAGTGCTGGTGGATCAGCTGCCCCAGATATGGTAGCAAGAGTGAATACGTTTGTTTGAATTTTTATGCAGTTTCTTGCCTGGCTTCCCTGGTTTGACAGTTCTGGTCACCATGGTGGGGTGACCACCCTCCTCCTTTTGCATATGTGCTTAGGACCACACCACATAATGAACATAGACACAGACAGAAAACACACACAGACACACGCACACACACATGCACACGCATTGAACACACGTACACACACGCACGCACACACAGACACATACGTGCGCGCACACATGCACACACACACACACAGACACGCATACACATACACACACACGCGCACACACACACACACACACACACACACACACACACACACACACACATACACACACACGCACGTGCACATAGACACACATGCACACATGCACACACACACACACTCAGTCACAGACACACGTGCACTCACACACACACACACACACACACACACACACACACACACACACACACACACACACACACACACACACACAAACACACAGACACACATAAACACACACACACACACACACACACACACACACACACATACACACACACACAGACACACATACACAGACACACACACACACACACACACACACACACACACACACACACACACACATGCATATCATAGTCTGGGAGAGCATGTCTGGTATCAAAACTGCTAGAAATCCTCCCCATTTATGCAGTTATAGAACTCAGGCTTAGGAAAATGTTCTGCAGTGCTAACACATGATGTTCATAGCCCTGCATAACAACAACAGCACCCATGACTACACCCCACTACTATAAGGAAATCACTAAACCGAATCACACTTAGTTTTTACTCTAAAACCTGGAGATTGTATCCATGCACTGTTCCTTAGACTAAGTAGGAATACTTATTTGCAGATTCATCACCCTTATAAGCAATCAGCCATTTCATCTGCATCTGACCAGTAGGTGATAGACTATATGCTCATTCTTTCAGACAAAATTATTGTTCAGCAGCTTGTCTTGAGGTCTACTATGTAACAGTTTTGCAGTTAAATGCAACATTTAGGTCAGTATATACATTGTTTTTCCAGTTTGGGTCAACATTTTCTGAAGTATAGGAAAAAATATCATTCTGACTTCTGGTATTGACATATTCAGTAATGGGTTAGCCAGAAATATTTCACCTCTCTAAAATCCAAGTGACTACGAGCAGTACAGTAGAAGCCAAAGAATGTAATGTCTGGAAGTTATAAAAGTTTGAGAAAGGAATGTTTAATCTCCTATAGATCTGTTACTGTCTTCTCTCTCTGTCTTTAGGGATTGCAGTCATAAGAATGTCTGAGGTTTTAGACTTTTGAAATATCTCTTAAAAACATTGTTGATCTAATAAAGGTGAACCCTCTATTATAATTCACCTAGGCAATACTCTTATATGTTACTATAGAAAGTTGTGAACAACACCAGTAAAAATATTACAGCTTAATCTGCGTTCCTTATAATTTCACAGATTAAATGCAAATTGCACATAGATAACACCACAGTTTCTCAAATTATTCAGAAATCAGATACAATTTAATCTAATTACCTAATGCCAGGACTGTCGATTTGATCTCAGTTCACTATAATTGAAGATTTTACAGTAAGAGCAACAATTGCATGTACGCTGGTATAACCTAATTGCATATCTGAATGACAGAAACTCTCTCCTAAATCTGTGAATTACATTGTCTATATTTCCAGTTTTTAAGTGCACAACAACCCTCCAGTAACAAACCCCAATGTCACTACTGTGAACTTCAGCTGTATAAACACTTTAACTCCAGTTGCATGGTTTGCATTTGTGATGTACATTTCTGTTTCATCAGATTATGTTTGTTTTAATTTACATTTGTTTTAAGGCAGTACACTGATCATGTCTGACCATTTGCAAGCACTGCCCAGGTGAAGTAATTCACAAATAAAAAAAAAAAAAGTGGACTAGACAGACAGTAAGCCATACATATCAAAAGCAGAACAAACAGTTTAATGTATGACAAAAACTGTACAGTAGCAATTAACAGATATAGCAATAATTATTAAAGAAATACACATTCTACATGCTTATATTTCAGGGTTATATAATGATGGACATACTGTGAGGGTAATGAGATTCAGGGCAGGGCTGTGTGGGAGATGGAGTTGCGAGGTGTTAGTAGATGACATAGAGAAAGAGAGAGAGAGAGAGAGAGAGAGAAAGTAAGGATCGAGGTTCAGAGAGCCTTGATATGGCCTGATATGCAGCAAGTACAGATAAATTTGATAGATTTAAAGACATATTTCTATATCATATAAGGCACATAATATTATAAATAAATAAATACATATCTATATCTATATCTATATATATATATGTATATATATATCTATATCTATATATATATATATATATATGTGTGTGTGTGTGTGTGTGTGTGTGTGTGTGTGTGTGTGTGTGTAGAGAAAGAGAGAGATAGCTATATAGATATAGAGGTTTACTATCATTTAGTGCAGCAGCAATTCAAATAATCGAATACAAATGTTCCATACTGGCAAGAATGCAAAAACACCTTACACATTTGTTATTTGCATGTTCAACATTTGTACAGTGACATTCTTGCTAGTTATAGTATATTAGCGACATCGCCTCACAAGCAGGTTGAATTACACCCAGGTGAATGTGGACTGCATACAGATGAAGTACTTAGAGTATACTTTTTCTGAGGATTCCTAGCAATTAGTTTCATAGGTTTATAGGTGTGTACAAGGCTAATGGCCCTGGAGCCTTTACAAGCCTAGCCCATAGGATTAACCTGGCATCATGCCACTCGACCTTAGTTCCTAGTGCTTCTGTCGAATAGAGCCACTGGAGTGATCCATGGGGTGAATTTTCTATTTCCCATCCACTCATCAAGATTCCTCTTGAAGTGGGCCAGTGAGTCACTCCGCTTGACATGTATGGGAAGTCTATTCCACAGCGTAGGCAGTCTCTGGGTTATGAACCTGTCCCTCCAGCTTGTTCTGTTGATTGTGGTAATGAGATTGAGGTCTCTGGAGCATGTAGTGTGGAGGGATTGGGATTTCCTTAGATGTAGCATTTCTAACAGAGCTTTGTCAGACATGGCTTTGTAACTCAAGCAGAGATCGCCTCTAAGTAGGTGATATGAAACAGAGAATAGTTGGAGTTTTTTTAGTCTGTCCATATAGGACAAGTGTTTAAGGCCTAAGATCCTCTTTGTGAGGTACTTTTTTGGCCTCTCCAGTTGTTGCAAGTGTCTAGTGATAGTAGTGATATACATCCCAAATGGGCCATTGTATTCAATGATTGCAGCTAAATATGCAGGTAAATCTGATATGGAGAGCAATGTATGAAATAATATTAAATGTAAGTAGTCCTATATGTAGATATCATGTATTGATAAATAAAAAAATGTATTTGTTTCCAAATGACTGAGGCTGATAATGTGGAATATAGGTCAGGTACAACTGGCAGTTGCTACAGTATGGAAAAAAGTTTAAAGGACAGGACATATTGTTTGTTGAAGGGTATCAATATTACTTGGAAAACTCCATGGGTGTAATGGACTACTGGTGTTGTGTGTGTAAGAATAGGTATAAATGTAAGGGTCGCAGTGTGTCTAAGAGTGCTTCAGATGGACATGTACTGCAAAGAAGTACTGGACATTACCACATGCCATATCCTTTAAAATCAGAAGTGTGTCAGCTGTGTGAGTGAATAAAAAGATGTGCTCACCAATTGATTTATGATCCCTGTAAAATAGTGTCAGAGGTGTTAGCAACCATCTCTAGTGCAGTAGTTAATGAATTGCCAAACAGCAAGGCTCTGCTAGAGACTGTCACTAGGATTAAGTATAAAAAAGATAGCCATATTCAAGGATTTACATTCTGTCACAGATCTACATCCTGATATGCTTCCTATTAAGAATGGAACATTCATAACAGAGCATGTTGCTAGTGATGATGGCATACATACTGGAAACTGACGATAATCTGAGATTGTTGAGCTCCTCTGAGTTTCTGCTAGCTGATTGTAAGTTCCCGATAAGTACAATGCAGTTTCGGCAGGTTTATACTATCCACTGCCCATTAGACTTTAATGAAACTAAAAAGATTGCACCTGTAGTGTATGGTATACTTCCTAGCAAAACCGAGGATTGCTATAATCAGTTCTGGTCTGTAGTCCTGTCCTTATGTAACCGACACAGTTTGCAACTCATGCCGCATTTTTGCATTAAATATCTAATTTAATTAATTAAATATATTTAATATAAATTTGCTACATATATTATTATATATTATATTATATTATATTATGTATTATAAGTATTTAATTTTTTATTGTGGATATTTATTACATATTTATTTTACTGTATATGTATTTTAAATGTGTATTTTAAATATGTTTTTTATTGATGTCAAGTAAAAATATATATATTTTTTCTATAGTGACATTGTTTAATCAATTAATTAATTTTATGATGTTAATTGGGTTATTGAATGATTAGGAAATGATGTATGTATATATATATATATATGAATGGCCAGTTGGTAATTTCTTGCACTCTGATGATGCCCTGATGTGTGGGTGAAAGCGCTAAGTACTTTTCATTTTATTTTGTGTGTGGTTCAGTAATAAAGCAGGTTGATGCAGTTCACTGTGTGGGTTTTGTATTTTTACTAGTTGACACATTTTTTCAGTTGTTCCGTTTTTATCTACTCAGTGACTGCTTCTGCTAGCTTTGTTTTTGAGCTATATTATTTTATTATATATTCCTTCTTGGCCATTCAATTTATTTTGGTTCTATTTAGTTTGTTTTTTATTTTGTGAAGTTATATTTTTTTTACGTGATTACTATTACAACATCGCAGACATGGAGCAGTTATTAGTACAGCACCTTGAACTGACACAGCGTCTCTTGAAAGTTCTAAAAGAAAGGGGAGAGAAAAATTGTGGTGATACAGATACTTTGATTACAGACTCGCAGGAGCATTTACTTACGCTACATTCTACCCCTAACACCAGCGTACACAAGCCTCCAGCTAGTAATGGTTCGGGGAGCCTGAGAGGAGGTGACACCAATACAGGAAGTGCAAGGGTTATCGTAGAATCTCCCAGAATGGCTCAGAACACTAGGGACGGTCGTGGTGAGAGAGGCTAGATTGCTGTTGGTCCTGCTATTAACTCTGAATGCAACTATACAGATTTAAAGGCTTTTTTGACCGCACCTACTTTTTCGAACGGACTACACTTTAATGTTAGAGACATGGGCAGTATTAACCAACAATTCAAGGATTTTGAAAGGATTTTAAGAAGCTTCAAATCATTACAGATGGACAATGTATTTCTGGAGAGGTCACTGGAACTGGGACAAGTTCCCAAAGGACTTCGTATATTTAAATTGCCATTTGTATTTACAGAAGGTACTGTGTTTTCTGAACAGTTACTAGAACTATTTGACAAAACAGAGTTGGACTTGATTAAGCTTATTATTCGTAATAATAATTCTAAGTTAACAGTTTTATCAGAACAACTTGTGTTATGGGATAAAAATATTAAACAGGATTTGCTTTTTGAGCACTTAAGGATTTGGATAAGTTTACCAGTAGAGGCTTAGATATTAAAAATGATAAATTACAATGTGATTCTTTAGATTACAAGAATAAAAAAGTGTTTTCTCATTTTAAACAGTTTAAAAGTATGAAACACAATGGTAATGGAGGTGATGGTGATGTGTATGACAGAGGTCAGGTGGTCACGGGTAATAATAATGTACAACCAGATATTTATAGAAATGGTAACAATTCTGATTATTGTGATTCTAACTATGTTGAAGGGCAACTGGATTTTTTAGAGGAACAGACTTTGAGAAGGTCGGAGAGATTACGCAACAGGTATGGCCCAGTACAACAGAACAGTTGTTACAGGAACACAACACACAAGAACAATGTATGGCACAAATAGGAGCATTAGATCCTAGAGAGGTTATAACTTTACATGACTCTCTTGGTTGTGGCTATGATTTTAGTTATGATTTTAACAATGATGTTTCTGTTAACCATTCGTTCAACAATGTTACTAACATGTTTAATTTTGATATACCTGATGACAGAGAACTTAGTTTGACCGTTGAGAACTGTTCTGACATTAATGATGTTTTTATTATTACCGAAGGTGGTTTTAGTGTTTATAACTACACCGACACACAGTTTGGAAATGATTTTTTAGTTCTTTTTAAAAGAGGTTTTAGATTTGCTCCTTCCTTTAAACTTGACATTGGTAAAATTTTAATTAATTTGAAAATGTACACTAGATTATTAAATTTAAAAGTATTTTTTGCTAACAATGACTTGGTTGGTCATAGTGGTACAGCACATTTGACATTAAAACGTAGCAGTACATTTATTCCACCAAGTAATCCCATGATTCTGATTTTTGAAAAACTTTGTGAGATCCAATTTAGAAAGGCTTTAAAGAAAGAAAATGTTATGACTGAGAATCTTACATCTGCTGAAAAATTTTGTCTCAAAGAAATTGCTACTTCTGATACTTACAGAATTATGACTCAACATTTCACAAATAAAAAGACATGCATCTGGAGCATTTCTCCCCGGGCCTCCGCTGAAAACAGGCTCTGTGGAACCTAGTCGGACATTCCCGGTCAACAAATGTTAAATAAATAAAAAATAAAAAAAACTAGATAAAAACAGCAACAAATTAATAATGTGAATTTAACAAAGCTGTGAGAAAGAAGTGAAGATCATCTGGGGACTACTCATTTTATACCGACCTTGGCTGTCAAATAATGCCAAATGTATGGCAATACCAGTTGAGTACTGATGAAAAATCTCTAAAGCTATATATCTGATACAAGTGTTGAACATCATGTGATACAGCAACAATGACAGGAGTATGTGATTATCCATGAGGAAACATCACAGTGGGCTCAACACATGAACACCTTCCTAGTAACATCTATCTTAGACCATACTGCCATAATGAAGTGCTAAATACAAAACTATTGTGTGGCTATGAAACCTATATAATGTAATCAGTCAGGTGGGATGCTGTACCTGGACTGTGACAATCTCCTAAATGATCTTCTTTTGTCCCTAACTAGCAGCCAGCAGAGGTGGTCGACCCTGTAGTCAGTATGCTGCTATGGGTGCCGCTGGATTCCGAATTTCTTTCCATGCTGTTCGGTCCATGGCAATGTTTCTGGCCTCATGTAGGTCACCAGCTTCTCAGGTCATCTTCAACCTGTTTAGCCCATGGCTTTTTTGGTGCAGATTTGTGAACTCTCCAGTTCACGGGGTGCTCTATCCATAACAGTCTGTATGGCAAGCGGTCAGTGTCCATCCTGCACAAGCATCCAAACCAGCGCATTCGTGAAGCCTGAGGAAGCAGATTTAAAGTCCGTGAAAGTACTGTTATTCCATGCACTAGCTACTGTTAAAGGGGTTTTATTATTCGTGGATTTGGTGCAAGCTTTTCTTTCTGACTCTGGACTGATTTTTGTTTAGCAGCACCAATTCATTGGTAAGATATCTCTTTTTCTCTTCATTTCTAATGCAGTCACAAAGCAATTGTCACAAGATGTGGCACAGGCATTGCATTTGGAAAATCTCAAGCTTGTTCAGGTCTGGCTTGAGGAGGATCCATGTTTTGGATCCATAAAGGAGTATTGCAAGATCAGTGCCTAGAAAAAGTAAATCTTGTTGGTTATAGAGATGTTTGTCCTCTTCCATAGACATCACTTGAGTGAGGAAAATGCTGTGGTGGCTTGTCCAGTCCTGCTGACTTCAGCTGCTGACGCCACCTTCTTCTTCTGGACCAGCGAACCCAGATACTTGAATCCTTGTGTTTGTTTGATATGAACTCCCCTGAGGTGTATGGTGGCTTCTCACTCATCTGTTGGCATCACTATGGTTTTGTCTGTGTTTATCTATAGGCCATTCAATAGGGTGATGTGGGTAATGCTGTTGAGGATATCTGCTAGTTGATTGTACGTTCCCTATAAGTACGAGGGAGTATCAACAGGTTTATACTATTCACTGCCGATTAGACTTTAATGAAACTAAAATGATTGTACCTGTAGTGTATGGTATACTTCCTAGAATAACCGAGGATTGCTATAATCAGTTCTGGTCTGCGGTCCTGCCCTTATGTAACTGACACAGTTTGCAACTCATGCTGCATATGGCTATGTCTGATTTTGAAATGTAGGCTGTAAATGTAATACAAACTAAATTGCCAGGTGCTGTTTGTAAGAGTTGCTGGTTCCATTTGAGCCAGATTGTATGGTGACAAATACCACGGCTGCATCTAGCCAAAGAGTTTAGAAACAGCATTACCTTTTCTAGCAGATACCTGCACTTGCATTTACAGCAGCTTCTTAAGTCAGTGGAAAGTTTGCAGATATTGAAAAGGACATGCCAGAATGTGGTGAAGGACTGTGCACATTTTTAAAGAAAATTATCTCATTGGTAGACCCAGGAGGTATGGTATGAGAGGAGTTACATCTGAAAGGCATCGCCCTTTGTTTGACATCCCATTTTGGAATCAACATGACACCTGTACATTGGGTTATCCAAGAACACTAAACTCAGTAGAAGGATGGCGTAGGAGTCTTAGTAGTCTGATGTGTAAACAAAGACTATTCATGTTGGACGTGTTGCATGCCATTTGACTTGAGCAAAACCATGTGTAAGAAGTTAGGAGTAGACATCTGTCCTTTTTGCCTTCATCCCCTAAAAGACGCTGGTTACATGATAATGAGCATGCTTTCCAGAAATTGTTGGCTAGATGTGAGTAAATGACATCGCGCAGCACTTTTCATTTTAGGTATTTCACTTATTTTTTCACGGACATGGAAAGGAGCACTAAGTTGATTGCAAATCATGAAAATTGGTATCAGAAGAGTTTGTTAAACGCAATGGGTGTTGCACATCTCGGCTATATGCATGTGGGGTGGCATGTCAGCAGCATTCAAAAATACTGATGTGGAATTGCTAACCTACTGCATACGCATAGCATTACTTTAATGCAGATATCACACTTTTAGAAACATCACCGTATATTGGCTAATATGAGAAGATGACGATTTTCCTTGGAAGGATCAATGGGAACTAGCAGTGTTACAAAAACACCAAATTTGGCATTCCGCATACATGTTACTCGACATTTCTATCTGCCAGTTAATCCTGATTCGACTTTTACATTCACTGATGTCACTATTCGTATATTATGTGTTTGAATATATGATGGTAACCGAAAAAAAGTTATAATGCTCAGCAAGATTGTGGGTGCAAAAGAAAGACTGATGAATCCAATGACTGATACAGTAACAACATTGATGGATGCCCTCCTACTAGTGATTAGTTAGCTGACTGAAGACTGAACACACTTCAGGACAGCTAACCATACGGTTGCCATGAATCAAGATTGACTCAGTGGACACTTGACAAAAACAACATGGAATCTTCCCACAAGTTTTGCTGGCTGACTTTATTAAATCACTTCTATTTTAAGTAGTTTGTTAAGTATTCAATTAAAAACTATAAACATTTTCAAAACTTCTCAGCCCAAACTTATCACTAGTCTTCCATTTGTCTTTCTTTGCTAACATATGCAGCTATAAGAGTTATTGCCTCCCTTCTGAAAGGAAGTGGTTCTTTTCCGTAATTTGGATGTTTTTTTCTTTTCACACTAGCTTTACTACTATTTTTGGATTTAATCGGTTTCATGAAAAATGGTGGTATGCGAGAGTGTGCAGAAAACCACACAGTCACTGAGCATGAAGAAACCTTCTTTAACAACAAGGACTAATTGATTTCATCTGATAAAACACAACTGACTTCATTAGATTAAACTCAGATGATAATGTAAATACATTTATAAGCTCTAAAGTCAAAACACCGACACAATTCATAACTGCAAATGCAAATGAATAAATATGTAAAATACATTTTAAGAATAGCAGCAATAGACAGATAGATGAACTTAAACACAAATGTAACATATTCATGAATACTTATTTAATCCAAAGTGTCCTCGTTTTTTCTGTATACAGTTAATTGCATCGTTCAGCCTTAGACAGACATTAGCTTGCACTTAGTCTGCCACCATAATTCCCTACATTCCAAATGATTTTCCAAATCACCGTCACAGGATCAATGAAAAGTTTTCCTAAACAAAAAGGTAAATTTTAAAAATGTATGAGATTGGATAGCATGCTTAGATAAAGCCTATGAGATGTTACAAGTTCTAATTGCATACACATATTCATAATACGTTCTCTAAGAGATTTTCAATTTTTGTCAGTATAATAGATACTGCAAGGGGAGCAGAATTCAAGGTACACCAATACTTTAGTTCCACAATTAGCTTTAGAAAGCATAATAGTGCATTTAATCTTCCCAAAATTCTCTTCATCTATGTCCATATTGATAAAGGAGCATTGACTACAACTTTTGCATTTAGTTATTCCAGCTAAAGTAACATTAGATGGAATAAAACTCTCAAATTAGTTTTTTAAATTAATCCCCTTTTGTATGTATAAGGGGAGCAAGGTTTTACAATACTTTTAATATTGTCAAAATGTGTAAGAATATCCCTATGTCTTTCGAACACATTCCTGATCTTAGGCATTCCACTAGAATAAGTGACAATCAGATTTTGATTCAAAAAGTCATGGTAACCCTTGGTTTGAAAGAGCCACCCCTTAAAATGGGAATAGAATTATCCGGCCTACCAAAAATAGCATCATTTTTTTTATTTTCTCTAAAAGACTAATATATATCCCCTTTCATTAAACATTTTAGTTATAAAATCATTGTGAAACAAAAAAAATCATCCTCAGAATCCAGCAAGGACACCCGTACCATCTGACCTTTAAGAACATTCAGTTTCTGTTCATGCTAGTGACAACTCTGAAAATGCAAATAGCTATTAGAATATGTGTGGTTTCTAAAATGATTAACATTGAAAACAGTGTTGTAATTCATTCTTAAAAAGAGTTCCATCCAAAAATTCAATACTGAACTGATAGCTCTTATGGGTAAAGTTAAGAAATTCTATAGTGTTATTAATAAAGGTGTTAAACTCCTCTAATTCAATTTCTGTTCCCTTCTACAATATAAAAATCTTACTGAGGTATCTCAACCGAATATCCCAAAACTTAAAAAATCTGAAAGGGAATAATATTATGTATATTCCTAATACAGTAAAGGAAGGTTGGCATATACAGGGACACAAGAGGCATTCGTTTCAATACCCTTGATTTGGTGATAATATTCTCCTTCA
>NC_056740.1:111702617-111732617 GCF_019279795.1 Protopterus annectens | reverse complement strand
GTTTTTTGTGGATGTTAGTGTGTTTCATATCTAGTCTTGCATTAGTTTTATTAAATGAATTGGTTTCATTCCCTGCTCTTCTTCTTCTGTATGTCCGTAAACTATTTTTATATATGTATTTATGGACCTACGTTGCTGCTTTATTGAGTTACTACTGCTTCTATGGTATGTCTTTTGAAGTTTCCCTCTTCCTCTTCTTCTATCTTCAGTTTCTTGCCTATTTTACTCAGCTTTTCCACAATGGTCCGCTTCATAAAAGCCTACCTTCATAAAAATTAGAACATTTACTTTTGTCTAGCTGGCATCTATACTGAAAACTGGCATTGAATATATCTGTTGGTGACTTATTTTCCCACATGTTGCCAACATCCTTACTTGAAATTAATTTTTTCCTCCATGATAGATAACATCATGTCCAAGGGATTTTTTCTTGAGTATGTTTTAAAATTAATTATCTGATGTCTACATCCTGTGGGATGTTAACAATGGTCCTACTTTTTGCTGCTGCTGGATTCACAGAGCACAGCTTTGTATTTGTCATAGTGAAGTCAGTCAACAGCAGTATTTGTCATTTCTCATCCATTCTAAAGGAGCCATCTGTTATCTGCTTATATTTTGCCTACTTATAAGGAAGGAGATTACATACAATCCCAAGAGATGTGTTGTTATTTCCAGTCTTCAGTGTGACCCACAAAACATCTTCACAACTTTGTTTATTTGTATATCTCTCTGTGTTTAGTTGTTTATATTTGTTAAACATGTTGGCCATTCTAACCCAATTTTTTAAGAAGGGAGGGAGAATAGTTCCCCAAAAACAAACTGTATAAATAAAAACAGCAGATAAAATTAAAGAATACTAAGTGAAAATAAAAGAAAGTTAAGGGTAGAAACATGTTCACATGCAGCTGTTATTGCAAATACAATGTGAAAAGAGGCATTGCAAGCAGTTATAAGTAACAATTATATCTGTATTATAAAAGTAGATCCTGAAATTTAATAAAATGAAGAACTATGTAGAATGACAGTGACACCAGTGAGTATCTGCTATATATTTCTGTTCAGTAAGATATAAATGAGCATTAAAAATTGTGACATTGTCATGCACAAGGAGGTAAACAGACATTAAGAGGTTGTCACATTTTCTTGCATTGTTTAAAATGAGGATTATCATTCATTCATTCATCCATCACACATATTTTTCTTTTGCCAGTTCATTGTCAAGTTCACAGCGTAGAAATGGTAAAATTATTTATTCATGAAAATTTTTCTTCAGGCAAAGACTCATCATCATCTTCTTTTGGCTGTTTCCATTAGGGGTCGCCACAGTGGATCATCTGTTTCCATTTCTTTCTGTCCTCTGCATCATGCTCTTTCACACCAACCGTCTGCATGTCCTCTCTCACCACATCCATAAACCTTATCTTAGGCCTTTCTCTTTTCCTCTTACCTGGCAGCTCCATCCATAGCATCCTTTTCCCAATATACCCAGCATCCCTCCTCAGCACATGTCCAAACCAATGCAATCTCGCCTCTCTTGCTTTGTCTACAAACTGTCCAACCTGAGCTGACCCTCTAATATACTGATTCCTAATCCTGTCTACCCTCATCACACCCAGTGCATATCTTAATATCTTTAACTCTGCCACATCCAGCTCTGACTCCTGCCTTTTCGTCAATGCCACCGTCTCCAACCCATATAACATAATTGGTCTCACTACCCTCTTGTAGACCTTCCCTTTCAGTCTTACTGGTACCCGTCTGTCACAAATCACTCCTGACACTTCTCCACCCATTCCAGCCTGCCTGTACTCTCTTCTTCACCTCTCTTCCACACTCACCATTACTATGAACTGTTGATCCCAAGTACTTAAACTCATCCACCTTTACCAACTCTACTCCCTGCATCCTCACCATTCCTTTACCCTCTCTCACATTTACACCCATATATTCTGTTTTAGACCTGCTGACCTTCATTCCTCTCCTCTCTAAAGCATATCTCCAGCTCTCCAGGGTCTCCTTAACCTGGTCTCTACTCTCACTGCATATCACAATGTCATCTGCAAACATCATAGTCCACGGGGCCTCCTGTGTAATCTCATCTGTCAACCTGTCCATCACCATTGCAAATAAGAGAGCTGATCCTTGATCTAATCCCACCTCCACCTTAAACGTATCTGTCACTCCACCACAGTCATCGCCAATGCCACACTACCCTCGTACATATTCTGTACCACTCTTGCATACTTCTCTGCCACTCCCGACATCCTCATACAATACCACAACTTCTCTCTAGGCACCCTGTCATATGCTTTCTCTGAGTCCACAAAGACACAATGCAACTCCTTCTGACCTTCTCTGTATTTCTCCAACAACACTCTCAGAGCAAATATTGCATCTGTAGTGCTCTTTCCTGGCATGAAACCATACTGCTGATCACTAATCATCACCTCCCTTCTTAACCTAGCTTCCACTGCTCTTTCCCATAACTTCAAGCTGTGACTGATCAATTTTATCCCTCTGTAGTTACTGCGGCTCTGCACATCACCCTTATTCTTAAAGTTAGGTACCAAAAAACTTTTTCTCCACTCCTCAGGCATCCTCTGACTTTACAAAATTTCATTAAACAATCTAGTTATAAATTCCACTACCATTTCACCTAAGCACCTCCATGCTTCCACTGGTATGTCAGCTGGGCCAACAGCCTTTCCATTCTTCATCCTCTTCATAGCTGTCCTTACTTCCTCCCTGCTAATCTGCTTCACTTCCTGATTCACTATCCCCACATCATCCAACCTTCTCTCTCTCTCATTCACTTCATTCATCAGCCCTTCAAAGTACTCTTTCCATCTACTCAACACACTCTCCTCACTTGTGAGTATGTTTCCCTCACTATCCTTTATCATCCTTACCTGCTGCACATCTTTCCAAGCTCTGTCCCTCTGTCTAGCCAATTGGTACAGGTCCTTTTCTCCCTCTTTAGTGTCCAATCTCTCATACAACTCTCCATATGCCTTATCCTTAGCCTTCGCCACCTCTCTCTTTGCCATGCGTCTCATCTCCTTATACTCATGTCTACTTTCTTCATCTCTTTGACAATCCCACTTCTTCTTTGCCAGCCTCTTCCTCTGTAAACTCTCCTGTACTTCCTCATTCCACCACCAGGTCTCCTTTTCCTCCTTCCTCTGCCCAGATGTCACACCAAGCACCTTTCTAACAGTCTCCCTTACTAGCTCTGCTGTAGTTACCCAGATATTCAGTAACTCTTCACTGCCTCCCAGTGCCTGTCTTAACTCTTCCCTGAACTCCACCTCACAGTCACCCTTTTTTTACTTCCACCATTTAATCCTTGGCACTGCTTTCACACTCATCCTCCTCTTCTTGATCACCAATGTCATTCTACAGGCCACCATTCTATGCTGCTTAACTACACTTTCCCCTGTCACCAGTTTACAGTCTCCAATCTCCTTCAGACTGGCCCTCCTACATAGGATATAATCCACCTGTGTGCATCTTCCTCCACTATTGTACATCACCCTATGCACCTCCCTCTTCTTAAAATACGTATTCACCACAGCCATGTCCATCCTTTTTGAAAAATCCACAATCATCTGAACTACTGCATTCCTCTGCTTAACACCATACCTACCCATCACTTCCTCATCCCCTCTGTTCACTTCACCAACATGCCCATTGAGGTCCGCTCCAATCACTAGTCTCTCACCCTTGGGTACACTCATCACCACTTCATCCAACTCACTCCAAAATTTTTCTTTTTCATCCATCGTACACCCAACTTGTGGAGCATATGCACTAACAACATTCATCATTACACCATCAATTTCAAGCTTCATAAACATCACTCTGTCAAACACTCTCTTCACCTCCAAAACACTCTTGGCATACTGTTCCTTTAGGATAACCCCTACCCCATTTCTCCTGCCATCCACACCATGATAAAACAATTTGAACCCACCTCCTATACACCTGGCCTTACTTCCATTCCATCTGGTCTCTTGCATGCACAATATATCAACCTTCCTTCTCTCCATCATATCATCTAGCTCTCTCCCTGTACCAGTCATACTGCCAACATTCAATGTTCCTACCCTCACTACTGCACTCCTAACCTTCCTCTTCTCTTTCTGCCTTTGGGCATGCCTTCCCCCTCCATTTCTCCTTCGGCCAATAGTAGCCCAATTTCTGCCGGCACCCTGTTGGCTAACAGTACTGGTGATGGTCGTTGTTAACCCAGCCTCAACTGATCCGATATGGAAATATGAAATGTTCTCCGCATAATTAATTTGGCAGAGGTTTTACGCCAGATGCTCTTCCTGATGCAACCCTCCCCATTTATCCAGGCTTGGGACCGGCACAAAGGAATGCACTGGCTTGTGCAGCCCAAGACTGACAGTGGTTATTTGATGGTTGTTCTACTTGTACCACCTGTTGTAATTGTTGCATTATTAGTATAATTTATTGAAGGATGCAGTCCAGTAGTGGTGAAGAAACATAATAAGAGGTATAAATCATGTGAATTATTCTATACCAATGAAGGAAGATATGTATTTATAGTCTGACTAGGATGTTATAATGAAATAGATGATGCAATAGGCAAATTTATACAATAATGATATTGTAAAATGAAAAATAATTAATGATAATTAAAGATTTAACCTAAAAGTAATATTATTTGAAGTCAGCAAATTTAACTAAAAAAATGATTAAGTGAGTTATATAAAAATAAAATATCACACCACCAACAATCTGTTATGAGGTCAAAAAAATATTTGAGTTATTTAAAGCAATTTTTTTTTATTTATACTTTGTTGACCAGGTTAGTCTCAGTAGCATAGTAGCCTCTTTTTAGTGGAGACCCAAGGTGGTATTTATACTACAAGTGGAAATTTGGCCAAGGCACCAGGGAACTTCCCCTATTGTTACAACCCTTGTGGTGCATGAAGCTGATCAGTGAGAGTGTCCATTCCATTCGGGGCACTATGGTGGCCAGTGAGAATGGAATGCAAAGCATGACAATAGAGGAGTGTGGAGTAGAGGCAAATTCTGACTCCTCAGAGTTTTCAGAAGGACATGAGGAGAAATAAGATGTGGAGAATTGAGAGGGAGATAGGATACACTATACAGAAGGTGTTTTTCAGAAGAATTTGTTCAGAGATTTGAGGTATGAGGAGCAAAATCAGGAATATGTTATTATTAAAACTCTCCATTTAGTAGGGTTGTGAGATGATATATTGGCATAACACGTAGACCACAATGAGACAGAAACAGGGAATGCTATATCTTCGGTAGACATGATGGAAAGAATTAGTATACTAGAAGGAGAAGACCTTGAGAAAAGTGTATTCACAGAAGTGGTCAAAAAACAGAAGGAAAAAGAAGAGAGATGACAAAAGCAGAAAGACATATGTAGCAAGAATTCAGAATACAGAACTAAAAAGGGACAGGTATGAAATATGCGACAAGAGTGTTATGCCTTTAGGAATCAAGGCACAAGAGGTAAGAGCTTTTATTTTGATTAAAAAGAGAATTACTGTAACATTTTATTTGAGACTGCTACTGTATTAGAAACTTTTTGGTAGAATATGAAAAAGGAAAAGAAATGTATCTCCGGAATAAATATATTGTAAATACTTTTTTCCGTGAAACACACACACACACACACACACACACACACACACACACACACACACACACACACACACACACACACACACACACGAATGAATATACAATTTCACGCAGAAACTAAAGAGAACCTGTTAAAAGTATTTACTAAAGAACTTTTGCAAAGATGTGAAAGAGATTTCTAAAGTAAGTGATAACAGAGTACTTAGGACAGGGGCTTGGCACTGTATTGTGATTTTGAAAACAGAAAATGGAAAAAATGCACATATCAATAGCAAGATTGATACTGATGGTCATGGAGCTATTGTTAAGTATTGTGGACAACCAAAGCAAGTTTCTTGTGGCAGTGAGGGGCGTTTTGTAAGTAACTGTGATAAGAATAAATGTTATGTGCGGAGACTGGTCATGATGCTAGAAAATGAGAAAAGTAATGTTATAAATGCAAAAAACAGGGCATTTTTGGGTGGATTGTGAGAAAAGAAAAGTTAAGAATCTAATGTTGAAGGAAAGAGTAGAGAAGATGTACATAATAAAGAGAAATTGCAAGAAGATAAACAACAAAAAGATAAAAGGGAGAGTAATGACAGTAATCAAGAAGAACATTTTGTTCATAAATAGAAAGGGGAAGGGGAGAGGGAAAGTGGATCAGAAGTTTGTGATGGAGAAGGTACTGATTGCAAAATGTCTAAAAAGAACAGTTTGATTAGAAAAGGAGTTAAAGACAAGAAAGGAACATTTCAGGATGTAGGTTTGAAAGTAAAAAAGAATGGAAATGCATAATTTTTTTTTTTTGCAAATTGAGGGGAAGGGAAGCAAATAATCTTAGAATTTTATTTTCAATGTTAATAGTACAGAGAATGTAGGAAGATGTTTTAGGCTGGTGTAATAAGTGTGAGGTAGACTTAATAGTATTAGAGGATATTAGGGGTTCAAATAGAGAAGAAAGACAACAGTCAAAGACTTTAAAGAGAACAGGTATAATATGGAATTTGGATAGAGAAACATGTTCAGGGATTGCTATATTTTATAGGACGATAATAAAAATTCTGAATAATACTTTAGTTAAATTAGGTAGATTAATGGTAGTTGACTTTAGATGGGAAGGGAATGTTTACAGACATATAGCAATATATGCTTATAAAGAAAGAGAGAAATTATTTAAAGAAATGCTGCACTCTGTTACAAGAAATATGAATATAATAATAACAGTTGGTTTTAATTCTGATTTGAGATGTAAAAAGCAAAAAAAAAAAGAGAGATCAGAAAAGAAAATAATTGAAGAAATAATAAAATGTGGGAATGTAGAATTATGGAACTTTAATAAAAATGCTTATAGAAAAGGAAAATTGAAAACAGAAATAGATTATTTTTTGATATCTAAAACTATAAGAATTGTGATAGAAGAGGTACTAAAAACAGTTTTTTTTTATCATTTCGCAGTATGGGTAAAATAAAAGAAAATAAAGAAAATATAAAAATTGGGAGAGGAATATAGAGAATTGATGATAAGGAGTAAAATGAGAAGGGTACAAAATATATAATTCTATGGAAAGATCATTTGGCTATGAGAGATTTTTATAATAATTTGTCAGAATGATGGATAAGTTTTAAGAAAAATATAAATGAATGTATTTAATTTGGGAAAACAGAAAAAGGCAAACAGGTGAAAAGGAATACAGAGAAACACAAAAATCAGTTTTATGCAATCTACACTTAAAAGGGGATGTTTAAAAAAGAAGAAGATATTTATCAAAGGAATCAAGAAAAGAATTAAACATTTATTGTATAAAACAAAATTATTTTATAAGGAAAAAAATTAAGAAATGTTGCCATATTTGAGTAAAAAAGTAAATAAAAATAGTGGCATAATGAGAGAAATGAAAAATGAAGATGGAGAGGCTGAAAGAGAACAAAGTAATGTTATGAATATTGTAGTGCAGTTTGTTAAAGAGATGGGAAAAAAAGAGATAAAAGAAAAAGTCATTGGAAGATGAAGCAGTTTACAGAAGAAATGAATAGAAAATTGGAAAAACAGGTTACAATTATGGATTTACAGATGTTAATGAAGGAAATGAATATAAAAACTCACCAGCAGGACATGATGGTATAGGATATTTACTATATAAGAATTTGATGCAATGAGAGAAAGAAATTTTGGTATAAATATTTAATGAATGGTTAAATGATGGTATTTGTTATGCAGAAATATGCAGGGAATTATAAGGTTTATGTGGAAAAAGGGGGAAAAGAATGAAATTAAAAAGAGACCGGTAATTTTGAACACTGGTGATTATAAGTTATTTATGAAGATAATATAAAAATGATTTGAACATAAACTGAATTATGTAATGGTAAAAGGCATTTATTGGTTTAAAGGAAAAGGAAGCCAAGTATTATTAATGGTCATTAAGGAAATGGTGGCTGAAATCAAGAAAGGAGAAAACGAAGCAAAGCTAATGGTGGCTGATATAAATAAAGCATTTGATTCAATACAGCATAAAACTTTATGGCAAATAATAGATGAGTATGATTGTAGTATATGAAAAAAGTATGTGAGACAGTATATAAAAATACTAAAATTAGAATCCTAGCAAATAGTTGGTTAAATGAAAAAAACTGAAATGAATAGAGGTATTTCCAGTGAGTAATACTTTATTTATAATAGTCATGAATTGTGTTGAAAAAGAGAGAAATAAAGAAATGGAAAAATGCAAATATATATACAGGAAATGGATATTTAATATCCAGTTATTATGTTTTATGCTGATGATATAATATTAATGGCTAAAAATAGAGAGTAAATAAAGGATATACATGCATAAAAAATTGCAAGAAAATGGATTAAAAATGAATAGGGAAAATGTAAGGGTCTTGGAGATGAGGAACATGTGGAAGGAATGCAATTAGGATATTAGGAATTGATTTTGGTGAATCTTCTATATTAAATTAAAAATGGGAGAACATGTTGAGACAATTAAAGCAACTTAGATTTATGGGTAGCAAGTGCAGTTCGCCTTTTAAGAAGAAAATACATTTAATCAATACAATTTTGAAACTTTGAACACTTTGAATGGAGATTGCTGTACAGCACTGGATGGACATTTAAGGCTTTCCTTACTATAGTGCAATCTTGGAGTTGTTATATTTATTTACCAGGGGCTGTTGGGGATGTAGGGGGGCTTGCCCCCCAGAATGGACATTTAAGACTTTCCTTACTGTAGTGCAATCTTGGAGTTTGTATATTTATTTAGCAGGAGCTGTGGGGGGATGTAGGGGGGCTTGCCCCCCTGCAAAAAATGTAAAAAAGTATTTTTATTTTGTTTTTATATTATGTTTTTAAGTTTCAAAATTTTGATCTTATTGTCTCAGCCATTTGAAGAAAGTTTTAAAACGTTGAGCTTCTGAAGTGAAGCCATATGTGGTACCGAGATAACTCGATAAGTAATTTCTTGAAATAATGTTTAGATTAATTTGGGGATCTATGTTAAATACCGTTAAAAGAGGGGTGTTATACATATGGATAAGGAGGATGGAAGTTTTAGTTTATTGAATCTAATAGTTTATGGGGCTTTATTGAATCTATACAAGGTATTAAAATGGATATATGGAAAGAAAAATAACTTGGTAGTAATAATGTTTAAGACAAAATTTGAGAGAATGGAAATTAATAAAAATGCCTAAAAGGAAGAAAAAATGGAAAAATGAAGAAATAAACATTTATCAAGACAAAATAAAAATATGGAAATTAAGTATGGAAGATATAAGAAGACAATAGTAAAATATGGTGTAAAATATAATGATACAAAATTACTGTGTGAACCTGTGAGAACATCTAACAGTAGAGAAAATAAAAACTTCAAAACAAAGAAGTAAATGGTGTATGAAGAATTTTGTACATCCAAAATTTTTACATAGGTTACAAATTAATTGGTTGCCAGTAAAGGGAAATATGCCTCATAAAAAGTAAATGAAAGGACATGTCATTTTTGTAGCAAATTACAAATGCCATAACATGTTTTTATTTTTAGTGATGAATTATTTCAACAACTGTTAGGAGGTTCTATGGGTAGTCCTGTAGTGAACAGCTATGTGAATCTAGTTTTAGCAAGGTGGAATGAATGACATATCTACACTAATCTTGTCCTTATAGTTCAGTTTTTGAATAATAATTCTATTTTTAATAAATGTTTCATGGATGACATCTTCCTTCTATGGACTGGAGGTATTGAAGGTCTAAAGATTTGTTTACAAAGTTTAAGTAGGACCACTGTCTTTCTGAAGTTTGAACTTAATTTCTCCTGTGAAAAGAAACATTTTTGGATGTAACTATCTCATATATGAATAGTATTGTTCATGTAGCTATCCATAGGAAGAATGTTCAGACCAATAGGTACGTGCATGTTAACTGCATGCACCCTAGAAATACATATAAGTGTGGTAAGAAGTCATTTCCTTTGAGTAAGTAGACTTAATACATCAGATGACGTTTTTTTTTTTAATGAAATGAGTAATATGGCTGTTGATTTTCATCTTAGATGCTATGATTCTCAATTAATTACTGATAATATGCAGGTAGTCATGTTGGAATACTTAGGTATGGGTAATATTTATTTGGGAATAATTTAACTTAGAGTATAGATAAGAGCAAGACTGATAAGAAATGGTCTGTTGGTTATGTCACTAAATTTAATAGATACACACCCCAAATTAGAGCTATAATTAAAAAGAATTGGGCCATTTTGAGTTCTGCTAATGAACTTATAAGGAACTTATAAGGATAAAAGTATAGGACAGAATACAATGATTACCACCTCTAAAAATAGAAATATAAGCAAAGCTACATCTTGTTATAACTGTACATTTTGTAGATTTATTAATGTAGAAAAATAGCTTTTTACATCTGATTACTCATCAGCAATTTGTCTTTAATACTTATGCTACTTGTAATACTGAAAATGCTGCTATTTAGTGAATCATATCAAGTGTACCTGTTTTTATATAGGTAAAATTAATCAAAGACTCAAGTACAGAATTTCATCTCATTGTCTGAAATTCAAAGAGAAATAGATAAAATGCTATGTATAAACACATTAGTCAGTTCAATGATCGACATTCTTTTAAATTCAGTCTTGCAGCAAATTTATCCTGAAAGAAGAGGGGGTGATATTATTAACAAGACAGAACTTGCTGACTATATGTGGATAAGTTATTTTAGAGATGATATTTTACCAGGGCTAAATGTAATGAATAGTATAAAACCAGTATTAAAACAAAACCATTCCTTTATTTAGTGTTGTGGTTAAGTGGTGTGTTATATGTATTTCTGTACTTCTAATTTTATATTTACATTTATTATATATTTAAAATGGCACTATATATAAACACACCTCTCAACCTCTTAGAGCAAGAAATTTGGACAGCCATAAGTAAAAGTCGGTCAATGGGCCAAAAATAGGGACAATTTTTAATTATTGCTCTTAAATACTTAGAAAGTTAATAGAATAACAGGTTTTGCATTAGTATGAATTTTCTGAAGGGTATGAAGTCTGAATCTGAAATGTCTGTCATTATTTTCTGACTTCAGTCCTGAAACATTTGGCAATGATTTGAAAGAAAACCATATTTTTTTATAAGCAACAGGCCAAAATATGAAGCAAAAATCTGGACATTCTATGAAACTCTGTACAGTTGAGAAAGTACGTCCAGCACTTAAAAACATACTACCCAACTATATTCCCAGCATTTCAATGTGATCCAGTGACAAAAACTCCTTTCTGTCTATAAACTGATCAGATCTGCTGGGCATTGTCTGTATTTATACAAGATTGCTAAGGTCTGGAACTCCTTACCTGTATCCATCAGGTCAATATCTTCCATCCCATTTTTCAAAACCAGTATGAAAGGTTTTCTAGCTAAAATCTAGTTCTGTTCATGCTCAAAACCAGACTAAACTATATCCTTAAATGTGAACAAGTACCTTTTCATTCATCAGTTTCTTACTTCTATCAGATAATTTTCCCCAACTTTCTCTATAAATATACAATAAGCCCATTTTCCCTCCTTTCATAGTGCAATTACTGTTTGTATTAGACTAAATTACCTTTAATTTCTCTACAAACTGTCTAAAATTTCTGTAAATGTTAATGTCATATAACTTGTGTATCAATTCTTAACCAATGTTTTTTTTTATATTATCAAAAATTTATTATAATTATTTAAACTGCAGATGCTTTTGTTTTATTTTTGAAGACTGTAAAATTATTGTTCTTAAAATGTTTTGTAATAATTTGGAGCTATTCTCCCAAGACCTCCACTGAAAATGGGTTTCAACCCAGAAAGACTTTCTCGGTAATCAAATGGCAATAAATAAATAAATAATTAAAAATAAATAAATAAATAATATCTCTGTTGAGGATATAGATATGGTCATGTATGGCTTTATATTATCATGCCTTGAATATTGCAATATCTTTCAACCTATGGTTACAAACAACAATTTTTTTTTTGTTTTGCTGATGGTACAAAATTCCATGACCAGGATCAGAATGGGTTCTTACCACTCAGTATTACCCTACTGCTGCAAGGATTTTACAGGCTGCTGATTGCATCAACCTCAGTGTTTGAAGTACTGCTAGTATCATTTTTAACCCTATGAAATTTATGTCCTGTTCATTTTAAGGAGGTTTTACACCATACTTGTCAGCTTTGCTACTTTGTTGAAATGGATCATCCTTGCAAATGAGCCTAGGAATGAGAGAGGAGATACCAACATGCATATTTTTTCATGTTAGGTGCCTCTTCTGTGGAGTTCAGTACTTTATATATCCTAAGACATGCAAAACTGAGTTCTATTTTGGGTCCCTGAAAAGATAACTGTTTCACAAGGCCTATTCCTTTAGGTTCTAGTATAATATACTTATTGTATTCTCACTGGAAAATTACTTTATTAATCTATAGTTGTCTATTGTTTTATATTTATTTAATACTCGTCTTTTTTTATCCACTTCTTGTACCCACACTTCTAAATAAAATTTGCCATCTTGTTTACTATGTACAACAAGAAATGGATGAAATGTTTTCATAGTATTTTGGTAACTGTCCTCAAAGAGTCTTGTTTAATAGTTAATTGCAAAGCTTTAGTTTCTGTGCATTTTGTTCAGACAGAATAACACATGTTTAAAGAGTGTCCCAAGTGGAAGTTGTCTTAAGCACAACTGACCTATTTAGCTTGGAGCTGTATGGCAGGTTCATTTTCATGTAAAAGAAATCTATTAAGAAACTCTGCTGACCTTGTACATGTACGTACACTACTTTTATGCATAAGCTATTATGTAATGCTCAATCCTAAATATTTATAGTTTCTCTTTAGGAACAGTACCTATGTCATTGTTTATTGATGTATTACATTCAGTATGAACTTTTCCCGTCTATAACGGACCTGGAAAATGACGTGCCCATGATTGCCTACTTAAAAAATACAAAAAGTTCAAAACACCATGGTTCTTTATATCACAGGCAAGAACGCCATCAATATAGGAAGGGACACTAGAAAAAAAATCCTAGGGAAGCAATGACTAGACCTGTAAGGTTTCTAATCATAAAACAATTTACACAAGACACACTATAAAACCTATGCCATCCCTTCCAAGTACTTAATCCTGCTTATCTCTATACTTCTCAATTGCTGAGATTTTCACAGAATGTCCAAATTTGTACCTCTTATTTGCTCTTTTCCTCATATAACTTGTGGTTTTCTAGTACATTATTAAGTACTGAGGTCACTAAATAATGACATATATTTGATTTTCAGAATTTATATACTTCAAAAAATACAAGTTAGCCTATCCTCTTTCGAAGTTTATACCAAGAATATTTACAATTTGGCTCTGATTTTGGGCCTTTGTTCCCCCATTATGTTTGGCATTGTCAAGAATTCTTGTGCTAAGAAGATGGGTCGTATACTCATCTCCCAAATCATGCAGGACTGCATATGAAGACATATGTAGAGATGTGAGTGTGAGTGTGAGTGCACACATGTGTGTGTGTGTGTGTGTGTGTGTGTGTGTGTGTGTGTGTGTGTGTGTGTGTGTGTGTGTGTGTGTGTGTGTGTGTATTTGTATGTATGCATTCTTCATCTTAGTCTTCCATCTTCCAGAATACACTGGACAATGTGTCAGCAGTGCAATTTCCAATTTATTCTGCATTCTTATCAGGAATTATAGGAATTATGAGACTCACATAAAAATGCATACAAATATAATAATAAATGTGCTACAAGGCTGTACCTCTGTTCCAAGATCTGGGATTGTTTCACCAAGTCTCCTGTGCTCACTATAATCCCTTCTGCTCAGAGCTGCTTAGTCCAGAAAATGTTGCTCAGTGTGTTGGCTGAAACAGAGACTGTGTGGTATCCGAACTATTGCCTAAAACGTCTTTCACAGCAGCTTATCCCCAGGAGTGTGCTGTTCTGCATGTGCAGTGAAGCAGATTGAGGGGCATTTAAAAATGTGCCCTTTTATCTCTGCTGCTAAGCCTTGGGCATGTTGTTCTTCAGGTGCACTGAAGCAGACGTGGTGATGTTTAAACAGCCACCCAAAGCCCATTTATTCAGTCTGTCCAGCTATAGAAATTATGTTCTCTCTGTGCACCGAAGCAGCTCCAGAGGTATTGAAACAACTGGCTGTCATGCCTTTGTTCACTGCTGCTTAGCTCTGGAAATGCTGTTCTGCCTGTGCACTGAAGCAGGCCCACAGGCATTAAAGGCTAATTACTTGACATGTGGATGTTCAGAAGAAAATGGTCTTTCTTAGAAAGAGCTGCAAACTTTATTTCAGTACAATTAATCTATTTAAACTTGTTGGAGCAGAGATGTGTATTTCCATGCTCTTGGTTTACTAATTGGAATCGTAGTCAGTATATCATCAGTTTGTATCATTTAATGTGCATTTGCACTAATTTTAAGCATTACAAATTGAAATCGATACTATTATACCAGTTTGATTCTTCCCATTATTCTGTTTAAAAGTAGAATCAACATTATGATGAACACGAACAGCGACAGGTAAAGTTGCATTTGAAACAGCAATTGAATAAGAAAAAAGCAGTGACCTAAGGAAACTGCAGTATTACAAGCAGATCTGTGAAGTGTAAACTGTACTGTATTCTAGGTCAATCTCATTTCATTTTCTCTTGTAAATTGTATGGAAAGAATAAAGGGGCAACCTAAGATTAAAAACATGCTTAAACTATGATAATTTCATGTGCTTACATAGGGCTTGGCTTGTTTAATTATTAGCTGTGCTCTGTGAGCTGGAAAATTGTGGCCTGGTTATTGAAACTCTCAAAAGCAACCTGATTGTTATACCTCAAAGGACACTGAAAAACAGATATTCCAGAGAGTGATGTTTTTGCAAAAATAGAATAAGAAATCTTGATCTCTGATCATTTTGCCATATTTAAGTCAAAATCATATCTAACCCTGGCAAGAGTAAAGATTAGGAACCACAGCACGTTTTACCATATACTACATTTTTGTATTCAGAAGATAACTGGTTTCAAGATATCATGTGATTAGGAACTGTTTAGAAATAGACTAAATATAAAAAGAAATCTACAGTGGTTTGGAGAACAAAAACAAAAACCTGCAATTTTTTAGCCAGTAGTCAGTCTATGCAAGGTGTATCAGGAAACACATTGAACTGTATTAATCGGATTTTTCTTTTTATCAGGGGATATGTGGAAGTTTGTCAGGTGCTACCTTTTCACATTCCAGAGCAAGGAATACATAACATCATTGATCCAAATCTTCAGTTTATTAGAAAAAAAACAGGTGTTTCTCACTTCAGCATTACATCCCCTCTATACACACTAACCATTACCAAAGAATTCTCCACCATCTTGCCTAAATGACTACCGCCCTGTAGCCCTCACCTCCAGAGTGATGAAGTGCTTTGAAAGGATGGCCAAGGACACCATAACATCTGGGCTGCCTGCTGATCTTGACCCACTGCAGTTTGCTTACCAAAAAGTGCTCTAGGGCAGATGACATCTGTCTTACACTCCATCTATCTCTGGAACACCTTGAGAATAAATCACCTATGTGAGGGCGCTATTCATCGACTTCAGCTCTGCTTGTAACATGGTCATCCATCTTCATCTGGTAATGAAGCTACTCCAAGTAGGTGTCAACACTCACTTTGTAATTAGATTCTTGACTTTCTCGCAGACAGACCTCAGAAAGTGTGCACAGGTAGTAACTCCTCGGATAGCATCACTTTGAACACTGGAGTCCCACAAGGATGTGTAGTAAGTCCCTTGCTGTTCACCTTGTTAACACATGACTGTACAGCCAGGTATAATACAAACCACATCATCAAATTTGCTGATGACACAACAGTGGTGTTCCTCATTGGTAATGAAAATGAAACAGAGATGAGGTAGAACAACTGATTACCTCGTTTGAAAAATAACAACGTAGCACTAAATGTAAACAAGACAGAAGAGAGAATTTTGGACTACAGGAAAAAATGCAAGGAACATTCTCCGCTCAGCATCAATGGGGAAACAGTGGAAGGAGTGAGAAGCACAAAGTGTCTGGGAGTGCATATTGATGAGGACTTGTCTTGGAACACCAATACAAATGCCGTAGTCAGGAAAGCGCACCAGAGATTGCACTTATTCATAAGGCTGAGGAGAGTGAATCTCCCATCTACTGTTCTCACTACCTTCTACACAGGTACTATGAAATGCATCCTGATGAACAACCTTGTAGTATGGCATGGAAGCTACCTCTGAGAGCTTATCCCTCCAGAGAGTGGTGAAGACAGCCAACAGGATCATCAAGACCACCTTACTACCTTACCACCTATCCACAATTTGCACTTATCCAGATGTCTGAGCAGGGCCAGAGGAATAATTAAAGACTGCACTCATGCTGCTTGCAGTCTGTTCCTGTATCTATCATCTGGAAAGTGCTTCCGAAGCATACGTTGCAGAACTACAAGGTTCAGGAACAGCTCCTTCCCTAATGTCATCAGGCTGTTGAACTCTAGTAACAACTACATTTCATGGTGGCCATCTGGGTCAATGAAAACTGTAGAATCTTGTCTCAAATTGTGCATTAACCCGGTTAACAGTCTCATCTAATATTTAGTGCAATACTCACCATGACTGCTAACGTATAGGCCATCTAGAGCAGTAGCAATGCAGTAAAATATATCTTCTTTCAGTGCAATACATCTTGCAAATTCATAAGTTAACCATGACGCAATACTCTAAGGTCCATAGTGTAATTCTCTAATGTTCACAGTGCAATACTTGAATGTCTCTTTCTGTGCAAGGATCGACACAATGTCTTAACCAAGAACCTGTGCAATACTAAAGTCTCAAACAAGTAAGTGTTCACTGTGAAATGCATTAAAATATGTTTCTAATTATGTGCAGGATTAGTCTTGCTACTTGCATGTCCGTGATGTAATAGACAGGTGTTTTATATGTAAATGTATAGCTAGGTAAAGTAGTAGGTGATGTAATAGCTAAGCATTAGATGTAAACATCTGGAGACACCATATTTCATTCAGTTTTTGCACGTGTGTGAATTCTGAATGACAATAAAGTTTACTTTAACTTCGACTTTGACTAACCCAAGGTCATTCAACCTTGGGAGTAAGGGAAGTTCTACACCCTTAGAAAGTCTGAAAATATGTGACTCAAAGAAATTTAAAAAAAAGCAAAAACAATGTATCCTATACCAAATGCTTTCCAAATTACAAATGCTTTTCAACAGATACAGTAGAGCAGTACACAGTACCCTCACAGCAGATACGCTTGCCATATCATATAGACAATTTGATAGTGCATTCTTTCGAATGCCACTTTTATTCTGAAATCAATATAGTTGAACTAGGATGTGAAGGTGTTGCACCCTTCAGGTCATCTGCATCACATCATAGATAGAGGCAATTAACTCTGTCACGGGAAAAAAAAAACTTTCATTTGGAAATCACTGGGATAAACCTCCTTATTCAAACTTAGACGATTAACAGTATTCTCTGGTCAGCATAAAAAAAAAGATGTCAGGCTGTCCTTCTATGAAGGGGATTCCACTCTTAATATCCTAAAGAACCTTGCTGAAGGAGCAAGGTATATTGACTACTGAACCTCTGTACAAAATTTTAAACTTTTTTTTTTTGCTTTACACAAAGAGGCATGCAATTACTTCCTTTGATTGGGATTTTTGCATCTGTTTTGTGGTAGACAGTAGACTTTTACTGCACTTGCTTTGTGACAGTTTGCAGCAGTTGCCACTGACTGTGTGTTTTTTGTATTAGTTTAGCTTAGGAACTGTATATCTGTGTGCTTCAATGGTCTTTGTACAGCTTGGATGCTTAGAATAGAAATCATCTAGTTTGTTTAACATTTTCTGTGAACACTTGCCGGTTTGGCATGACATTAGGGAAAATTCTAAACACAACTAAATAGTAGCATGGACACTTTTTGTGTCTCTTGAAAACTGTTTTCAACAAGGATTTCATATGGTTGTCTGTGACTTATGTGCATCACTTACTATTTTATCTTCTTTGCTAGGTATGACATTCAGATGTGGTAAATGTGTTATATTACACCCACTTATTGCACAAAACCTCATCTAACATTTAAATGATATTCTATAAGTGGAGGTAAATTATTTAATTTGAGCCCCTAGTAAAATCTCTACTCAGTGTACTAATTTTTGATGTTTAGGACATTGTTGTTACTGTAGGTCCCTCAAATAGATTTTGTTCTCTTAATACTGTATGAAGACTGGATTAGAAATTTTTGTTCATGCAGGTAATAATTGGCACTGAGCTGTGGCCTAAATACGTTACTTTTGTTAAAGGGCCTAAGCCTCAGCCTACTGTTTTACACAATGTCACTTACAGAAAATGAAAAAGTTCAAGTTAAATAAAGGACAACATGGCGTATGGAAGGTACCTATGTCAGTGCTGCTCCCCATAAAGGAATCCTAGTGAATCTTTAAAAGCAGATGAGCTGAGTCGGGTAGTGAATTTGCATATAATTCAGTAGTCTTTCTGAGGTTTCTGTAGATGGTTACTAATTAAGACCTGGGATACACGGCACAGAATACGAGAGTTAAGAGTCACAGAAAGGTGACTATACTGAAAAGTCAGAGATAGGCATTACTGAAACTGTTTATAGATGAGTGATTACACAGCTCTGTTGTTGATTGTTTGATGGAGGAGACGGATAGAATATTACTTCACAATACAATGTCTGACCAGCCTGTTTTGCAAGAGTACTTTCTTCAGGAAAGTTTAAAAACAAAAAGGTTCGCAGCTGGCAGGCAAAGGAGAAAAATAAAATACGAAAAAAAAAAAAAAAAATATATATATATATATATATATATATTTTATATATATATATATATATATATATATGTATTTATTCTGCATGACTGCATTATTATCAAGTCAAGTATGTTACATATTTCTTCATTGTAAAGTAAATGAGTTTTAATTTAGCATGAAAATAGAAAATTTGCTGTTTAACTTTAATTTCTGTGCTTCCTAGACATCTAATTTCTGTTCTTTCATGGCTGTATGTATTGCAGACCACTTCCCTATCTCTGTATTTTCAAAACAAGAAAGCCTTTTTGGTCATTGTATCCCTTTCTTTCCTTCTGTGTACTTCAGAAACTATCAGCCCGAGCTATTTAATATGCAATGGAAATGTGTACAATAATGCCACCCTCTGTCAAGTGAAAAAGGTTCTGAATGTGTTGCAAAAGAACGTTTTTTTTTAGAATCCAGGGTGTATCTTGAAAAGGTAATATAACAGAATGACAGTAATTATTCTGAACCAGTGTTTTGGGTTCGTGACCTTCCATTTCAGGCCCATATAAAGTATATTCTTTAGCCTTTACAGTGTCCATCTTATTGTACAGTTGAGGCAGTGGTTTTATCAGAGTGGAATATTTCTGTCTAATGATCCATGCCTGTGTGCATTCATTTGAAATAGTTAAAAATTGTCAGTCATAAGACCAGTACTAAATAGAATCTTCAATAGATCAATAATCCATCACAGTTACAAAACCAGCAGTGCCCTAAAAAAGGCTATTATTTTCACATTATAATTGCTGCTATTCTTAGTATATTTTGGTACTTGTCTTTTGAACAGATGGTGTCTTAATCTTGCTACAGACTATGTACTGCAGTCTGAGAGTGTCAAAGAGCAATCCATGACTTTGACCTGAATGTCTTTAAAATTTAATACATTGAAGCATACTTTAAATAGTTATCAGTTACAAATGCCTACAGGCAAATCTCATTTTATTGGATAAGAACTGAGTTTTTTCCCCTTTGTTTATACAGAAATCACATATATCAGCTCTCTATGTTTTATGTACTGAAATGACAAAGTTCAAACAACTTTAGCATTTTTAAAATGGACATGGTCACTGACCCCACTCTTAAAATGTTGCCAGCTGATGGCCATTTGTTGATGCTGTTGTCCATCCTTTACACTGAGCAAGAAGTACTGAGACAGTTTGCCTTAACTAAAATTTAAATGATGAGTTTGGTGTGATGACTACACTAGTCCTTTCAGTTTGATACATCTGCATATCCTGTTTGTAAAATATTAATTAACAGTTCAACGACTGTAAACAAGGAACAGATACTGTCTTGAGTTTCTCTGCCACTTTGTTTTAACTTTGCTGAGATCTGTAAAATAAATTGCTTAAGTAGATACTCAGTCTCATGTTACTCTGATTCAGAGTTTTTGAGGGAGTGTGTTGGCCCTTTCCACATACTGTATTTTCCTTGAATATATGGTATTGTGGTAGATAGTCAGATTTTCCAAGAAAAATATCAATCCTAAATTAATTCAATAGCTCATGCAAAAATAAAAAGGCTTTCGTATTAGAAAGACTTGTAGATTTTTGCTGGTGGTAAGACTTCATGGCCCACATCTGCTTTTCTACCTGACTTTTGGATTGCTTGATGATCCTAGTTAGTTTCCAGCTATGTCTGTCTTCTAGCTAGCAAACACCTTCTTTTTCTTAAGGCTGAAAAGAGTTGGCATTAAGATCATGTGAAAAAGGCTTACTTGGCTAAGTTGCTTCCTCATTGCAGCCCTTGTACATTTGGTGATGGAAACTTTGATTTACAAAAAAAAAAAAAAAAAAGCCAATCCACATGCATGTCATTTAAAAATATTTTGTCTGTAACAGTGAATGAATCGAATCAATGCTTGTGTAGTCCTACATCATCGCTCTTAACACTGTGACTCAGGAAAATATGATCACTGAATATGGTTCCAATTAAACTGGATTTTTTTGATTTGTTGATTTTATTTTGTTTTGGTAGACTGGTGAAATGATCAGTCACTTGACATTTGGTGTTTTGATTGTTTGATATATGGAGATACATCCCCATCATGATGAAGGTTACTGGGGGGGTTTCCACGAGTCTTTTCTTAGATATAAAAGTAGGAAATTTGGTGTGGATGCCAACATATGGTGATGCGAACTGTTTGACAAAATTATAGAGATTATCCAACAAGGTCTATAAAATACTTGATAGTGTAGTTATGATCTTGTCATTAATGTCAATAAATTTGCAAAAATATATATCAATTATGATTACAAAATAAATAGTAAAATCATAAAAAAATCATGAAAATGACATCATCATTAAAGATGTATTAATTAATAGAACACAACAATTTAATAAACATTGATCAGTGTATGTCAAAGTCAAGCGAGTGCATGCATGCTGTAGAATGGCTGCTCACTCCTGAGAGATCATTTACCTCTGTTTATCTCACTGATTTTTTTTTCCATTGTAGCCTTTGAACATGCCTCAAAAAGAAAAAAGACTTAGAAAATTAAGATTTCTTACTAGAAAGACCAAAAAACTCTATTCAGAAAGTCTTCATGAGCTGTCATTATCTTACGTTTCTTACAGGTTACATAGAAATTACCTTTACCTGGTTAGTTTGTAAGGCAACGTCCAATCTGGTTTAAATGGAAGGTTTATGACTGGAATGCAGTACTGGGAGGAATGAGCACTTAACTGAGAAATCTAATTCTGAATCTAAATAACAATAATAGAAAAAATATCAAACACTTTCCAAGACTATGGAATAAGCTGCTCCTTAAAGTCAGAAAAAGTCATTCATTAAATTCCTTCAGGATCAATCATCATATGGAATAACAATTACTGCTATAGTAAGGATGAATCAGTCAAGCTTCTTTGTTAGTAAATTGTACATTGTCTTTCGGTTTAATAAATGTTTCCTCCATGAAACAAAATGCCACATGTTGCTAACCTACCCAGTACTAAAGGCAACATAGTAAGCTATGCTAGATAAGGGTACCCAGGAAGTAGAAGCCCACTATATGAGGGTTTGAGGGTCTTTCCCAAATATCATCCATGGTTGTAAAGTCTGTAATTTGTTTTAATGCTTCTAAAAACTATCTGTTGTAGAAAAAATTCTCACTGTAGGATAACATAACCAGGTCATAAGTTGGAAAAGTGAAAATATGAACTGACATACATTAAGATTCAGAAAGATTCTCATTGCTTGTGTAAATTGTCTACTGCAGGTAAGTCAATTTGCATGACAGTCAGACAATGTGACTCAGAAACACCTATGGAATCAGTGAGAAAGAATTCATTATTGGTTAATTAGCATATCTCCGAAACATCCTTGTTTAACACTATTATACCTGAGAGGATGGCAGTGTTTATCCTGGCAGCCCATGCACATATTCACAGACATTTTCACTTAAAAGTACATGCATAGATACATATCAACCAACATCAAACAAGCTCCCCCCCACGGTCGATAGGCTTCATGGGCACACCGATTCATGCACATGCATTCACATATATGCCCGCGCGCACACACACACACACACACACACACACACACACACACACACACACACACACACACACACACACACACACACACACACACACTCAATTCCCTAGCTAACTCTCCTAGTGCGATCACCCAGGCAGAAACACATACACATTCAGCTGGCTCCATTCCTACCCCTATAGACATGTACACACATATTTCCACACACATGCCCACAATAACACACTCATCCATCCTTACTTCTTCACTGAATTACCTGCAATAACACTGCTTTCCTTGGAGTGAATGGGTGGCCGCCATCTTGTGACTGCATTAACTTTTTTTCTTCAACTGTGGAAATTTATGCCGATTGATTCTTTGATCCTTTATCAGTGTAAATTGGCAGCCACTGGCATTTCCAGAAGTAGCATATGACTAATTAGCATTAGCCACTCCACTAAGATTGCTACATTACCATGTAGCTCAGCCAGGGAGACCGTCATCCATACTGAGGTTCCTGTGAGAGGGAAACCTCAGTGGTAGGGGTGGTCTGTCAACTGAAAAGAACTAGAGCAACAAGGAAACCACTTGTTTTAAAGCTGACAGTAATCCTTTCTGAATGTCAGCCTTAGTATTTCATTCTAAACAAATACGTTATTCTTTATTTAAAAAAATAAAGACAATATTCAAAGGGTTTTTTTTTATTTTATTTATTTATTTATTTTACATTTGCTAACTGGGAAATTCCGACTGGACTAGGTCCATTTACAGGGAAGCCTAGGGAGAAAAGCTCCACATTGTTAAACAAAAGAAAAATATTTTTATGCAGAGTAGTACAAGTTAAACAAGAGAGAAATATTTTTATACAGCGTAGTACAACAAAAATGTACATTATACAACAAAACAATCAGATATTCACATTAAAAATGCAAGCAGACAAGACACTTCTCAGCAGTCAGAGAAGTTACAAAACAGTATGGATTAGGAGCTACTTACAGGCTCGGCTAATGGCAGTTAGAGTCTTAGTCTCATAGAGGATTACAGTGGCTAACTTGGTATTGGTGAGGCTCAGCTAATGGCTGTTAGGGTTTTAGTCCCATAGAGGATTACAGTGGCTAACTTGGTATTGTTGAATGGATGTGAGGTGTCAGCAGTCAGAGAAGTTACAAACAGTAGGGATTAGGAGCTACTTACAGGCTCGGCTAATGGCAGTTAGAGTCTTAGTCTCATAGAGGATTACAGTGACTAACTTGGTATTGGTGAGGCTCGGCTAATGGCTGTTAGGGTTTTAGTTCCATAGAGGATTACAGTGACTATCTTGGTATTGGTGAATGGATGGCTGTTAGGGTTTTAGTCCCATAGAGGATTACAGTGACTATCTTGGTATTGGTGAATGGATGGCTGTTAGGGTTTTAGTCCCATAGAGGATTGCAATTACTATATTGGTATTGGTGAATGGGTTTTAGTCCCATAGAGGATTACAGTGAATAACTTGGTACTGGTGAATGGATGGCTGTTAGGGTTTTAGTCCCATAGAGGATTACAGTGACTAATTTGGTATTGGTGAATGGATGGCTGTTAGGGTTTTAGTCCCATAGAGGATTACAGTGACTATCTTGGTATTGGTGAATGGATGGCTGTTAGGGTTTTAGTCCCATACAGGATTGCAGCTACTATCTTGGTATTGGTGAATGGGTTTTAGTTCCATAGAGGATTATAGTGAATAACTTGGTATTGGTGAATGGATGGCTGTTCGGGTTTTAGTCCCATAGAGGATTGCAGTGACTAACTTGGTATTGGTGAATGGATATGAGGAGGAAAAGGTAGGAAAGCTTAAGTTTAAGTAATACAAGGACACAGCCAGGTACTCATCAGATGTGATGTGAAGTTTAAGTAATACAAGGACACAGCCAGGTACTCATCAGATGTGATGTGAAGTTTAAGTAATACAAGGACACAGCCAGGTACTCATCAGATGTGATGTGAAGTTTAAGTAATACAAGGTCACAGCCAGGAACTCATCAGATGTGATTTGAAGTTTAAGTAATACAAGGACACAGCCAGGTACTCATCAGATGTGATGTGAAGTTTAAGTAATACAAGGACACAGCCAGGTATTTATCACATGTGATGTGAAGTTTAAGTAATACAAGGACATAGCCAGGTATTCATCAGATGGGATGTGAAGTTTAAGTAATACAAGGACACAGCCAGGTACTCATCATATGTGATGTGAAGTTTAAGTAATACAAGGACACAGCCAGGTACTCATCAGATGTGATGTTTAAGTAATACAAAGACACAGCCAGGTACTCATCAGATGTGATGTGAATTTTAAGTAATACAAGGACACAGCCAGGTACTCATCAGATGTGATGTTTAAGTAATACAAAGACACAGTCAGGTACTCATCAGATGTGATGTGAAGTTTAAGTAATACAAGGACACAGCCAGGTACTCATCAGATGTGATGTGAAGTTTAAGTAATACAAGGACACAGCCAGGTACTCATCAGATGTGATGTGAAGTTTAAGTAATACAAGGACACAGCCAGGTACTCATCAGATGTGATGTGAAGTTTAAGTAATACAAGGTCACAGCCAGGTACTCATCAGATGTGATTTGAAGTTTAAGTAATACAAGGACACAGCCAGGTACTCATCATATGTGATGTGAAGTTTAAGTAATACAAGGACACAGCCAGGTACTCATCAGATGTGATGTTTAAGTAATACAAAGACACAGCCAGGTACTCATCAGATGTGATGTGAAGTTTAAGTAATACAAGGACACAGCCAGGTACTCATCAGATGTGATGTTTAAGTAATACAAAGACACAGCCAGGTACTCATCAGATGTGATGTGAAGTTTAAGTAATACAAAGACACAGCCAGGTACTCATCAGATGTGATGTGAAGTTTAAGTAATACAAGGACACAGCCAGGTATTCATCAGATGCGATGTGAAGTTTCAGTAATACAAAGACACAGCCAGGTACTCATCAGATGTGATGTGAAGTTTAAGTAATACAAGGACACAGCCAGGTACTCATCAGATGTGATGTTTAAGTAATACAAAGACACAGCCAGGTACTCATCAGATGTGATGTGAAGTTTAAGTAATACAAGGACACAGCCAGGTACTCATCAGATGTGATGTGAAGTTTAAGTAATACAAGGACACAGCCAGGTACTCATCAGATGTGATGTGAAGTTTAAGTAATACAAGGACACAGCCAGGTACTCATCAGATGTGATGTTTAAGTAATACAAGGACACAGCCAGGTACTCATCAGATGTGATGTGAATTTTAAGTAATACAAGGACACAGCCAGGTACTCATCAGATGTGATGTGAAGTTTAAGTAATACAAGGACATAGCCAGGTACTCATCAGATGTGATGTTTAAGTAATACAAGGACACAGCCAGGTACTCATCAGATGTGATGTGAAGTTTAAGTAATACAAGGACACAGCCAGGTACTCATCAGATGTGATGTGAAGTTTAAGTAATACAAGGACACAGCCAGGTATTTATCACATGTGATGTGAAGTTTAAGTAATACAAGGACACAGCCAGGTATTCATCAGATGTGATTTGAAGTTTAAGTAATACAAGGACATAGCCAGGTATTCATCAGATGGGATGTGAAGTTTAAGTAATACAAGGAGATAGGCAGGTATTCATCAGATGTGATTTGGGGGAGTTTATGAAGTGTGAGGTGGTGGAGGCAGTGGTCAGTGAAGGTGGGAGGCAATTCCAGTTTCTAGCAATGGTGTGGGAGTATAGCACATTTCCTGCAGTATTGTGTGATCTAGTGATACAGAGGAGAGATTTGTCACTAGATCAGAGAGGGTGATTTGCTGTGTAGTGGGTAAGTAGTTGGGTTCGTGATGTGGTTTTATCAGGGTATTTAAGAATATTGTAGGCAGTAACTAGCTGGTGGTAATTAAGTAGTTGAGGTAGTACCAGTCCTTTTGCAGTAAGTATGCACTCATCAAGTAAAGTTGTCTTTCATATTCTAAATTATGTTGTTTTTGCTTTAGCTAATTTAGCAAAAATATTTTTATTAAGGATAATGAACGTGTTTGTATTTACTATAGGCTGAGTAGCTGCTCATTTACATTTGGACTCTGTGTCATTTGACTTCACCTTCTGATGATACATTTGTAGGTCTAAACAGTTTGTAGCAGGTAGGTGTTTTCTTTAGTCTGCAGCAGATTTCAACACATGATGTGACACGTAATGCAGCACGATCAGTCACTCGGCCAGTTAATCAGTACTTGCATATATATTCAAAGAAAAAAAATAACAGAACAGTTACGATTCCTAGTATTCCAGACAACGGTGAGATAATGTCTGAAGTGGCTACTCAGTACTTAATGATTGGAAATGAATGAGAGGAGACACACAGAAATGTAATAAGTAAAAAGAGTCCAAAACAAGGAGCAAGTACCAATGATCACACTAGAAATACTAGACAAGGATGCAATAGAAAGGGCAATAAATAAATATTTGGAGTCACTTCTACTGCAATTATCATAAGAAGCACTCAAAGCTGGGAGAGAAAAGACTAGATAAAGGATACCATTAGCAGCCTTCAAACAATGCAGGTACACTTGTTCAGTGTTGCAGGTATTCAGGATATTTTTTAATTTTGTTTCAGAACTTTCTTGCCTGCTTGTCAAATACGAAGTTTTAAAGAATCAAAATGAATATGAATAGCTACACAGATAGATGTAGATAGCTCACTACAGATGTGTGTGTATATGTGTGTGTGTGTGTACATATATATCTATATGTGCTTCAGTGCATCTATATAATATATATGTATATATTCTCTGTCAGAAGTCACTTTAACACTTTTTAAACATGTGTACCGTTATTTAAAGGGTGATTGTTCAGTTTAAGATGCAACTTAGTTGATTTGACAGAAAAAACAATGAAATAAAATTGAAAATTGTCTCATTAAAAGTTTTTACAAATATTTTATAGTGCAGTGCCATGAAACTGTCCTTAAAATATGTTAAAACATTTTGGAGATCCATCCTTTTTTATATGGGAAGCAAAATAGTTAAAAAAAATCATTAATAGTTGCATTGTCCTGTAGAAAACGCCAGCTAATAAAGTTCAAATAATTAGATAACAGGTATGTTGAGGCTACCTTGAATTTTTGTTACTGTAGCATTACTATAGAAAATAAAAAGTTAATCTGAAGAGATCACATTTGCTGTATTTTAAAGTGAAGGTCAAAGCAATGCTATGTAGACTGACAATCTCATAGACAATCTAAAGTTTTCTTTCTACTGGGAATTCAGTCTTTGAGTACTGGCAGCACACTTATACATTTGATTGGATTCAGATGCAGAATGTGCTAACAATAACTTTTTAAATCGTTAACTTTAATATATATGGTTGCTGAACAGAGATCACGATCTTGCTTTTGAAATGCTAAATTATTACTAATAATTATACATATACAAAAACAACAACCTGACCAGTTAATAAGAGTTATTAAAATAACATACTGCTAGCTTGTTGACCAAATGTATTTTGTGGAGTGAAAACCCAAAAATTTAAAATAAGGGCATTATCTCAGCATAGGCAGGAATTATTACTTCTGTACAAGAATAACATTTATTGGCAAACTACAAAAGTTGCCAATTCAAGAAAATAGTGCTTATTTGAATGCAGTGACTTAAGAAACCATAAATAGTTTAATCAAACTTATTGTGGCCTCTGAGCATTTAAAACAACATGCCTTCTATGTAACTAGTAGAAACAGACTTGGCAGAAGACAACATATGAATGTACATTAAAATAGGTCCAAATGCAAACAGGTAGTGGGGATAAAATGTGGAAAGCTGGCTAAAGATTTTAAAGAACAGATGTCAAAGCAGCTTGTGTCCACAACTGAACTGGATAATAAATTAAAAAAGGTGAAATGAGCATATTACAGATAACGAGAAGGAACTGTTGAAAAGAAAAAAAAACTACAACATAATTCTAAGAATTACCAGTGTGGCAGAGCCTTTCTTTAGCAATGGCCAAACTCTTTCAATAGAGTTATAGATTCATAGACAATCCAAGGCCACTGGGTCTTCTGACAATTTTCTCCTTGCCAGTAACCTCCCCAAGCCTCATCTCTCCATGAGGTCCATACAAGTCTGTACTAGAGTAAATCTGTGGCAGCCCATCTAGTTATCTGGGTTATGCTTAAAGAAAGATAGTGATTAACACTGTTTAACATGCAGTAAAAAGTTTATTCTACAGATTTGGGCAGTGCTGGGTTATATACCTGCTCCACCATCTTTTTTAAAGTATCTGTTGGTGAGAACTTAGGTCATAGGTTCTAGTATTAGTGGAAGAATTGGACTTGTGGAGAAACGGGCCCAGGGCAATCAAATTTCTAATTGTGTGATAAGTGAGACAGAGCTCATTGCTCAAAAGTCTATAGGGCACTGAATAAAAGGCTATAGCTTTCTGCCTCTTGTGATGCCCACCACTGCTACCAATTTGTGATGGGCATCAATATGTGCCATCCCCATGCTGGACAAGTAATCAAGGAGCCTGAATCATCACCACTGACACTGGAGAGGGATGTGCACTTGGAATACAAATGGGTACACATGCAGACCTCTCTGCATCAAGTACAGTTTTCCTTAAGAGCACACAGGGAACACACTCAGCTTGGTGTCTGAGTGTCTCTATATCTGCTTCAGTCCAGATCCCAAGTAAGACTCCCCACTAGTACAGCTGTAGGATTAGGTCCTCAGCCAAGTGTCCAAGCCAAGTCCTCCAGCACCCTCTGTGTAAACCCAGTACTTCATGTCCCTGCCCCAAGTAGCTGCCCCCCCCACACACACACACACTAAGAGATTTGATTTTTCACACATGCACCTAGGTAAGGCTGGCACAGATGTACCTGCTGTGCCCCCTTCTGCCCAGAGTATAAGGTAGTTATCACTGCCACCAGACACTTCACAATCAGCTACTCTAAGACCCTTAACAAAGAGTGGCCAATTATACTGTGCAGTATTAATATTAATACAAATGGTAGTAGTTCACCAAAATGGCTAGGCCTTCTGCAGTGGCCCACACAGTGTCACCAAATAAATATAAGTACTCTCAAAAATGAGGTACTCTCTACAAGAACCAGCCACAATAAAAGTATTAAATATATTTAATAATAAATAATAAAAGAGCATGGAAATATTGAGTATATATTCACAGTAAACCACAGAGCTCAAATCACAGAAAATATTGAAATTAACATTGAAGGACAGACTCATACAAATAAAGAAAAACACTCTCTAAACTAAGCTTCACTATATTCTTGACTGAATCTAAGAGAATTTTACTGTTCCCTAGTTAAGCTACTTACTTGTCAAGGCAAGATGAAACACACGAGCAGTCTTTGTAGTCAGGCCCCAAACAGAATACTCTATATTCTGAGATTACTCCTTATAAAATATAATATCCAAGATGACT
>NC_056740.1:111657617-111697617 GCF_019279795.1 Protopterus annectens | reverse complement strand
AGGTACACTGTAGAGGGCTAGGTGAAATAAGTACATAAAAAAGCAGACTGTATAAGATTAACAATTGAGGCACGTAGATGCAGTGACACAAATAATACAGCTTGTTGTTTGGATGAGGTGAGTAATTGATGATCATTTTTTTTTTCATTTTAACTGGAATGTCTAACTAGTATCATCACTGATCTTTTCTCTGCTGAGAATTAGCAGAGAATCAGGAAAAAAGGAAATTAAAAGACTTGCTCATGATGACAGTGTCTGCATATGGAATCATATGGAATTTATACCCTAAGTCATTTGATTCACATTACATTTCAGTGAAGCTGTCAGTGTAATTGACTTACTCGGGTATATTACACCTGGATAAATCACTAACAGTGAGAGCAGGTCAACTGGAATCTGGTCTCCTGTGTAAGCCTGTGTATAGATATGCCTTATTACTAAAGTAAGACATTTAAACTGAGAGCAGGTCTTTTGAATTTGGGTCAGGCTTACACCAGAGCAAGTCCCTTAAACAGAGCATGTCTTTTGAAATCTAGCTCAGTGTGTGCATTCTGGTGAGTACATATCTATATGTGTGTTGTTTATTTGTGATGGTGAGTACATATCCAATTTGAGTAACTGATGTTTGCAGGTATGCTTGGAATGGTTGTATGTGTAGTGTACTGAACATATGTTAAACAGGCAATTGTGTGCTTGTGTGTGTGTGTGTGGGGGGGGGGGGGTGTTGAGCAGTGAATGTCATGTTTGCTTAGTGTGAGCTATCAGCAGGGAGTGAGATCTTTGATTAGTGTGGTGTGTGTTATATATTTCTAGCCTGCCAATATACCAATATACCAAACAGTTATCCCCATAATAAGTATGCAGGTTATTTTAAAAATATCTAAACTAGTGAATATTTTGATATAATCTGGCATTCTTTACCTGAGTGGAGTGAAACTGTTTTGCACATAATTATGTGAGTATACTTATAATTTCTTGCACTTGACAGTATACTTTAGAATTTACATTTAGTTCATCGGTGTGTATGTCTTTACTTCTGATACATCTTATTTGTCTGTACAATGGTTTCCTATTATGCTCAATATGTTTATATAAAATATCTTAACATTTTCATGATCTTGCCTCATTCTGTTTAATTTATCTGTTCAATGTTATTATTTCATTGTTCAAAATTATATTTCAAACTTGTTTCTATTTCTTAGCAGCAAAGAAATATTTGGTAGCAGTTGTACGAAGTATAGCTTCAGACCACATAAATTAAACCAAGAACTTTAATATTCAGTAAGCGGTTTCACCACTGTCCGTGGCTTCTTCAGACCATATACAAATATAAAAACACACACAAAGAGGTTTTTAAAGCTGTCCCTGTATACCTCATTAACCTGAAAGACCACTCCCAGTCAATCAAGTTACTCTAGTCACACCCTCTTTTAAAAGCATCAGTAGCTTCATCTACATTGCGTAGTATTACTTTTAAAATACAATTCTTATAGCACATTAAAAGTCTATTTCAGCAGTCAAAGCATTCATAGGCATCTACAAGCATTTAATATTTAAACATTTCAGAACATTGCTTCTATCAGCAGCATGTCAAATGCTATATATTATGCTAAGCTTCATTATTTAAACAACGATACTGAAAGTCTCTGTTTGTTATATATTCCTTGATAGAATTGTATTGCACTATGTTATCTGCTTTGCATCAAATATATGCTATTACTTAAAAATTATTACAATAACAAATCTAGGTCTAATCTTCTATACATTTCTACTACTTCTAAAAGTGTAAATAAAGCTGCAGTTTAAAATGAAAGCAAGTTACCCATGCCATGTGTTCAAATTCCATTTTAAAACTCGAATTCTTCCCATCACATTGTCGTCTGTTAAACTTGTCCAGCGAGTGTAATCCACTTAAAATATACTTATATTGCACCTCGTTGTGTTATATTCCATTTCCAAAGGTTAAAAATGTTAGAAATGAAAAAAGTTTATTCGTCATCATTGCAGCACCTCTACGCATGCGCAGTGATGTCATCATACTCGACAGATGCTCCGTTTTACTTCTTCCCACTTTCTTCATTTAATTATAATAGACAACCAAGTATTATAAAATATATATCATTGCTAAATAATTTAGAATATGCCAAGTCACAAATTCATATATATATAAACAGTTTTAAACAAGGAAAGTTTATGCTTTTCCCCATAGAAATAAATCATACTGTTGCATTTCTGTCTTTCATATGTCAATCAAGTATATATAATATAAATACTCGACACATTGTATGGATACATCAAGGCTCAACTTTAAACAAATATAACAGACATAACTTTGACTGTATACTTCTGGGCAACCCATTCAAACCATAAAATATATATTCTATGGATAATAATAGTTCAATACATATGTATAGGCAATTTGGTACAAATATATATGTCGCCAGTTTGTATAAAAAACAGGACTTATTACATGTTCTTGTCTTACATGTAGACCCCCAATATATACTTTATATGACACTCAGAACATTATATTGCTGTTTACCAAAAGCATTTTTATACAGCTATATAGTACTTTAGATATAGTGTACTTTATATAAATAAGATCTTCCAACAGCCATTTAGAGATGGATGGATGCTTTGGTATAAGTATATATGTTAAATAGAGATAACTCTATGTGTATAGTTATACAATACATCTATATGAGAGAACGCTTACAGATATCATATATAGAATGAGAAGGTGATTCTAATATAGCAAATAGATTATGCATAGTTGTAAATATATGCACTGTACAATTAATCACTCACATCATACTATTTGTGTAATAAATTTATTATACACAGACAATATCACTGTTTTGTGATGGATAAACTCTATCCTCAGATATATTAAATATATGGTATTTCATAAAGTAAGATAAAATACTCAAATCTTGTTTTTAGCAGTTTTATCATAGATAGCTCATAGGGGTGGCCACGGTGGTGCAGTGGTTAGCATTGCCACCTCAAGAAAGAGGTTCTCCGGTTCGATCCTCGGCTGGGATGCCTTCTGTGCGGAGTCTGCATGTCCTCCCTGTGGTCACGTAAAGATCTTTGAGATGAATATTCACTAGTACTCGATGTGCAGTATCATACAGAGTTTTGATTTCAAGAAATTAAATAAAAAAGTATGTTTGATAAATATACAGCAGAATTTTCTAAACTATATGTCATGAAACTGAAAAGTATGAACTGGTTAATACAATAAACTGAAGAATGTTTAATAGCTCTGTCAGAAAAGAAAGAGCTGAAGTAAGATATAGTAAAGAGGTAATTAAAATAATAGTAAAGAGGTAATTAAAATAATCAGTAACTCAGAGCATCAGTAAAGACATCAGTCTGTTGCAAATTAAATAAGGGTTATCTAATAAAGTTAACTGTAGGAAAACATTAAATAATTAATATAGCAAGTAGTATCTAAACAGTAACATATAAAATTAAGTTATGATGAACCATGTCGCTATCACTCAAAACTTTCACATTGGATTGGTTATCTTACTATGCTTATAAAACAGTAGTTGAAGTATTGGACTTTAGTTAAAATGAAGAAATTAAGTTAACATTTTCTTCAGTGTATTATGTGATACAGTTGTGAGTGTGTGTGTGTGTGTGTGTGTGTGTGTGTGTGTGTGTGTGTGTGTGTGTGTGTGTGTGTGTGTGTGTGTGTGTGTGTGTGTGGGCGCACTCATATATTTCTTGTCATTCTTTAAAAAAGAATGTTCAGTTTTTGCTTATAAGTATTCTAAAACTCAGGCATACTTCCATTAACATTATTTCTGTTAAAGCAGTTCATGTTTGCAATCCACAAGAAGTAATTAAGATTTTTATAATAGTTATAATACTATATGTGAAACAAGAAATTGGTATAATTTGCTTCTTCAGTAATTTTAATCCTATTAAAATTCTAAATAACATGTTGGATGTACTGTATGCCTCTTTCTCTTTTCATTGTTTTTCTGAAACTTTTATTTCCTTAAAAGTTAAAAAGCCCAAGCCTTGATTAATTTTGTACATATTTATATAGAAAACATAAAGAATGTTTTTTATTCTCTTGAAGCTTTTTAGTGTTATTAAAATAATGGGTTCTCAGACAAATATGTGAATCATTCTAGAATAATATTTTTCCACAAGCCAACATGCACCATTTTTTGATTAAAAATTATTGCCCAATCTTTTTAATCAACTTAGATTTTGAACTCTGCATTACAATCATTTTAGGATATATGTATGACTCCCAAATATGCAACAAAGTCTAGAAGATGTGGGACCTTTGTTTGAAAATGATTGCATATGTATTTTTATACCCCAAGCAGACTCCTAACAATTTTTGCTCAGGTAAATTCCAAATGTCGGAGTTGTGATGGGGAAGAAATAGATAATTGGGAACATGTTTTTAGGAGTGTGATGAGTTGGCAGACTTTTAAATATATAAACCCACTATTAAACATCCCATTGCACACTTTATGTTCACTATTATTGACAAAGGTGAGGGAGATAGACGAAATAAAGCTGGGTAGCTTGCTTTATTAAATAGGAAGGAAAATAAATGGATTATTAGACTTGGTGGGTTGTTCCCACCAGGTCTTAATGAACATTCTTAATTATCCAATCACATTAGCAATATGTTATACAGGTAACAGGTTGCACCTGTTTTCTGTAAATTACACTGATGAAGGCCACATTGCAAAACTGGTTTGTTTATTTTGAACTGGGCTGCATAAAGTATTTCTTAATTTTCTGAACCACCATTTGAGTGCTGGCTGGTTTTTGGAGTTTGCCTTGCTGTTTTGTGGGCCGTTGCACTTGCCGTATGAGCGGAAGACTTGCTTTGCTTGACTTTTAAATTTCCCTGCAGACTACTCTGTATGAAATACTGGGTGAGCAAATTGGTATAAGTAAGGAAATTATTTTTTAGCTGTGATACAGAAGCAGAATTGTCTAGACATAGTAAGTCCTTGCCAAGTTAAATTATGGTCGCTACCAAAAAAGCAATTACTAGAAAATGGAAATCAAAGTCTAAACCAGCCATACTAGAAGTAGTGAATATAGTAGCATGGATAAAAGAATTGGAAATGGGATCTTTAAAAAAGGGTAGGAACAAATTACATTGAAAAAATGTGAATTCCGGGGACAATACATGTAGAATAATGTTGTGGAGGAGGAATGAGGTTTATGAGGAAGCAGGAATTGAATGAGATATGTAATGTTAGATGGAAAATGAATGTATAGAAGATTGTATGTGATGTATAAAGCTTGCAACTGAAAATATTCCAATATGGCTTGCTTTCACTTCTATAAATGTATGATTGCCTATGTCATAACTGATAATTCAATAAAGATGTTTCTTGTTTAATACAAAAAACAAAACAAAAAGATTTTAGAACAGTGACTGGTACAGTTATTGAAATTCATGGACAGTAGACGATCTAAGGGCAGTAAAATTGTGATAGAATTAATGTTATACCCTATAACAGACATTCAGAAGGTTGCTGAAGAAGTTTGCTTACTTAGGGATTCTGTCGCTAAACCTTTTTTTACTGAAGTGAAGGAGTCCTTGTCTCCTTACTCAGTCAAACATTCTACTTGTCCTTGTATTGCCTATATTAAGATTATATAGTCATATATGCTGATTTGATTGTTGGGTAGTTTGTGAATGCAATTTTTTTATGAATGGGTACTATGCTGAATATAATGAAGATGACATGGCTCTTTTATTTGTTCTTATTGGTTGAACTGTTGTTTAAATGTGTTAAGTTTGTTTTTAATTGTTTCTATATGTCTGAAGAAGTGACTTGTATCCACAAGAGCACTTACTGTTTTATGCAATTTTATATATTCTTTATATTAAAGTTATTTATATTGCTGCCACTTTGGTCACTTTTGTTTTTACTTCATTATTGTACCTTCTTTATAATTTCAACATTTACCAACAAGTTGTACTTCTGCTTTAATGTTTGCATTTGTGCTAGATGATAGCAAACCATTTGATTAATTCCACATTTACTTTTTTATGTGTGCTTAAAGAAATTCAGTATTCCGGACAAAAGTATCAATGCCAGTAGAACCTTCTATGAATCTTCCTCTACTTTTTAATAATGTATTTGCATATTTCTCATCTAATCAGTATCTTAACCAGGACTAAATAAGGATGTCCTTTATTGTCCTATCCTACTATATTATCTCTTGAAGCATTCTATTATTCCATCATACATGATTTAAGTGATATGGATATACATTTTAGTACAACAAAAAATTAACCTCATCTCTTTTGCAGATGATATACTGTTGTAACTAAATAATCCTAAACAAGTTATCTGCAGCATTCTGAGAATTGTGAAAAAATTTGGTAGGCAGTACAGTGATTTTATTTTCCCTAATGTGAGGTAACAATTTTTTAATTCATATGTTAACTGACTAGATAAACTGGGCAGTCATCATTGTCTGGTTCAGGACTGTTGAGAATGAAGAAATTACACTCAGTTCTTTGCCATTCATGGCTTCAACTTTCTATTTTAAATTTCCTTCGCTAAATCTGTGAGTTACATTCAATTTAAACTACATATCTTTTTTCTTTTAGAATATTCACAAGTGCTCCTAATTGTTTCACACAATTTATCATCTACATCTACTTGACTCATCTTACTGTCGATCCTCTTTACCATTTTAGTTGTCTCTGTATCTTTGTCCCAGTAGAGCCACTAAAAACTGTAGACGGTATACTAAATGGGGATTCTAAATATTTGTCCAGAATAGTTTTTTGTCATCTATGGGAAGAACAAAGTTTTTAATGTCATTCTGAATGAAAAATTATTGCATGAAACAATAACTGACAATTATATGATTAATGTGCTTTTTTATGGGGAGGAGTCAATGCCTCAAATACCACTCCATAGTGGAAGGTTATGATTCTTGCAGCTCACTATATAATGTAAACAGCTCTGAGCCTTCTGAACCTCTGAAGAAGTGAGATCACAGATTAAAATGACCTTAGATAAATTATGTACATTTTAAACATTTGTATATTATCATACAAGCTGACAACTCCAATGCATGATTCTCAGAAAGAGTTACAGTCTTTTATAAGTACTTCCTTTAAATTGTATTCTAAGTCAAATTAATATCAAGTTTGTTTACTGTCTCAAGATTCTTTAAATCAAATTGCATCCTTGAAGTATATTTTTGTAATGAAATAAGTCTTCTGCCTATCTTGTATATGGAATTACAGATGGTGACCTGATTAGATACAGCAGGACGTGTTCTATAGTGAATAAGATATAACCTCAGGACTTAGGCTATTAAGCAGTGTTGTCAATATAACTACTGTAGTCACCATTTCACATAGAAAGGTTTCCTAATGTGGGTGGCATTGTGTTACAGTAGTGAGAGTTACTGTCTCACAGTTCTTGACTCTGTGATTCGTTTTTAAGCTGGTACCTGCTATATGGAGTCTGCATGTCTTCCTTGTGTCTAAATATTTTTTTTCAGTGCTCAGATTCCCACCAGCCTCCCAAACACATCCCTTTAGGCAAATACCTGTTATCTAAATTGCCTGTAGGCATATATGCCATGTGTAAGTGAGTGAATGTGTGTGTGACTTGCAATAGACTGGTGTCCTGTCCTACATTAGTTGACCTATTCCCAATAACAGTTGGTACAGACTCTTCCTCCATCACAATCCTGATCTGCATGAAGCAGGCAGTGGATAATAAATACATGACTAAGATGAATTCTGATGTAAGAGTTTCTCATATTTGCAATATTATATAGGTAGTTTATTTGATTTCAAAATCCTCTTTATATACTTTCTGCATTATGTGTAGGGTTGTAAGTGTTTCATTTTTTTCTTGGGTTTTGAAATTCATTTTTTCACCTCCTTTGCATGGATTGTGGTATTGAAAAATATGACTTTGATGCTGTTTTCAAGCAACATGAGTTTGAATGATAATTGTGACTTAAATCCCTTCCATATGGAAAGTATCCCACATCATCCCTCTACATAAGGGTGGGTCATCTACTGAACTCTCCAACTTTCGGCCTATCGCCTTACTCTCTCCAATAGCTAAGATAATGGAAAAATGCATACACAGACAACTACTTGACCACCTTCTCCAAAATAATCTACTTGACAACTGCCAACATGGCTTTAGGCCATTCCATAGCACAACCGCCCTACTATCCTTTTCTGACTCTATAAACAAAAATTGTAACAATAACACTTTTTCCTCTGCACTATTTATTGACCTTTCAAAAACCTTTGATATGGTCAACCATAATATGCTTATAGACATTCTAAAAGCTCAATCACTTGACCCACAAGCATTACAATGGTTCAAATCCTATCTGGAAAACAGACAGCAAGCAGTACTGTGGGATAATAATCTTTCTATACCCCTCCTTGTGAACACTGGAGTACTCCAAGGCTTTATTTTAGGACCTCTACTCTTCTCATTGTTTGTCAATGACCTACATACCAAAATCCCTCAAGCCACCTGCATACAATATGCAGATGACTCTACTTTAATTTGTTCAGCCAAGTCCATAACCTCTCTTCAGTCCCTCACCCAAACAGTATTTAACAGTGTTGAAAATTGGTTCATGCAACACTGCCTCCTCCTGAACCCCCAAAAAACTAAATTATTGCTCTTTGCTCCTACTCATAAGTCACCTCAACTGCACTTCACAATACCCTCTAACAATGCAACTAACATATCCCCAGACACTTCAACCCGTCTACTGGGAGTAACAATTGATAATAACCTTAGCTTTGATGACCACATTAATTCTACAATAAAGTCTGTCAACAAAAAACTAGGCACCCTTTACAGGATCAAACCCTTCGATTTCCCCTTCAGCCGGAATGATTATTGCCCAGACCCACCTTATCTCTACCCTGTTCTATGCTTCTGCAATGTATACCAATCTAACAAAAAACAAACTCACCAAACTTTCCACCAGTTACAATAACATAGCCAGATTTGCCACTGGCACCGCCTTTAGAACTCACCACTGTCTCAACCTAAAACAACTGGGATGGCTAGAACTGCAGAGCCAACTACTTTGCCAACAACTTGTTATTACCCAAAAGATCCTTTACCACCCTAATAATACCCCTATCCTCACTAATCTGATTACACCCTACAAAAATCTTGCAACACTACGCTCAGCTAATAAGCTTCTAGTTTCCATTATTAAATCCAACGACAAAGCTGGGGACTCACTTTTCACTAACACAGTAGGTAAAATCTGGAACCAGCTTCCTACTGAACTTTCCCCCCTTGCTTCCACTCTTCTTTTTAAAAAACGTCTTAAAGAATATCTTACAACTCACTGGCTGTGTCCCTGCTCTAACCCTGACTGATATCTCTTTCCCCTTCTTGCTCTCTCTATACTTCTCTACGCTACTGTTTATGTCACCTGTCTGTAAGTAATAATTTCCTTCATAGTGCTGAACAAAAAATTATGTTTTTTGCTCTCTGTATTTGATCTTAGCTTAAACCTACTAAATGACTCTGTAAAATTTTTGTTCTGCCCAATGTAGCCAATATACTGTAATTCACTTGACTATTACTATATATTGTATTCTTTGTCACTGCTGATGCTTGGAGCTTTTCTCCCCGGGCCTCTACTGAAAATGGACATATATCCAGTTAGACTAGCCTGGTCAACAAATGTAAAATAAAATAAATAATAAATAATAATAAATGTAGTAGGGCTACCAGGTAGGAGAAAAGTTCATTAGAATAATTTTAAAATTGAGATCATCTAAATATTATTAATAGCTATTACAGTGTATTACTTTACTTTTTACATTTTTGCTTCTATATTTTGACATCAAATTTAAGATAAATCTGAACAATGTCAACAGACATATTCTAATTAAAGGACAACAATGGGATTCTGTTATTAAATGCTCAACTACTCTGTCCATTTTCTCCCTATTGATAGACCCTGCTATGAATAAACAACAATATAGCATTTAAAATATTTTAAATTGACTGTTTCTCTCCACTAGAACAGTATTGTACTGTACTGTGGTGGTTTCACTTTCAATAAAACTGTTATCCCACCCTGGAAAAGCTTGCTGCATTCTACAATTCATTGATGTCATCAAGGCCAATGAATACAGGTAGTTTTCTGTCCAATTTCTTCCCCAAACTGACATCACCATGACCGTCCTAAATACCAGCCATGCTGTGATGTCACAGCTGCCTGGTCCTTCCCCTACCAATACAGGAAGTAAAGGCTAGGACAGGGAAACAGTACATGAGTCAAGTCTCCTGCTGTGAGCTGTCAATCACAGCAGGTAACAACTCAAATTACCCCTGAACACTTTGATAACTAGGGAAGCTAGGTATGAAGGGGGATGGGAGATGAGTTGAAGTAGTACAATTCAGACTTCACAAAAGACTGCAATTTAGCCATTCTACAAAGAAGCAGCAGTGTAAGGCACTTTGAACGTATGTTCTTTGCCATTTACACTGTTTGTGTTTTAAGTAGTCATTGGATGGCATGAAGTGTTACTTAAAACTAACTGACTGAAAGATAGCAGTGTATGCATGTAAAATCAATGCAGTGACAGGAGCTTTAGGAAGAAAGAGGCCTGCATGGTGTCACTTTTTACAGAGAAGCACTGAACTGTGGGATAAGTAGAGGCAGACTAAACAATCAGGATCACTACAAGATGCTAGACCCGATGTGGTTAGACACCGAAATTACGTATAAAAATATTTAAAAACCTGTAAATAGACCTGGAGTGGTATTAAAATGTAGGAAACACCAAACCATGATGAAATAAACATGTTTTTCAGTCTGTGGGTGTAGTTCTCCTTTAAATATCTGTAGTCATTGGGCAGTGTTAGTCCAGTGATTTTTGGCAATATATATATTTAAATTGTTTTAACTGGTAATATGTGTTCAGATGAAGTCTTAATTTTAATTGTGAGTGGTAAAAATATTGAGCAGTACAAATTTGTGGTCTTTTGTCACCGAGGTGAGTCATTTTGGTTTTATTATTGTGGTTTGATCGCTCACATTAGCTTAGATTCACGTATTGCTCCTGTGGAGGCTTCATCTTCACTACCTCCTCTGTATTATATGTTATTAGTTCCACATATTTTATAAGGTATAGCACACACTGCTGGAAGGTATTTCCTGACTGTACTGCCATTCAACAGCAGTGTTTTTCAGTACTGCTTGAGTTCCCATTTGCTTACAGAATTCTGAATTATTACTGTATTTATGCAGTAACAATGTGGGCTAGGATAGGACAAAATAAATAGCAGAAATAAAAAGAAGTTTCAGTCTGAGTATTGACATAAAGCTGATTTTGTATAGAGAATGAAACTTCTTTTGTAGTTGCAAAATTAATTATTGATTGCATATGAAAAAGGTTAAATTCCTGAGGATTGATAAAGAAATGACTGCACATTAAACTACAAATTAAAATTTAGAACAGTTGTATACATCTGTGTTTAGTGAATTAATCTTAGGGCAAAGATACATTAGATTTGGAACATGCCTTCAACATAGATGCTGTTGTCATTTCATAGTCCTTACTAGCGTTAGCATCACAGTTGCTAAAATGCTGGTAAAACATTGTTTTGCATTGTTTTGCATATGAAAAGTGCTAGCTGTATTAATCATTTCTTTCATTAGATATTCAGACAAAAGACATGCTATGAGTAGAGCATAATAAACATCTGGTACTAGTGCTGATATGCCCTGGATATGATTAAGAAAAACATCCAGGTAAAACTGGTCATGATAAGAGACAAAGATTGGTGGGGACAAAAGGTAGGACTAAGGAGAAGCAGAAGATATTAAGAATAGGCAATGGGATAATACAGAACTGTGAAAGAAGGGACCTAGCATCAATGGTAGTCTGTTATCTAATCTAGAGCCAGGCATCATGGATAGTCAAGTTAACTGAGGCCTAGAAAGACTCATCAATAACAAAGCCACAGGAAGTGATTGAATTTCAGCTGAATTGTTTAAAATCCTAAAAAAAACTAAGACTATTACTGGATTAAAAAAGTTAGTTTATATTCAAGTACCAAAAAAAGGACAATGCTAAGTAATGTTCAAGTTATCAAACAGTTGCACTTATTTCAAATGCTACCATGTCAGCAAAGTAATACTGAGTATCCAGCAAGCTACACTGTGTGTGTGTGTGTGTGTGTGTGTGTGTGTGTGTGTGTGTGTGTCTTTTGGCTTTTCCCGGTTAGGGGTCGCCACAGCAGAACTCCGGTCTGCTAATGATTGGTAGTTGATTGTTATGTGCCAAGTTACCAGCCCTGATGCACAACCTTCAACGAAGGTACGCCCATTCACGCATGTCTCCATGCAGAAAACGCTCTAGCTAAGAATCGAACCAGACAGCGTCTTACTGTGAGGCGACAATGCTACCGCAGCACCACCACCGCCAGCAAGCTACACTGTATGTCTCAGAAATTACACTTCTATATACTGATCTTAAAAGCTACACTGTATGTCTCAGAAATTACACTTGTATATACTGATCTTAAAAGGAACAAAGACACTAGAGATCAAATTAACAACATCCACCAGGTAATACAAAAAACAAGGGAGGTCCAGGAAAAATAATTTACATTGGTTTATTGGTTACTCTAAAGCCTTTCACTGCGTGGGCCCTGACAAAATTTGATATGTTCTTGGAGAAACAGAGAGGGTTACCTTATTTACCATATCAGGAATCTGTAAACAGAAAAGAAACATCAGTTACAACCATATATCGAATGATTGGCTGGTTCAAGGATGGGAAAAAAGTGCAACAAAGCTGTACATCATCATAACACCTATTTAATTACATGCTAAATACATCATGCAAAATGTTGGTTTAAATCAATCAGAAGCTGGACTCAAATTGCTGCTAGGAGTATTAATCTCAGATATGCAGATGATACCACTTTGATGGATGAAATTAAAGAAGGATTGAACAGCCTGTTGATGAAACTGAAAAGCACAAAAGCTAGTCTACTTGTTCAGCATAAAAAAAATAAACGTGTAATCTAGCTGTACCAATTCTTTGTTAATAAATGGGGAAGAAGTGAAGGCAGCAATGGATTTTATTTCTTTGCACTGTAACATGGTGACTGCTACCACGAAATTAAAAGATGCTTTATATCATGGAAGTAAAACTATGGCAAATATGAGTAAGATAGACATCACAATGTCAGTAAAGGTATGTATAGTCAAAACTGTAATTCTCCCAGTCATAACATGTAGTGGTGTGAGCTGTGTGCTGGAAATTCAGTGATTATGACCTGTGGTGTTGAAGAAAGCTTCTGATATGCCCACAGACTGCAAGAAGATCATATCTGTCTATACTAAAGGAACTATGTTTGGACTGTATACTGGAAGGTCTAGTAGTAAAACAGAAACTCAAATACTTTATATGGATAATGCAAAGATGAGATTTGCTGGACAAGACATCCATGCTGAGAAAGATGAATACAAAAGATGAAGAAGACAGTAGAGGTTAAAATGGATAGATAGCATTACTGAAGTAATAGCAATGAATTTTCAAAAAGGAAAAGCAGTTGTTAACACACAGGCCTGGAGTACTTAAGCCCTTGAAATATGGAGGAGTCAGACTTGGCTAAACAAAAAATAACAACAACTGTGTGTAATAGAGTAACTCCATAACTGACATATGCTAGTGTGGGAGGTTTAGGAGCACAGGGCTGAATATCTCATTCTGTTAATGGAAGAAGTTCACTGCTAATGGATGTGAACAATGTGCAGCTTCAGAGCAGTAGACTTAATGTTACTCCAAACTGTTCCTGTTTCACCTCAGTCCATGCTGTAATAAAACTTATGTTTGCTCATCTTCATTAATACTCTGGAGCCATCCCTAATATGAGGCTCTTCTTTACCACTAAAAATAAAGACTGGTCTATACACATTTCAAATAGCACAACTCACTTCTCTCCCACAGATCGTGAGCTGTAAAACAAAAAAAAAAACATTTATCACGAATAATTGTGTAACCTCATGTAAATAATGAAAAAAACACTCTCCAACACCAATAAAATGAGAACCAAACCAGAAAAAGCACAGTTCTGAAATTTCCAAATGACCACAAGCATTCAATCGATTTAGCGCTTTCATTCACTTTTAATATGTGAACTTCCTCAGAAACAGATCCCTACCCTAAAAACTTCCTTTTATACTAAACAATGATTGCTAAACAGGAAATGACATAACAGCCATTTATATTACATACACTTTAAAAGTTGCAAGTTTTAAAAATCGTGATAGATGAAAAATAATAAACTTTGATAAACATAATATACATAATTTAAATACTTTCAATATTAGAGTATAAGTCAATATTGAAGTTTTAAAAAACATTTTATATTGATAGTCTCGTTGAGACATGGTACACTGTCAGTATCCAAATATAACTGCCAGTATGCTTCTTTACATTCTAATAAATTGTTTAAATCTCCATTCAAAGAAGTTTTTTCTACTTTATCTAAAACAAAAAATTCAAACTTTTTAAAATTCTTACATGTCACTGCATGTCTAGCTAGTGAATTATTTGTATCTTTTTTTCTTATAGCTAAAACATGTTCATAAATTCTTCGCTTCAAATTTCTCATAGGGCAGGATTCACGATGGCTTGCACGGAGTCTAAGAGCCATGTAAGACTCCATACAGCCATCGCGATCCAGGAACAGTCCGAAATCCCGTATAAGAGAAAGCTAAAACGACTCTTACATGGGCAGGGCGTGGATATGCTAATCACCCCACTTGCAGCCGAAAGGCATGCAAATGAGGTAGATTAGCGATACATGAAGCTGAAACCAGCCCGTGTAAGAGTCGTGTTAGTTGCAGAAATGTACTCAGTTGACAACTGAGTACGTTACTGCAAATAACACAACGGAGCCATGACAGCTCCAAATAAAGTGTGCAAATGTTACAGACAGCATGCCAATGGCCAAATATGTGGCCATTGGCATTTTTTTTTTTTTCGGAGATCGGCGATGTTTAAACGCAGCGCAGCCCCACGCAAACGGGCTGCACTACATAAAACTGAAAAATGAAGGTTAGAAACCCACAGATGTGGGTTTTATGTAATGCATGGATTTGCAATGCAGGGACTAGCAGACCAAAAAAAACATGGCCACCGTCTAGTGGTTGCTAAGGGGGGAAGCTGAGTGTAAGACATGTAACTAAGCATTAGTAGGCAATCCTATGTAAATGAATGGTAGGATAGTGAATCACACTGTCACATAGCAAATGAGCACAGTCCGTGTAGTGTAAGAATTAGATAAGGGGGAGTAACAGATTAGGAGATAGGTGACATCACAGGGGGGAATGTCAGGAAGAAAGCAAGCTCATTGAAGCAAAGTGGTATGTGAAACATATCAATCACACAGCAGAAAAAGAGGAGTGTCAACAGATAAGCATGGGAAAGTCAAGAAATGGAAGGTGTACACTGTGGCCAACACCAAAGTTTCTTGCTGTACGTGCATGCGTGCTTGTGCGTGCTGGGAGGAGCGATTAATACAGAGTGCGCGTGTGTAAGGCAGAGTAGGCATGTAGGAGCCTGTTTAAAGATCTGTGAACCTGTTTGCACTGGTGTGCGCGCGTTTTAATCCGAATAAGCAGATCCTAGTCCGTGTAAGCATGTGTGCGTGCATGGTAGCCACTGTGAGCGTTTTTTCGCTGGTATGCGCGCTGCTCCCCCCTGAGGAAACAGAGAGGAAAAGGAAGCAGGAGAAATAGTAGGAAACTAGCAGGGAATACCTGTAGAGGTAGCAGGTGAAAACAATTAGAAGCAGGCAATTACACAGGCAGAACACAAGCCCAGCCCAGCACTTAAAACACTGCAAACAGCATTGCAGTATGTTTCTGTCAAGAGATACTGCAAGACAGGAATAAGCTAGTAGAAGTGAAAACTGAAAAAGCTGCACTCAGACCAAACATGCTAGGGGCTGCCATAGCTGTCATAAGGAGATATAGGAGACTTGCTTAGGGTGGTGACAATGGAAATGCTGCCAGACAACCCACAGTGAGGAGATGGAGAAGAGTGTACAGGCCCAGGGTCACCTACCAGGGGTTACATGAGCTGAAGATAGTGGAGCGCTATAGAGTGGACAGAGACCTCCTGCAGCAAATTGTCAATCTGTGCAGGCCACGCCTCACACACAGAACCAACAGAGGGGAACCCATCCCAGTGGAAACCAAGGTATGTGTTGGCCTAAGAATACTAGCAACAGGTACCTTCCAGAGACCAACTGGTGATATGATGGGGATATCACAGGCATCAGCCTCCAGGGTACTGCACCAGTTCCTGGATGCCATGTCAGCACATGTCGGTGATCATGTATATTTCCCCAATGCCCATGACGTATTGGCCAGCAATATGCGTCTCTTCCAGCAAATAGCGGAATACCCTGAGGTAGTGGGTGCAATAGACTGCACGCACATACGCATCAAAGCACCAGCCGGTGAGCAGGGTAGGGCCTACATTAACCGCAAGGGCTTCCCCTCCATCATCTGCCAGGTCGTGTGTGATGCCCAGGGCATAATAATGAATGTGTGTGCTGGCTGCCCTGGGAGCTACCATGATTCCCATATCTGGAATTTGACGCAGCTGCACCAGACATTTGCCAATGGGGACATCCCACATGGACACCTAGTGGGGGATGCAGGTTATGCACTGGAGACGTGGCTGATGACACCCATCAGAAATGCACACACACCTGAACAGGAACGCCATAATGAGGCACACGCACAAACACATAATTTAATAGAGCGTGTGTTTGGGCTGCTCAAGTCAAGGTTCCGCTGTCTGGACACATCTGGTGGATCCTTGCAGTACTCACCAACTACATGTACCCAAATTGTCATGGTATGTGCTATGCTGCATAATATGATCCTGCGAAAACAGCTGCAGCAGGACCAGCATAGGGCCGGGCCAAACAGCCCCCCACCATTGCCAAGGCCATCACAGGCAGAGCGTGACTCGGAGGAGGAACACCCTGAGCCTGTCCCAGTAGGCAGAAGGAGGCGTGCCCAGTATGCCCTGGCCTTGGCAAAGAGGCAACGCATAGCACATACACTGGCTCAGTAGGAACCCTGGGAATGGTACCCCTCTCTGACTCACTCATATAGTAACAGGGATGCCTAAAATGACATAACCTGCACTCAAACATGTACAGGGAGTGTAGTATGTGCATCCGACAGAGGCAGCCCTGCAGCACCACCTGAGGCATGATTGCCATGTGTTAAGCAATGTAACACCATCTAGTATATGCAAACATGAAGACCCAACCTAACATCTCACCCTCACCAAGCATGATGCCACACTATGAAGACAACAAGATCAAGTACAATAATTGGCTGAGGTATTGCTGTTAGCAAGGGGGAACACATGGCTGACAGCCCTGGCTGACATGCCGAGCAAGACATGATGCCCCACCTGCTAGGGATGGCATGCACCCAGCACACCTGGCTGTGTAGATACTGGCAAAGGGTGCTGTCACCCCCACTGTGCCTGGAATAGGTAAGTCTGGAAACACAAACCCACAAACATAGGTAGCACAAGGGATAATAACCTGGACGTAATGTTACCCAATGCCAGAAGTCTAACCTGCAAGGTGCATGCAGACCAAACCCACCACAGCATGGAGAATGGTAATATGTGTTCTGTAACAGAAACCTGGGCAAGGCCCAGAAGAGCACCCTAATACTACCAGGTTATGCCTCATACCATGCTCTACAGCTCCAAAACATGGAACACATGACAATAGGAGTGTGGCTACCAGTAATTATCAAGAATAACCACACCCCCAGGTTGGTACCACAGCAAGAAGCAGCATGGACTATCCACGGGCGAGTAGCACTGTCTCAAACTGTGTACCTGTTTGAAGCCTGCTACAGACCCCACACACAAACCCAGGTACCCCAGCCAGCCTTCCTGAAAACACGTCAGAGTATGAATGTCCCAACAAATACCAAACAAGGCACACACAAAGTATGACATAAGTGGCAATCCATTATGCATGGAAGAAGTAGTCATGGACCTAGGGACACAAGTGGATGGTAACCCGTCATGTGACACACACATTGCCAAGGTGGCCAGGAAGACCTGCTATATTGCCAACCTTAATATGAAAGGATGCACATGTAGAGCTACAGAGGTCACTGTGGCCCCATACCCTTCCCTTATCAGGCCCATACGTGACAACTATGCCCCAGTCTGCATGTACCTTACCTTACACATGTAGCAGTCAGAAAGACCCCAAATGTACCCCACCAACAGGATAAAGGGTCCAAACATTGGACATCTGCAGCCTGGCTGAAGAAACCACAGCCCAATTCAGAAGCATACTGCACAGTCAGAGGTGATGTATGCCTGATGCACAAGGCCATGCCCAATCCAGAATGAATGGACATGCTCCACTGCAGAAACCCCAAATCCAGCAGACACACCACAGTGAGATATCTGAACCTCTACACATAGATTAATAGGATGTGCTGGAGGGACAGATCCATAACCCAGAGGCTCAGGACACTCTGGAACAGAATCCCAGTTCATGATAGGCTGAGCTCCACACACAAACTCAACAAGAGAAATCCGTTGAAGTTCATGGAAGATAGCAGGTATATACTGGGGGCCATCCCTGTGTCACATCTAGGAAAGTAAACCCTACGTGGGCATGATATGCACATTGCAAGGGGTGTCGAGACCCACACACAGTCTGTCCATGCTCAAACAAGGCCAGGGCAGATAGCCTAGTATGAACCTATGAACCTATGATGATACAAATTGTGCAGGACACAAAGGATTATTACACAGCTGTCCTACCTGATGGTAGGAACCATGGTGGTAATCCACAGATATGCTCTGCAGCACTCTAATATCACAAACAATACACCAAACCCACACACATTGCCAACATCCTACCTAACAGATTCTTTGCAAACTCCTCACCAGCACCTAACTGCCAAATATCTATCCCAGGAGAGTGCTGGCCCCCCCGACATTGCAGATGCTGAGGTAACAGCCAGCATCCACAAAGCACAGCACACAGCATCAATGGTACCAGATGGTGTCCTGGGTTGTGTCCAACAGGTACTGTAAGAAGAATGGAACAGCAAATAGCATTACTGTGCACTATCAGTCCTACCACAGGATATGTACCCAAAGAGCGGTGTACATCAACAGTGGTCCGACACCACAAAGGGGGTACCTGAATGGATACTGCAAACTATCACCCCTCAACCCCGAATATCTAGGTTGGCAAAGTAATGTAGAGGATGATCATGGATCCCATGAATAACGAGATTGGGTACCTACAGACATTGGACCCTACCCAGTGTGGCTGTCATGGGGCAGATCCTGACCCGTACACATGTCTGACTCATGTGAAACATGCACCAAGCCCAGTGATGTGGGGAATGTTGATCACACAGCCTATGTGGACCTTGCTAAACCCTTCCATACAATACCCTAGTTGGCGGTACAGATAAGCTCACCAGCCTAACTATAAACCCCTATGCAAGTAGATGGGTTGCAAACCAGCTCAAGGACAGAACTGACCTGGCAGACATGCTGTAGCCATGGCAGACTGCAAACCAGGTACAACTGGCATCCCACAAGGCATGGTCCTGGGAACCCTCTTGTATGCTATATATGTCACATAGGTACAGGCCAACATGGAAGGACTCTGTCTGAACAGGTTTGCAGAGGACGACAAACTGGCCACCATATCGGACCCTCCAGCTGACACAAGCAACCTACAAAAGGCACACATAGAAACACACAAGTGATTCCACAGCCATGTCAACAAGCTAAATGCAGAATAGGGTATAGTCAACCCCTGTGGAAACACAGTACATGGCCAGAAATTACCACATAGGTGTTAACCCAGTAAGTACATCAGGAGCAATAAGAGACCTGGGGACACAAGGTGATACATATCCTGCATGTGACAACCATGTGTCTGTAGTGGTTACAGAAACATACCATATACCCACCTAATCATGAAGGTAAGCACAGCTTGGTTAGGGTAGGTCAATGTGCCTCTCCAGTCATCCATCAGCAGCCTCACAATTGTGTACAATGGCCCTTCAGGGATGTACCGTAGCAGACACCTGCAGCAACTGGAATGACCACACAAATGCCCCACCAGGGGGATTGCAGAGCTGTAACAGATGCCATGTGTCGCCTGAGTAAAGTAACTGCAGCTCCACACAGTGCCATACTGCCTGGCTGGAGGTGAACTGTGCCTGCTGTATAGAGCCATGACCCAGTTGGTATCAATGGACATTTGGCACCATGTAAACACTGAATGCTGGTGACCTATGCAGCTGACAGGCCTGAACCCCAGCACAGACATAAACTGGACATGCTGTACTGATTGGTCCACAACCCAGAAGCTCACTCCACTCACGACTAAACTCCCACTACAGGATATCCAGGGAGTCCCTCAGTGACTGTCATCCAGAGGAATCATGATGACTGGATGGGAGATGGCAGGTGTACCCTGGATATCACCTGTATGTCATGGGTAGACAGAGGCACAGCACACTAACCTTGACATATGTCATGGCAAACACCAGTAAATGTGTGTTGAAGGACAAACACTCTCTGACTAGCATTACAAATGGACTAGGGCACATGGCCATTGTTTGTCACTGTCCACACAAGTTGTGGAATACATTAACAATGTTGGACAATCATGTACTAAGCTGTCCATATCTGAACAAAATGCAACATGGTCATATCTGCACAACTGGCCTCAACCAGTCTGGTGTGCTCACTATAAACATTACAAGCAGTGATAGGACTGAAACCGATTATACTGTCCACCACAGTGAAAGTTTTGCACCGGTACACTATACAACAATACAACTGTTTGGTCAGCAGAAAAGGATGATGACAACTGTATGCAAACTATCCCATGGTGACCCTGCAGACACAGCATAATGCCTGTTAGGTTCAGATACACAGCAGTTGGGCAGTAAGAACACAACCTGATGTCCAACACTCAACTGTACATGTGATATATAGATGGCATCCACACACAAACAGAAATGTGGTGGTCCACAGATCCAAACATAAGGAAAGGACACACTGGGCATGCTCACACACTTTGATAAATGAGATGTGGCAGTCAAGAAGCCATACAAACTGTGAACTGGGCATGCTCACACACTTAGGCCATGTCACAGTTCAGCAGTTGCACACACATATCTGGCATGTCTATGTGTTAACACAGGAACCTCCCACAATACAGACATCTGCCCAGTGCACACAGTGAAGTTACAACAGAGACATAAGTAAAGTACTGGATCCCACTCATATGCAAACATCTCCCACAGTACACATGTTGTTTATAAAGATAGGGAAGGCTATGGCAATAAAGACCCACAAACAGTATATGAGCAACAGATGCGTGCATCTGACAGGTAAACATATGGCCATAGAGTGCAATACCTGACCGTTGTCCCTAGGGAATACAGAAGGCTATCCACAGTGTATTTGGCATCTGCCTCTACAGTACAGTAGGCCACTGTGCCTGTGCAGTTAATGCATAGATATGCTCTCCCCCTTACTGATGGATAGTAACAGATGTACATACCTTCTCATCCATAATGATGTTAGCACACTATACATATGTCAGGAGCAGAAATTATACCCAGTAATGTGAATAGCGTGCTCCGCTACTGCATCTCTAACAAGTGTCATAACATAGTTAGGTAGGGGTTTGAATCCTGCAAGTGCCCAGTGTGTGTGTGACTGTGTATGGGGGAGTAGTGTGTGCAATCCCATGTGTATGAGAAATGTCCCTTTTGGCAACTTTTACTACACAAAACATGCTGCATATTCCACTGTCTAAACACTGATGATGTCAGCACCCTATAAGTACAGCAGGAGAAAGCAATCCCCCAGTAATGCAAATAGCATGCTCCGCTAATGCGTCTCTCACTAGTGTCATAATATGGTTAGGTAGGGGTTTGAATCCTGCAAGTGCCTAGTGTGTGTGTGACTGTGCATGGGAGAGTAGTGTGTGCAATCCCATATCTATGAGAAATGTCCCTTTTGGCAACTTTTACTACACAAAACATGCTGCATATTCCACTGTCTAAACACTGATAATGTCAGCACCCTATAAGTACAGCAGGAGAAAGGAATCCCCCCAGTAATGCAGATAGCGCGCTCTGCTAATGCGTCTCTCACTAGTGTCATAACATAGCTAGGTAGGGGTTTGAATCCTGCAAGTGCCCAGTGTGTGTGTGACTGTGTGTGGGGGAGTAGTGTGTGCAATTCCATGTGTATGAGAAATGTCCCTTTTGGCAACTATTACTACACAAAACATGCTGCACATTCCACTGTCTGAACACTGATGATGTCAGCACCCTATAAGTACAGCAGGAGAAAGCAATCCCCCCAGTAATGCAAATAGCGCGCTCTGCTAATGCGTCTCTCACTAGTGTCATAACATAGTAGGTAGGGATTTGAATCCTGCAAGTACCCAGTGTGTGTATGACTGTGTATGGGGGAGTAGTGTGTGCAATTCCATGTGTATGAAAAATGTCCCTTTTGGCAACTATTACTACACAAAACATGCTGCACATTCCACTGTCTGAACACTGATGATGTCAGCACCCTATAAGTACAGCAGGAGAAAGCAATCCCCCCAGTAATGCAAATAGCGCACTCTGCTAATGCGTCTCTTACTAGTGTCATAACATAGTTAGGTAGGGGTTTGAATCCTGCAAGTGCCCAGTGTGTGTGTGACTGTGTATGGAGGAGTAGTGTGTGCAATTCCATGTGTATGAGAAATATCCCTTTTGGCAACTATTACTACACAAAACATGTTGCACATTCCACTGTCTGAACACTGATGATGTCAGCACCCGAGAAGTACAGCAGGAGAAAGCAATCCCCCCAGTAATGCAAATAGTGTGCTCTGCTAATGCGACTCTCACAAGTGATCTAATATAGTTAGGTAGGGGTTTGTATCCTACAAATGCCATGTGTAATTTTGTCACACAGTTTGTCCATGTGTGTGGGGTATTGTTCCCAATATTGCACGACATACATTATATCAGTAATGTCAATGCACACATGATGTATGTGTGTGCCACCTACACGTATGTACCTGTGAACTGCAAAAGTTCCCATGTCCGAAGCCTGCCTCATGTGAATACATGGAATATGCATCAGACAACTGTATGACTGGGGTGTTCTGTGCAGGGGCTGCATGTGGTATGTGACTATACAGTGTGGGTTGTAGATGGTGTCATCCCACCAGCGAGGGATACATGATTGGTCTGGAGCATATAGTCCACATGTTGGTGATGAACAGGTGCAGCATGTGGTCACCACTTGTGGGAGTGGTAACAAGTTGTTCCATAGCAATGCAGGGAATGAATGATAAGACACCTTCAGATAGGGTCTTGCAGCTAGAATAATGCTCACACTGTATGTTTGGGTAGTTGCAGTACAACCATATAATGGTGTGTGTAGAGACCGTCATATTCCCAGTGTTGTCAGGAAGGCCAAGTGGGTTTCCTGGGTATGGGAGTGTGGTGTGTGCCAGGCTATGAACCTGAAGGCAGTCTAACCCACTGTGTGTTGCACATGGAGAGGCTCTGATGCTTTGTGCAGTGCCATCAACCTGGGGGTGTGTGTATCTGAGGTGCCTTTGGATACATCCCCCCTGTTCTGTTTTGGTGCATGTGTAGGGGATGACAAGCATGGTATCAGGAATGACCTGGCACTAATGGTGTGCACCTGGGAGCCTTGTACCAGGAGTCTGTTACTGCATGGATATTGCTGTACCCCATGCTAAGGACAGTTTCCACTGCATGCATCTTGAGGTTTACACTGCTGCTGTTGAGTAGGATTGCTATTAGTGTCCCATCCCGTGTGCTACCTGTGTAGGTGGCTATGTAATGTCAGCCTTGCATACAAAGGCAGTATGTGTGTAGCAACAGCCTCTGCCAATATACAACGGCCCATGGGTGACAGGTGCAAGCTGTCCCAAGCAAAGCAATGTGGCATATCCAGCATGTAAATCCCACACTGACAGGCATTGGATCCCCTTTGGATGTCACTGAAAGATACGATGAGTGCAGAAACCGATGATCCTGTCTACATATTGTGGCAGCATTCATGGTGAGGGTGAGATGCTACCCAAAGCCAGGGTCATACCAGCCTGTGCCACAACCTCAGAGAGCCCCTCCATGTCCCCTAACATGTAGTCCAGGGAGGTGTGTCAGAGGTCATACACACTGGCACAGACAATGACTGAGTCATACTGCTACATGCCTTGGAGTGACTGCTTTGTTTGTGTTATGTGGTGGATCATAGTGCCCGATGGGCAGCTCAGCATGACCGTCACCTTGTTCAGCCTGGGAGCAGGACCACCGTGTATGTGTCAATAGAGGTACCTCATACAACCGTAGCAGGTGTGTTGTCTAGCCGTATGGCCTGACACTGTTTGGCACACAGGCTTTGTGAGCTATGTGTCGCATGTGCTCTGCTCTGGCGTAATGTTTGCTTGTGTGTCTGCTTTCCAGGTGTCAGCTGCTCAGGCAGGATGCTATTCTGAGAGCCCAATAATGTACCTGTGTGTGCCTGTGTTTGGATTGTGGTCGTGGCAGGTCTATGGGAGACTGGTACTGTATTCACTGTAGTATCCCACTCCACCTGACAGGGAATGCCAGTGCTGTGTAAACAGAGCTTAGCCCCCAGTTTGGCTATGTGGTTGCATCTCTCACATGTGTTGTACATGTATGGGAAGGGGAGAGGGTTGTCTGTGTACATGAGGCAGCTGTAACATTGCCACATGACTCACAGATTCACCAACTGCACCTGAGAGTAGATTGACAGGTGACCTTTGCACATGCTACCATAGCATTGTGACTCCCATACTAAGTAACGACACATAGGGCTAATGGGGAACAAGGTACTCAAGGTGACTATGTGAGGGCGTAGTGCTCCTGAATTGTTAGTGCTGGCATATATGAATGCTGTCTTGAGCAAATCTGAGGTACGTCATATGCAATGTGTTACAGGCAAGCTACATGCAAACAGGACAAACAGTGACGTTTTGTCAAGTGACACATGGACATCAGTACAGTAAGCAACAAAGATGTCACTAGGGATCCACAGAGGCACTGTATATCTGCACCGCAGGTGGAATCAGTGTTTCAGGAACATAACAGGCAAACATGCATACAAACAAAGCTACAGTCAGCAGGCCTGTATGTAGACTATGCTACAACAAACAAGGTGTACGACTTCCAGTATGTAACAGTGCATATATGCAGGCACTCTAAGCCAGTACCCAGACATTCCCAGGTCAGACGGGCTGGGTCCAGCCCCACAAGTGTATAGACCACGTACCTTCGTAATGTTGAATAACTGGCCTGATACCCAAGTGCTCATACCTGTAATAATACACATGTCAAATAACAGACACTGAGCCCTCACTCAACAGTTCCAGACGTAGTATGATGTATGCTACCTGTCCTGGCACCACAGTATCCTTGACATCTATGGACACTCTCCCTCCTGTCATAGTTAGTTCTGTGTTTTGGTGCTGTTATGCATGGTATGAGGTGTGACCTTGTAGTGCTAGTGTGCTCTTGTGAGCCCTGAACCTGCTGTGTAGTACTGCACAGATATCAATATCCTGAAACATCTGCATTGCAGAGTCGTGTGTGGACAGCATGCAACTCGCAGTTGACATGGCCATCATTGAGTATCAATATGTGCATTGTTGTATCCCCTGTGCTACCTATGTAGGTGGCCATCCCTTCACAGCCTCACCACCAGTATGCAAAGATGTGCAGACAGAACACTGTGGTAATTAGTATGGGTGTACAAAACAATACAATGACATTCATACTGTAACTGCATCAGGCATGCTGGTATATACCCACAATGCTATAATTACACTGTACTGTTGTCAACATCATACTATTACAATACGTCTATGTAGTCACCTTGTGCATCAGCACCATGTTAACCTGTTCCTGCACCGATCTTACAGATTGCAGGAGGTGGCACAGTTTCATCATATGCACAGAGTGTATACCTGGTATGCCTGAGTCTGCCACTGATACAACCAATTGACATGTCTGTGTGTGTGTGTGTTAGTGAGGGACAGCAGTACAAGATGAGGCAATGTTGATGCAGTGTGTGCATGTATGCGGTAGCCCTAGATGTTATCACTTTGCATGTGTGTATGAATGCACACAGTCCCACCTCATGGCTGCCATATACAGGTGTTTGTGGACAGCCGCAGACTGTACCTGCCAGGACATACAGATCACTATCTGTGGCCACGGACACGGTACCTGTGCCTGGCAGGGGTGCTACGGACCGTATCAGGTACCAATCCAGACTGGGTACTGTCATCAGAAGCAGGTGTTCGTTGACTGGAGACAGGTCCCTGTTGGGACTGTCCAGCACCACGTGCACATGGTCTCCTGGGGCGGTTCGATGACAGCACAGACCCAGCATTGCTGGGGCTGCTGCTGGCACTATGTGAGCGGCCGCAGCCCTGTTATCGTCCGCGATGGCTGCCAGCTGCTGCTGTTGCTGGCATACGGCCACGTCGATGCCTCAACCATCCACCATTGCCCTGGCTCATGGACATATAGTTGTGGAACAGATCTAATGTGTCCCCCCGTCTGTCAATGACCTCGGTGAAGTTGCAGATGTCAGCTGCAACATCACGCATACTGTCACTCATGGCTGTGCGACATGCTCTCAGCTCCCTCAGACCCTGTCTGGTGTACTGTTCCATACGTGACTGTGCCTGCATTGCAGCCCGGAACATAGCTGGGGTTTATAGACCTCTGTGGGCACGTCTGACAGGGGCAGTACACCCACGGATGCTCCCACGAGAACCCATGGATGTCTGCCTGTGCGGGTACCGCGTCAGGGCCCTGGCCATGGCTGCAGTGTGGGGATGCATGTGCCACCGGTACCACATTACCCTGGTCAATGCCCACTGTATCCTGTCCATCACCTAGGGACATTGGTAACAAAGGATGTATTGGCAGGATGACTGTGTGCATTGATGGGGTCGACAGCTGTGTAGTGTCAATTGGCTGACCAATGACAGACCCTGGCACACCTGCCTGTGCCATTACACAGGTATCATCATCACTATCCACAGCAGCTGATTCTGGTTCCCTGCTGCATGACACCAGAGCAGCACCAGATCCTGTGGGAGTAAGACATGAAACACAGTTTACAATGTGTACACAATTCCACCACTGATGCACACATGCACACATGGGCACATGCACACATGCACACATGCACACATGCACACATGCGCACATGGGCACATGCACACATGCACACATACACACATGCACACACCTCAGTATATGAGATATCAACCCACAGACACAAACACACCTGCAATCAAACACATAGCACTACTGCTTCAGCCTATTATTACTATTAGTATACAGAGTAATGAATGTAATGGTATTACACACTCACCAGCATGGATAGGCTGCCTTGCTGTTACACCAGAGGGACCTGCGGAAAAGAGACATTCATCATCAGTGGGCACAACTGTGCCATTGATACTGTGGGCATGTTACAGTTCAGTAGTGCAACAGTTAGCTTCCACAGGTGTACTGCAGATAATGAGGTTATCACTAATGCACAATAATTACTAAGATAACAGCTACAAATCGAGGACACACCCCACACATGCATAACCTAACAGTGTACAGAATGGTCACTATACACATGGCATGTTACCTTCACGCTCTGTGTCCTGCTGCTGTCTGGCTCCAGCCTCCTTCATTACACATGTATGCTGTTGTTGTTGCTGCTGTGCTGGAGCCACAACACTCAGGAGTAGTCCCTCCAGTCTGCTGAGGGGGGATGTCTAGCCACCCCACCACCTGTGGCAAGCTGCTGCCTGTGGATATCCGATGCATGCTGACGGACATTTCTAATTAAATCACTGCAGTGATGGCGTACAAGCTCATATGTCCGGTTATGTGTGCCTATGTCATTTACCCGACGGACCAGGTCTTGCCACAGTGCAGCCCTCTCCTGCTGGTTCTGGCTGGTGCGGGAAAAGAGTACAGCAAAATCCCGCACCAGGCTCTGGTGTATCTCCTCCTCCTCTGCAGCGGAGTAGACTGGGTTCCGCTGGTGAACCATGTCCCTGAAAAGGAGAAGGGAAATATGTCAGCAATATCTGTCAGCAGACTATAGCATACATAATACACATTATATTTGACTGCAGTGATATAACTTAGGCACCATATATAGCATCTGTCTGTCTATTGGGGGATACACATGTACATGACCAGATATCAGTGCTCATCCGACAACTGTGCAACAGTACCTGGCACACTCCATACAACAGACTAGTATACTGCAGCAGTCAACGCACTGTTTCAGGTACAATGCACAACCTCACACTGGGGGTTTGAATCAAGGTACTGTATGGGGAACATTATCAGCCCATGCACTGCACACAATGCACGTTACATATTTCACTGGTACTGCACACTACTCTTACTTGCCATAACCCTACCTACACCACAGTGACATACAGGGTAACACAGCACAACATATGGCAATGTAGTATGCATTGATCGCAATACTCCACACACCTGTCTCTGGCATCACACCAAGGACACACACTACCATGACAGACAGACAGTCATGGTGAGCAATCACACCAGTACACAACATGCACCCAGTCACTAGCACACTCATTCCACCTCACATATTCCGTTTGCGATGTGTTAATGGGTGTGTATTGCATCCTAGGTAGGTAGTGTGCTTTTGGCCCTGGGCCTACAGCAGCATACTGTTATGCTACCCTGCCCCTTGTGACACATGTGTTATGATCGTACCTGCTCCTTACAAACAGTTACACAGGGTGACTCATATGGCATATTACCTATCAGCATAACATTCAGCAGGGGTATGTCTGACATCTACTCATGGGGAGGCTTGCTTCTTAATTCTGTGTGGTGTACTACAGGGTATGTCATATCTGTGGGTAGGGTCCCGTACCTCCACCATGTGCTCTATACTGCAGTGACAAGGACGACAGATGTAGGTAATTTGTGTTGTGAATGTTGGAGGTGTTACCATGGTTGGGAGACAACTGTCATGGATGTGACCGAACTATATATATCCAGCAGTGGTAACCTCTACGTAGGTAGTCTGTGTGCGCTCTGCGGTGTTTGAGTGCATTGACACAGTTACTTGCATATGTCTGTGTCCTTCACCATATCTGTAGCTGTCATGGGAGGTACATACCGTGTAGGACATTGTGGGGTGTGGAGGGGTACAGTGACCTACATGTCCATGGCTAACACACCATGTCCGCTGACACATTCCATGTACAGGTATTACAGGACTAGTGTGCCACTGTGTGTATCGATGCGGAGCCTATTGTACACTTGTTGACCCTGTTCCCCCCTGACACATGCAGTGGTGGGCAGGCATGTACATATGTGGTGATTACTGGTGTTAATGTTTTTGAATGGGGTATGGTACTCCAGTATCCACACTGGTGTTCACTCCATGCCTGTGACACCAGGCACCTGTAGCATGACATCTGCACACAAGTGCCTCACACAGTCTATATATGTATATATATATATATATATATATATATATATATATATATATATATATATATGTGTATATATATGTATTGATATATTTATATCTATATATGGATATATATCTGTTTGTATATATGTATATATCATATGTATATATAGATGTAGATATATACATATAGATGTGGGGAGAGAGGGGGAGAGCATGAGAGAGAGACACAGGGTGAGTGTGAGTGTGAGGGGGTGGGACAGAGAGTGAGAGATAGTCATATACAGACATATCTGTTGTCATTCAGATCTATCTATATATGTGTAAGTCTCTACAGATATCTATATATGTATGTGTGTATTACATATATCTGTACGTACATATTCTACCAATCTCGATGTCTGTGCAGTAAGTGAGAACCTGGTTCAAGGCTCCTGAGAGCACACCAGCGGTACCAGGCTATACCCCGTATCATGCATTTTGGCCCCAGGACTCGGGACAAAACAAAAAGGGAGGGGGTGTGTCCATATTCATGGAGGACACACACACCTCCAGGTTAGTGGCAACACATGAAGCATCACAGACCATCCAGGTGCAGATAACCATAGGCAAACCTGCTATATAACTGGTAGCATGTTACAGACCACCCTCCCAATCTCAGGGACCACAGTCGACCTTCCTGTAGTTATTGGAGGATATGAATGTCCCACCACACACCATCATATTGGGTTAGTGCGACTACCCTAACATACACTGGGTGCATTATTCTACCCCAAACACCCTAGCCCAAAGGTTCCCGGAATTCACTATGTCAAATGCAATGGAACAGCTAGTCACCTCTCCCACAACAGGAGATAATATACTAGACCTGATCATCACAAACATGGGGACAATGTGCTACACACTGGAAGTATACCCCTCACTAGTCACATCTGACCACAGACTAATCCCCTGGATATACATATCCCACCTCCCCCACAACACAACAGACTACAGTGGGAAACCTCTCACATGCCGACTTTACACGTCTTATAACTGAGTTGGTATCCTTAATGCCCACTGTGCCAGTGTAATCCACTTCCCACAATGCAGACACCCTCACATATGCTTCTACATACATCTCCAAGAATGCATGGATCATGCAATCACAAATGGAACCATGACCCTCTCCACCAAGGGCAGGTGTCCTGTCTGGTGGACCCCAGCATTGAACAACTTGTATAACAACAGATGGTAGCTACTGCACGGCAGAGCATACTTCCATAGAGCTACGGCATCTCTCATCAGCAGTAGTAGAAAGATAGGTTTTGTCGTACAAACATGCAAGGCCAACAATGAGAGGGACATCGCTATGGTCACTACAGATAACTACAAGGCCTTCCTCTGCTATGTTACACACCTGGGTGGGAACCCTCAGTTGTGGTCACAGTTAGTTCACAGTGACATACGCTACACTGAACACACAGATAATGCCAATAGTCTGGCAGACAGATTCAGTGCAGGTTTCTACACTCCCTCATCCACACATATGGAATTACTTATCCCAGCTGACTGTAACCTCCCTGTCATCTCAGATGTCCAGCTGGGAACCACCCTCAGCGGAGCTGTAAACACAGCAGCAATGGAGTCCAATGGTATTGCAGGTTGCATGCTACGTGAACTGCAAGAGGAGCTACACATGCACATTACATGCTGTTCAGCCGTAGCCTTACTACAGCATATGTACCTGGACACTGGCATACAGCAACAGTAGTCCCACTTCACACAGGAGGCACCTCTACAGACCCTGGTAACTACCGCCTCATAAGCTTAACCAGCCTGGTCTGCAACACTATGGAATGGATCACTATGGTACCCATACACAGAGACATTGGGGACTTAGACACTTGATCCCACCCGGTTTGGCTTTGTAGAGGGCAGATCCTGCCTTATGAACCTGGATGACCTTTTCAAATCAGTCACTATAGCCATTGCTGAGGGCATAGCGGTCCATACAGCCTACCTGGACTAGCCTACAGCATTCAACACAATACCGCACTCTGCCATCATAGACATGATCAACAGCTAACATGTAAATCCATATGTCACATGATGGGTTGCAAACCAGCTAATGGATAGAAACCCTATAGTCAACCTCACTGGTGCCATGTCAGACTCAGAGCCAGTCACATGCGGTGTCCCACAGGGCTCTGTCCTGGGACTGCTCATGTTCGGCATATCATTCTCAGATGTGGAAGCAGACATGGGGGGGTAGTGGCTGACAATGTTCAAAGATGACTGCATACTAGGTGCCATAGGCAATACACCTGCTGACACATACATCCTACTGACAGGCCTCACGGACACCAACAACTGGTGGCGGAGTCATGGCCTGACACTGCATGCCACGTAATGTATACTCATACCCTTTTGGACGGACAAGGTACCTACATATTATCACATAGACAATAACCCACTGAGTACAGACAAAGTAATCGGAGACCTGGTGACACTGTGCAATGCTGACCTCTCATTTGACACCCACGTTGCCGAAGTGGTTTGATGAACTTCCTACCTTGCCCACCTTATCATGAAGGGATTCACATCCACATCAAAAGGGGTCATTGTACCCTTATACTCCTCCCTTATCAGGCCCATGACTGTGTACTATGCCCCATTTGGTATGTACATCACCTGGCACTTGCAACAGCTAGGGGGGACCCCATGAGTACATCACCAGGTGGATCAAGGGTCTGCAACATCTGTCATATGCTGCCAGACTAACGTAACTCATGCTCTATTCCATAGCATACTGCCTACGTAGGGGTGATCTGTGCCTGATTTAGTAGGCCATGTCCAATCTGGTAGTGATGGACATGTTTCACCTCATACAATCCAAATCTATCAGAAGCACGACAGCTACGGATTTAAACCTCAGCACACATATGGATAGGACATACTGTAGGGACAGATCCATCACTAAGAGGCTTCCCATACTGTGGAACAGGATCCCAGTTCATGTTAGGCAGAGACCCTCACTGACACTCTTCATGTGCATTCTTGACAAGTGCATGGGAGATCATAGGTTTACAGCAGGGGTCTTCTCTGTGTCACTACTAGACAGAGGCACAGTACACTAATGCTATTATGTAGGGGGGTCTTCACTGTGTCAATACTATACAGAGGCGCAAGTTTCTAAATATATTCTATACACTGTCTGCAGATAGCCTAGTACTAAACTATGCCACTGTGAAACTATATCTGTCTATGTATTTCTACATCCCTCTCTATCTATGTATACACATAGCATATTATATATATATATATATATATATATATATACATACATATCTCGATATACATACGTATACACATGTTTTATATATATATATATATATATATATATATATATATATATATATATATATATATATATACACTCCTTTTTAGGTCCACATATGTATACACACAGTAACGTACTGCTGAACACCCATTACTGTACCACCTACTTGTACATTGCACTACAACCTACATTGCTATGTGCACATAGCTACCATCACAAACATATGTATGTGGAGCCTTCAGTGACAGTTTCAGTATGTCCCCATCCCTATGCACATCCTCGTATACATAGATACAGACCAATAACACATCTGGAGGGTTCACAGTATGTAGAGTATTATAGTAGTACTTTACATTACCTGTGTTTGTTGCAGCTGTTTGTGTAGGCTTGCAGTTGCTTGGCCTGCTGTCTGCCTCTTTGCCTTGATGTTTCAGGTTTGTTATTTCTTTCTCTTTCTTTCTTTCTTTCTTTCTTTCTTTCTTTCTTTCTTTCTGTCTTTCTTTCTTTTTTTTTTGTTTTCTCTCTCTCTCTCTCTCTCTCTCTACCTCCAGCGGGTGCAATGACAGTATTGCATGTGTGGACTGGGAGTACAGCATGCTTTTGTAGGTATCTGCACATGTCCATGTGATGGCCTCTGCACCAGTTGCTAGCCAGCATTTACTAATTGCATGCAGCCTGTTGTGTAGTGATTGCAGTTCTCACTGTGATTACAGGCCTGTGCTATAAAAAGGTCTGTTAGGTAGGCATAGCCCTTTCAGATTATCAGGGTGGGGACCATGCTGGTGTGCTGTGGACACTGCTCTGTGAGTGTAAGGGTTGGTATGTCTCTCATATTTCAGGCTGTGTTGTAGACACTGCAATGCATGTTGTTCTGTAAGCTACTGTTAGTACATTTGGCAGGGTGTCAGTGGGGCACAGTTGACATTTGTTTTCACATCAGGGACATCCCTGTAACTCAGTCACAGTTGCTATGTCTGAACTCTTAACTATTCAACTATGGCTGTGTTTATCCTGCTCTGAGTATGTGTGTGGCTTGCCAGATGCTACTGTGACATTATTACCTAGTAGCTACCAACTAGCATGATTGTTTCTCAGCACACAGTACTATTTTACAAATCCACTAGATTTGACAGTAAATATACATGACATGCTTTGTGTACTAGACTTGTATATTCCCTTTATATTAATTCCTACTATTGTATGATATATTTCTTTCAGCACAATGTTCTTGTATAGCACTCATGGCTTAGTGGTAAGTCATGCAGACTAGTGTTTCCAAGGTCCTGGGTTCGAGACTGAGGGAGGTATTTTATTTGGCTGCTGAGAAAACTACAGGCCTTGTCATTCAGAGTGACTAAGGCACTTTTAAGCAGTTGTAAGTGGGTTAGCGCTGGTTTGCGCTGAGGTCACGCATGCGCACTGCCACTTTGCTTCGCGAATACCCGCTTACTACTGCTTAAAAGTGCTTACTCTCGCGCACACCCGCGCTATTTTCTTTGAAAGAAAAGAAAATGGGGAGATAGGAAAGTGGTGAAAAAGGGGTCACAAAGAGGGTAGGACAGTAGGGAAACAAGCTTGGGTTTTGCAGGAGGGATGTAGGAAAGGCCCATAGCTGCCCATTTCTTCGTCAGCAACAGCTGTGCATATGTTTGTAATTTGGTGTGAAATTTGAAACCTTCCACCCCTGAGAGAGGTGTAAGGACAACAATAATACTTGTTGTACAGCCAATTGTAATTGCCAGTTTACATGTCCAGCAGACATGTGTGCAAAATGGGCAGCTATGTATGGGGCGTAATTTTTTTGTGGGTACAGAGTGCCCTTTTTTTTTTTTTTTTTTCAGGAGAGAGTGGTATGTCAGGTACAGGAAGTCGGTATAGCTGGGGAGGTTGACAGACAAGACAAACAAGACGCATACAGGGGTGGTGTATGACACATGTGGGGGGGGTTACACAATTGACGGGGATGGATGTTTGGATATCTTGAGCACATGAGCCCACAGATGGCAACAGTGGAACTGAGATCCCCACCCATGGGCAGTTGCCACTGTGCCTTCACTGCCCAGGACGGGGCTGTGCTGGGGGCTGCATAGGCTGGGCAGCAGGCACACTCATGAGTTGTGCCACCCGTGCCTCAAGCTGGCGTAGGGGCCCAAGCACAGCGTGCCGGATCTCCCTACGCACCACAGTCCGGACACTATGGAGGGTGAGTGGATGTTCTCCTCTGGCCACGCTTGCAGAGGGGGGATGAGCCCCATCCCCTGCAGTGCTTCCACACACAGGTGGCACAGTACCACCGGAGGAGGGTCCGGCCTCGGCACTACTGCCAGGTGCACTCGCCAGCTGAGGTGGGAGAGGTGGGTCCGCTGGAACCTGCCTTCCCTGTCGTCCTATGTTTTGCATTATGTTATGACAGTTTGGGTTAGTAACGTACAATACCATTCACAATTAGTTGTAACAGCATGCATTAGTATTCCCATTAACCAAACACCCATAAATTCAAGCCATTGAACAGCAAGCATAACACATGCATAATTTAAACAGCAATACACAATCCAACAATATGCAGGGTTGATTGATGGCAACAGGCCATCAGGTTTGGATGTATGAACAGGGCAAATGCATCAACATACATGCAAATATGCATAAACCAACAGGACAAATGTCCAGGGGTGTTAATTGTGATTGCACATACCAATTTCACGTGGAATGGATTATTTGTGGTTATAGGGTAGGGTGAAGAAATATTTAATTAACAACCTCACATACCAATACATATGCTGTACATTTCTACTAGCTGCAGATATATACACACTACAGTTCTGCCTACAGTTTCCTATGTGATAACTACTTCAGGTTGGTGATAGGAATGTTACTGCTACATCAATATACATTTCATATTTATTCATACACATTCATATCTGGCTCTGTTCAGCTACATCATCCTGCTACATTTGCTTTATATAGCTATAGACAACTGTGGATGTTTGGTATTTCAGACAACCATACTATCTGCATATTGCAGACTGAGAGCAACATATCCAGATTTTGGGACACACATTCCAGCTGCAGTACTGTTTTCAACACATGTTGCTGTTTGGTTCTGCCTGTCACATTCATTTCATTCTGTACTGACTGCATTATACTTTATTCAGGAGTTATTACTACTTTATTGGTGGATTCATACCTCTTTCTCACACTCTCTCACTTGTTTTATTTTTACAATTCAGGCTCGTACTTAACTCTAGGCTTTATTGACATGTTTTACCTTTAGTTATAACAATCCTTTCCAACAGTCTCACTTATGTCATGTTTCTGAATTTCAACAGGGATATATTTCACACATGTGTTTTACTCAGATTCTGCAGCTGTACTTTTCAGCCTGCTGCAGGTTATGTACTATTACAATACAGGTGGGACATCTTTATTTCAGACTTGTTTCATTTTTATGTTTGGATTACAGGCTGCATCACACTTTTGTAATTAAGCAATACTTGCAAACCCTCTTACACTGTTACTTGCACATTTTATTAATTAGTGACTACACTGCACTCTTTTGCTAACTGTCATACTTATATATTTATTTACAGTTACAGGGAGAGAATTACTGACCTGCCTGGTGGTGCAACTGCACCAGCCTATCGCCATAGGCTCGACGGTTCGCAGAACGGACACCTGCAGCTGTAATATAAATGAAGTAATATTGGAATACACATCTCCATGATATCAGCTAGGTTAATTTCTTACATAAATAATTACATGTAACTTACTCAGTAGTGGGGCGTTGGGCATTTGCCAGTTCTCCTGGATCCAGTGGTTCAGTTGGTCCTGCTTCCATCTCTTCAGGTCCGCATGGTGGTGACGGACCTGCTCACCAGTCCTTGGTATTCCTGTGGCACTGGTGAGATCATGTGCCAACCGGTCCCACGCCTCAGCCCTATATGCTCCCCACAGGACCTGGCCCTGCATGAGTTGGGCCTCAAGATTATGGATGAGGAGCCAAACCATATATTTGGACTCCTCAATGCCCCACCTCTGTGCTCGGAAGCAACTACCCTCTCCTACACCTGACATCCTGGCTGCAAGTCGGTTCTACAATCGGTTATGCTGTGTATTCCCGCCTATGGGGCTTATATATGCCGTTTTTCCCACACTTATCTGTGATTGGCCATTTTGGAATTGTATCAGCTTCACAAAACCTGCTTTGTCATGCTCCTCTTTCTATTCATTTCTATATATATATGCTATTACTGCATTTCTAAGTGCAACTGTCATGGCTTAGTGGTTCAGTACTTTGACTATGGTGCATGGTATCCTGCATTCGAACCTGGCCATTGCTTTTTATATTTTATGACTGTCTATACAGGCTAGGAGGTGTGTCTGTGTAAAGGCAGTTTTGATACAGCTTGCTCAACGTTGCCCGTCGGTTAGCTTGTTGGCACGGTGCGCAGCTCCGCGCAAACGGGTCACGCCGGCTTACGCGTGGTTTGGCTGTCAGCATGCATATTACACTCAACTCAGCTACCGGCACACAGTTTCAGCATGTTAAAACACTGCTCAACCCCGGGCACTCATTTTACACCTATTAAACCACTGCTCACCTACGGGCACTCATTTTAAACCTGTTAAAACACTGCTCACCTACAGGCAGATATACTCAACTTGTTAGGCTGTAGCTCAGCTATAGGCACATCTGACATTTTTTTTTATTGTATTATCTCACATTTCTTCAAAATACATGGCCCATTTCATTACATTTTACATAACATATAATTTTATATATGTACATATATGTCAGGGAATTGTTTTGTGCTTATTTCACTAAAAATAAAAATTGATGTTGTGGGGGCTTGAACCATGACTGCCTCCTCTTCATCTGACGTCTCTACCGCTATGCTATTGCTTCTTGGCTTACTTTGCATATTTAGTTCTTATATGCTTTTCCACTGACTGCTAACTGTGGCTAAGCGCCGGGCACACCCGCGCAAACGAGCTCACTCATGGGCAAACATCTTTACAACTTATAAAAAAAATATAAGATGTTCATTTATACATTTTATGTTCATAGTCTGTGGGGGCATGTGTTGTGTTGTGTTGTGTTTATTCACATTTCCACGGACTCTGTCGTGGGCGTTTACTTTCAGGACTTTTTCTCGTCTGGGGCGTGTCCGTTTGCAGGGCTCGCCCTACGGACACGCCCCCTACTGTCTTACATGGACCGTGTTAGCCTTAGGTGTGATTCAGAATGCCCTCATACATATGCATGACATGCTGACATCACACCGTTTAACTGCAGCCTCTGTGTAAGCCTTGTAACTCTTACACGGAGGCTTCGTGAATCCTGCCCATATTCTTTCCTATATAGTAACTATTGCAGGATGAACATGTTGCAATGTATTTTATTTTTTATTTGGAAGGGTAATCAGGAAGAATTTACTAATATGGTACAACATTTGAATACCACTACAGAATTTTTAGAATTTAAACTAAGTGGATTTGGAGAGTCTATAAATTATTTGGATCTAAACATTTGTATAGACAAGGAAAATAATAGATTTGTAAGCAAAATATACAGGAAACCAGTTTTTTCCAATCAATATTTGCATAAGGATAGTGCTCACCCACAGCACATGAAAAAGGGAGTAGTAAAAGGTCAATTGATATGGTAAAGTAGATTGACCACCGACAAGAATGTTTTTAAGCAAGAAGTGCAGTTTTTGAGGGGTCATTTTGTTTCTAGGGGTTATGACACAACATGGATACAAAAGATAGAGAAAGAAGTGTTGTCTTTGAGGAAAGGGGTAGCATCTCCCATTTTACATTCTTCAGATATGTTAGTAGGACCTACAGAATGTATATTGGAAACAAGGCACAACTATAATAAAGACTATATGATAGCTTTTCCACTTCCTATAGTGAATGAAATATGGCATATAAAGGGTATTATAAAAAATAATTGGAAAATCATTTTAGGAAATAGGGACTTGGTGAATATATTAGATTTTTCACCTAATTTCACCTATAAGAAAGTTTCAAACATTAAATCCATGTTAGAAGTGGGAAACAAAAACAAAAATACTGGTGATCAGATGATGTTAAGAAGTAACAAAAAAGGTACTTACGCATGTCACAATTGTAAGCAATGTAGGTTTATAACAAATTCTTCTTTTGTCACACTCAGCTATTATAATATAACTTTTTGGGCAAAGGACTACTACAACTGTAATAGTGAGCAGGTAGTCTACATTGCAACATGTTCATCCTGCAATAGTTACTATATAGGAAAGACTATGAGAAATTTGAAGCGAAGAATTTATGAACATGTTTTAGCTATAAGAAAAAAGGATAAAAATAATTCACTAGCTAGACATGCAGTGACATGTAAGGATTTTAAAAGGTTTGAATTTTTTGTTTTAGATAAAGTAGAAAAAACGTCTTTGAATGGAGATTTAAACAATTTATTAGAATGTAAAGAAGCATACTGGCAGTTATATTTGGGTGCTGACAGTGTACCAGGTCTCAACGAGACTATCAATATAAAATGTTTTTTAAAACTTCAATATTGACTTATACTCTAATATTGAAAGTATTTAAATTATGTATATTATGTTTATCAAAGTTTATTATTTTTCATCTATCACGATTTTTAAAACTTGCACCTTTTAAAGTGTATGTAATATAAATGGCTGTTATGTCATTTCCTGTTTAGCAATCATTGTTTAGTATAAAAGGAAGTTTTTAGGGTAGGGATCTGTTTCTGAGGAAGTTCACATATTAAAAGTGAATGAAAGTGCTAAATCGATTGTCCGCTTGTGGTCATTTGGAAATTTCAGAACTGTGCTTTTTCTGGTTTGGTTCTCATGTAAATAATCTCAATCTGAAACCCATATAACAAGATCTGCATCATTTATTACCTCATTTAAACTTTCTTCTCATATTATTGTTTAGATCAAGGCCCACCAAGTACAACTTGAGTGCCTATGAGCTGTATATGATTAAAGAAAGATCTGCAGAAACTTCTTTTTGATTTTATGTGA
>NC_056740.1:111515117-111655117 GCF_019279795.1 Protopterus annectens | reverse complement strand
CAAACAGTAACATTTCCTTGATTGTAGGCCTAATGCAATAATGTATAAAAAAAGGCATCTTACATTAAGTACTGTTTGTATACAAATGCATGGTTTTAACAAGAGTTTTTTTTAAATATAATTAAACCAAGTAAGTCTAAATTATGTGAAAACCTCTAATTTGATTTGTGTACTTGAAATACCATAACAGATGTTGGAGAAAGTTAAAGTTTTATAACATCAGTGAATGTTGTTGGTTTCATATGGTTCTTTTTTTCTAAACATTTGGGTTGACTGTCAGTGAGGGGGAAATTCTTAAAATTAAAATAAAACTCAAAATAAAGGAATTTGCTTCATTTGTGTGAGTCATTCCTTATATTACAAGGCCAACATTTGGAAAATGTTATTTATGCTCTTGAAGATGTAGTCTGTGCTCCTTTTCTAGGACTGATTACCAGTTTTGTGGCCGTACTTTGGGAACTTCTATCTCTGCGTACTATTGCAAGTTTATAATTTAGCAATAACAACTTACCACTTTATGTTTATAAGAACTTTCCAAAATTACTGTGATATTTTGGGGTTAGTGTCACCAACCTTGATGTCAAATTCAAAATGTGTGTGAAATTACTATGGTCAACAAAGCAAGATGACTGTATTTCTTTGAGGGAAACAATTAAAACTATGACTGCAGTAACTGCAGTTGCGTTTCAAAATTTTGTATTATTTTCTTGTTCTAAAATCATTTTTCAGCAATATTTATCATTTGTATTTCCTACAGCATTAAGTACTTTTTGATTTTTGGGTGGAGGGCATTAGCAACACTGATGGGTAGCAAAAGAAGGGCCATTTTATACTCTATACTAACCATATATTGTATGCCGAATGTGTTTCAGATTTACTGTACTGCACCAAATATCTGCATTTGCTGTTTTAATTAGAATATTCCCAACATACTAATGGTCAGAGTCCTTTGTTGCTTGTAACTCCTCCACTCTTGCTCACAGTTTTTCAGACAATTTCCTCATTTTCAGTGACGACACATTTTGCTACACCTTACTTCATTATATTTTCTATGGTCTCTGTAAGCCTAGTTGTAATATTACTTTTTATTATTTGCAAAAAACAGTTAATACTACACACTGCTTACATGTACAATCTGTGAGTCATGCTACAGGCCATCATCTTGTAATCAAGATTCATCCATGATGCACAGTTTTGTTTCTTTTTGAAAAGTCTTTGCACTGTGTAAACCATATGTAATGAGTGTTACTGAGGAAGGAACTTGAACAGAATAGACCAGATCCCATTACATCAACAGCAATGCTTTTCTTATCCAGTGGGATCTCCAAGTATTATAGGCTTATAGGTGAATACTAGCCTAACTGCCCTGAAGGGTATTTTAAGCTTGCCAGTAATCTGAGGTTACAATCAAACCCTGTACCTTATGTCTTTGAGGTAAAGACTTTAACCATTATGTCAAACTCAGCGACCCAAACTTTCCATTTTCTCTTTTCCTTAGATTCATCGTTTCTTAAATTCATAACTAATTACTGGGCTAGGTTTCATAATAGACCATTCTAAGCCTAACCAGTTTCCTTCCCAAAGGTGAGAATCAAACACTGTACCTTATTTCTGTGAGTAAAACACCTTAGCCATTAGGAGAGATGAGGGGTACAGCATCTACTTCTTCTCTAGGTAAGCCCTGAGATATATATGTTAATCCTCCTTGGAGGAGGTGCCAAGGGGATATCCTCAGAGGATGCCAATACCTTTTTTAACTGGTAGCTGCCATGTCGCAGGAGCAGTGAATGTACCCTTTATAGGGTATTTTTATAGGTTCGTACTAAGCTAACTGCCCTTGCAAATCATTTTAAGCGTAGCCAATTATCCCCTGTGAGACTCAAACCCTGCACCTTGTGTTTGTAAGGCAAACACCTTAACCATTAGGCCACTCTACTCTCAGAATATTCTAGACTACCGAACGTCTTATGTTGCCATTGAGTCCAAACCCAGTAACCTTGTGAAGAAATCTCATTTTTGCTCTTAGACAATGCAGTTGGAACCTGTTAGCCACTATCCAAGTCTTGTAATTAAAAGTTTTCATGGTGATGTAGCCCAGACAGTAAACTGTGAGCTTTGTTCTATGACTTGGTTCTCCCTTTACTACTATATTCTGGTTATAAGTAAGTGCATTTCTATTAGATTTGGACGGTGGTCCTTTGGCTTATACTGACCTCAGTTCTGGCCTATTAACCCTGCTGTATTATACTGCAATACCTCCAGTCTCCTACCACTGCACCCACCCCTTGTGAATCTATTGATCGTGTCTACCTTCATCTCTGGCCTAAGACTTCTAGACATTTAAAAACTTCCAGATGAGTTAGTCAATGCCTCCTGAGCTGCAGAATGCAAACGTGTCTTTTGTGAAAGAATAACATGCTTTTTATTCAGCTGTGCTAATTTTCATCTTATCTGCATCATAATCAGAAATAAACCACTCTGTTGCATACTAAAATTCATAGTAACTTGAGGCCAAGGAGGCAATATTGTGTGCAAACTATGATGATGTAAACCTCGCATACCAAAACAGGGCATTTTCCAAACCTCCTCTGTGCTTTGATATCATGTCCTTAACATAATGTAGAGGAATGAGAGTGCACACACTAGGCAAAGTTCTATGTCCACTATGAATATATCTGGCGTAAGTCTGAGAATGCAGACACGGTTATTTCTCTCTGACAAAAGCAGAAGCACAAGGCCACCATACATACTACCAGTAATCACCCACAGTCAAGGGGTTAATTAACTGATCCAAGTCCATGACAGAATCTGCCATGATCCTCATGCAAAGTTTTATTACCTCACTGAATTCTATGGTGGAAACCAGAGAGTGGGCATAATGTGCCAGTTTAAGGAAGTAATGTTGTCTGCAAGCTTGCATTATCCACAGATGTAAGTGACACTCCTGTACTATGCCCATAGCATGTCCTCCCAGAAAAATGCATACTGGGCACTCTTGGAATTAATGCGATAAAGAGAAAACCTTGGTATCTGAGTGGATGACAGCAATACACCCTAGGGAAATAATTGGGCCATATGGTTTCTACCTTAAGAGGAGTGACTGGGATAATGCTGTGGACAGAGGGTAACTGGAAGAGAGAGTCATTTATTTAGTCAAAGGGAAGAAAATATTGAATATTCCTTGGTCTAACATTTGGAACATTGACCAGCTTTTTTGCTGGATTTCATTATTTCTGGGAATCAGGAGTTTACCCTTTCCCCCAAAGCCCTTCATTCTCAGAGTCGGTATATATAATTGGCATGTTGTAAGGGGTGCAGGGGGGCTTTCCCCTTTGACAAAAATGTTTTGTATTTTTTTGAGGTTCAAAGGTTTGATATTTTGTCTTTCAAACTGTTGAACCTTCGAAGCTTTGAATGTATTTTCTTGAAGGAGACAAGTGCAAAAAAAAAAACAATATGGGCTACTACCACCCCCATTTGCCAGTCCAGATATAGAGTGTTCTTCTTTCATTCTACTTGGAAATGCATGTTAACTACAACATCCCTGCAGACTTTAGCATTTTCAGTATTTCTTGCTGAATCATATCGAGCCATGCAACATTGCTGCTGAAAAACTGATCAGTGCAGTGAGGTCATCTGCAGAAATTGACCAAATCCCATCAGTTCTTTCTAGCACTGCCTCCTTAATGAAAATGCATCCAATGGATTTTTGAAGTTCCTCAAAGTACTCATTTCATCTCCTGGCAGCATCTTCTACTAAGGTCAGTGCTTCTCCACGTCACTGAGAACAGCATGAGGAAAGGTCTGCCCTCCATTCCTGAGTAGCCAGATGGTTTGCTAGTACCTATTTGAGGTAATTCAGTGTCGTTTTATTAGCGTTACCAAACTCCTCCTACAATGAGGCATTTGCTTCAGTAATTGCTGTAGCTACTACCATCCAACGTATTACTTGTCGGTCAAATCCAAGACGTTTCTCCTGCTGTTTTTGCACCAGAGCTTAGGGCTTCCCTCTCCATTGGTTTCCATCAACATATCCTAAGTTTACTTCTATGACAAGTATGTACTTCCTTTTTGTCACAAATACTCATCACTGCCTAATTTACTGAGCTCTTCCACAAGGTTCATTCATACTTTTCTTCCATCAGTACAATACAGGCATTCTTTGCGACTGCCACCTTAGCTTGCTGATATAACTTACCACTGACTACTGATAAGGTGACATCTTGACACCTGTCTTTACCTGAATGGCCAGAACATAGCCTTGGATCTGGTTCATGATTACAAGATTGACCATTAGCCTTCAGTGATCAGGAAACAACTACACTTGTGGCCAGTGTAGTGTTTGCACATGATGTTCATTATTGTCAGGCTTTAATGACAGTTTATCACATTTAACTTTACTAGAGTCGAGGCAAGAGATGGTTTTATAAATCTTTTTCAAGCTGAACTCAAATGGGCTGCATGGGTCACTCAGCCATGAGCCAAAAAAGCTATTTGTTTATGAGTCTGTGAGTTACTGACTGGCTTCATCTAATTTGGAGAACAACTGTTGTGGAATGTTAGCATTTGTTATATGCCTTTGGGAAACTTTAAATGGGCTTGAACTATAAGCATAGATTAAAGCATAAGTATGTATGTTTTCCCTTCATGTCAAAAATGAAGCATGGAGATTTTGGTGACCATAGGTTATCACGATATATCAAACTGCAATTTTTTTGTTCTTACCTTACAGTCTGCAAGTATGTAATATTTCTGAGTTAAACAACCTACCATTCAGGTATCCTAATACTTTGAGCAGAGCAAGGGAAGTGTAGGTAAATCTTTCGTGGAAGAAACTAAAAATGACGTTCTTTTTGCTTGCCTGTACATTGAGTTGCAAGTAACTTTAATTGCTGTACAAAGTAATTAAACCTTACCATGAGAGACTACAGCAGGGTTCTAAATAAGTTTACATACTTTGACCAAAATATTGAAAAAACAGGTAACTTACATAGCCGGGGTTACAAAATATGTAACATCTGTATGTTATACAGTGGATTAAACTGGAAAATTATAAATGACAAGCAGAGAAACATGAAAATCGCAGGCATCCAAAAACTATTTATGATAAAGCAAGACATTCAAAGAAAACAGACTGACAAAGTGTCATCTACCCACTCTGCCTTCTTTAAATGTAATTTGGATACCTGAAGGATAGGTTATTTAGCTCAGAAATATTATACGTTTAAAAACAACCCCCTGTGGTGGAATAATGTATAACTAAATTATAATACAAGAGAAAGCAGTGGTAATCATTTGAAATGTTGCGACCCACTAGAGAGAGTCTCAAAATATGGAAACTGAATGGCAAAAATATCAGACTTAACATATACCAAGTTCAAGATGCCGTTTCTTGGAATATTCCCTTTTCTTCAATGTATGTCAGTCTTAAAGTTGGTATATACAAGTTCAGGGAGGGGGGTGTGGAAGTGCAGGGGGGCTAGTTTAAAGATGAAGAGCAATTTTTGTGATTCACTTTTATCCTGTGTTTTCTGTCCTTTTTTTTCAGCTTGTCAGCACTTGGCATTTCAAATGCCAACATTTCAATAGTGAGATGAAAGCTGCTGTGTAATGTTACAAGAGGTCTTCTTCTATCCACCTGAAGAGCACACTTAAGCAAACTAACAAAGAGCTTAAGGGAGCCAATAAAATCAAAAATAACTGCAAATCTTTCTTTAACTACCTCAGCAGGTTACGAACTAACACCCAATAGTGTTCAGAGCCAGTCCACAATAGTACTACACTTTCTGACCCACATGAAATAATTACTATCCTAGCTAACACATTTGTGCAAATTTTACTCCACCCACAATTATGACTGCAGATTCTACAACCCCAGATACCCTCTTTAATTACTATGTTACAAGTATTGCCAGCCCTTTCAAAAACTAAGAATAAATTCATCCATGGGCCTGACAATATACTGGGTTGCCTGATTATCAATGCCAAACGTAGCTTTTCTGAACCCCTACTTAAACTCTCTATTCTAAGCCTCTCTAGTGTTTAAATTCCTGAATCCTGGTAAGTAGCCATTGTAATGCCATTCCACAAGGGTGGCCCAACCACAGACACTGGTAACTATAGACTCATTAGTCTCACTAGCCTCATATATAAAAGCTACGGTAGCACATTATCTCAGACTTTATTAATCCGGTCATTGAAAATCTCTTAACCTTGAATCCTCATCAATTTTTCTTTATCAAAGGAAGATTCTGCCTCTTTAGCCTCATTCATTTCTTTTTAAAGGTAACTGAGGCAGTGGATAGTGGTTATGCAGTGGGCAAGTCCTTTGACACTATTCCTCATGCAGACATTATTGACTGACATGTAAATCTGAACATGTATCCTTTTATTGTGCTACAGATAGCTAAGTGGTCTTCTGACAAAACCCATGTGCTTAGAGTAGCATGTGCCACTTATGAAATCAAAAAGGTTACCAGTGGTGCACCACAGGACTCAGTTTCGGACTCTCTCATATTTGACATATATTTCTCAGACCTTCAGGCCAACACTTCTTCCATATGGTTAATTAAGTTTGCAGATGACTGCAAACTGGCTGTTGGTATTTGATCTTCAACTGATTCACAATTGCTCCAGCACAGTTTAGACAATGTTAACAGGTGATGCAAGGACAACAATCTCCAATTAAGTACAAAAAATGTAGCATAATTAATTTTGGTATGCAAAATAGTTTCACTTACCATATAGGAGATGCACCACTCCAATTAGACACTGTTGGAAGGGATCAGGGTACTGTTGTTGGTAATTCCTTATTATTTCACCATCATGTCTCCATAGTAGTTCAGAAAGCCTTTTATCTGGCCCATCTAATTTCTAAAGGCATCTCCACTAATCCAAAGAAGTCTTAAAAGTTATTTACTCATACCTCATCAGACCTGTTATTGAATATAGTGTACCTTTTATAAGTTCATAGGTTCATAGGTTCATACTAGGCTATCTGCCCTAGGGCATTTATAAGCCTAGCCAGAGTGTGTATGGCTTTCGCCACCCATTTTAAATTAATTTTGTTATGCCCTTTTTCGAGGTTAGTATACTGTGCCTCTGTCTAACAGTGACACAGAAGTGATACCTGGGGTAAACCTACGATCTCCCATCCACTCATCAAGATTCCTCTTGAAGAGAGTCAATGAGGGACTCTGCCTAATCTGGACTGGGATTTTATTCCAGAGTGAAGGGAGCCTCTGGGTTATGAATCTGTCACTCCAGCATGTCCTATTTATTTCAGTGCTGAGGTTCAAGTCCCTCGAGCGCGTAGCTCGATGGGATTTGGATTTGGATTTTCTGAGGTGCAGCATGTCCATTAATTCCGGGTTGGACATGGCTTTATACGTCAGGCACAGATCGCCTCTGAGCAGGTGGTATGCCACTGAGTAGAGCTGGAGTTTCATTAACCGGGCAGCATACGGCATCTGTTTGAGCCCCTTGATCCTCTTGGTGAGGTACTTTTGGGGTCTTTCCAGTTGCTGCAGGTGTCTGGTAAGGTACATCCCAAAAGGGGCATTGTACTCAATTATGGGCCTGATGAGGGATGAGTAAAGAGGCACGATGACCTCCCCTGATCTAGATGTGAATCCCTTCATGATTAGGTGGGCTATATAAAATGTTTTTCTAACCACTTTGGCCACGTGGTTGTCAAATGAGAGATTGCTATCAACTTGGGTCCCCAGGTCCCTAATTACTTCTTCTGTACTTAATGGATTACCACCTATGTGGTAATTTGTGGGAACTTTGTTTTTGCCAAAGGGGATGACTATACACTTTTTGGCGTTTAGCTTGAGGCCATGGCTCTGGCACCAGTTGTCTGTTTCTATGAGGCCCTTTTGGAGGATGCTTGTGTCGGCTGGAGAGTCTATTATGGTGCCCAGTTTGCAGTCATCTGCGAACTTGGTCAGCCACAGTCCTTCCATGTTGGCCTGTACCTTCGAGAAATATATACCGAACAAGAGAGGTCCCAGGACTGAGCCTTGTGGGATGCCACTTGTAACTGGTTTGGAGTCTGACATGGCTCCAGCTATTCTAACCATGTGGGTTGTGTCCTTGAGCCAGTTTGCAACCCATCTAGTGACATAGGGGTTTATATTTAAGCTGGTGAGCTTATCTATAATGCCCGAGTGGGGTATTGTATCGAAGGCTTTTGCGAGGTACAGGTAGGCTGTGTGGACCACCTTCCCCTTGTCAATGGCCTTGGTGACTGTTTCAAAGAAATCGACCAGTTTTAAGAGGCAGGATCTGCCCTTAACAAAGCCGAACTGGGTAGGATCCAGTGTCTGTAGGTCCCCAATATCTTTATTTATAAGGTCCATGATGATCCTTTCCATAGCTTTGCAGTCCAAGCTAGTGAGACTTATGGGGCGATAGTTTCCAGGATCCGTTGAGGCACCACCTTTGTGGAGAGGGACCACTGCTGCTGTACGCCACTCTTTGGGTACATATCCTGTAGTAAGGCTGAGATTGAACAGTAGTTTTAGGTTTGGGTTTAGCTCTTCTTGGAGTTCATGTAGGACGCAGCCCAGGACACCATCTGGTCCCATTGATGCTGTGTTTCTTGCTTTGGAGAGGGCAGCTCTTACCTGAGCATCTGAGATGTCAGGGGGGCAGCACTCTGCTGGGATAGATATTAGCCCTTTTGGTGGGGAGGGGGAAGTTTGCGCTGAACCTGTCAGCTAGGATGTTGGCAATGTCTGTGGGTTCGGTGTATTTTTTGTCATTTTGGACTAATTCTGAGCATATCTGGGAATTCCCACCCAGGTTCCTAACATAACTAAAGAAAGCCTTGTGATTATCCTTAGTGTCCTGTGCAATTTTTCTCTCGAAGCTGGCCTTAGACGATTTTATGAGTGCCCGTAGTTTTTTGCTAATACTGATCAGAGATGCCTTCCCTTTTTGGGATTTTGCTCTATCATGTAATAGCTTCCTCCTTCTATTGTATAGTTTGTTTATGGCTGGGGTCCACCAGACAGGACGTCTGCCTTTGGAGGATTGGGTCTTGGTTTTATTTGGGATTGCATGATCCATGCATTCCTGAAGGTGTTCATAGAATGCGTTTATAAAGGATTTTGTGGTCTGGGCCGTATTATTCACAGGCCCGGGGGCTTTGAAGGATTCCACCTTGGTTTTGAGGAGTGTGAAATTTGCTTTAGAAAAGTTTTTCACTGTGGTTTTCTGGGCATGGGGTGGGGTCGGGATGTGAATATCCAGTGAGATTAGTTTATGGTCTGATCTTACCAGTGAAAGATACACTTTTGGTCTGGAGCATAGAGTCCCCATGTTGGTGATGATCAGGACCAGTATGTTTTCCCCTCTTGTGGGAGTGGTAACAAGTTGTTCCATAGCATTTGAGTTTATAAATTCTAGGAACCCTTGGGCTAGGGTGTTGGAGCTAGAGTAATGCTCCCAGTCTATGGTCGGGTAGTTGAAGTCACCCAATATAATGGTGTTTGGAGAGACCTTCATATTTTCCAGTGTTCTCAGGAAGGCCGAGTGGGGTTCCTGGGTTTGGGAGGCTGGTCTGTAGCAGGCTATAAACTGGAAGGCAGTTTTACCCACTGTTAGTTGTATATGGATAGTCTCCGATGCTTCGTGCTGTGCCACCAACCTGGAGGTGTGGGTATCTTTGACGAATATTGATACTCCCCCTCCTTTTGTGGTTCGGTCCAAGTTTTGGGGCTGAAAAGCATGGTATGAGGTATAACCTGGTAGTGCTGGGGTGCTCTCTAGAGCCTTGAACCAGGTTTCTGTTACTGCACAGATATTTTTATTTATAGCCTCCAAGTATGTTTTTGTGTGTTTATGTGTTTGGTTTGCTGTCGTGGTAGGTCTATGTGAGACTGGAATTGTAGTGAGTGTGGTTTCCTTCTCCTCCTGACTGGTTATGCCAGTACTGAGTTGAGAGAGCTTAGCCTCCAGTTTGGCTATATGGTTGCATCTCTCACAGAGAGGGTTGTCTGTGTACATGAGGCAGTTGTAACATTGCCTCAAGATTCCCAGATTCACCAGCTGGACTGGAGAGGAGATTGACAACTGACCTTTGGACATGCTAGAATAGTATTGGGAATTTCTTTATAATTGAAAAAAAATGGCCAGTGGGGGGCAAGGTACTCCAGGGGGAGTTCGTGAGGGTGTAGTGCTTTTAATTTTTTAGTGCTGACATATAATTGCTTTAGTGAGCAAGTGCCAGATAACTTAAATGCAAAAATGACAAACAGTAACCTTCTTTCAAGTGAAACAAGGAAATAAGTATAGTAAGCAATGCAGATATCACTAGGGATCCACAGAAGCACTGAAAAGCCGTGTTTTAGGTGGAATTAGCTTTTCAGGGAAATAACAAGCATATAAACAAAACTAGATTCAGCAGGCCTGGATCTAGTCTATGCTACAGCAAACAAGGTGTACCAATTACAGTAAGAAATAGTTCAAATATGCAGGCACTATAAGCCTTTAACCAGAAATTCCCAGCTCAGAAGGGCAGAGTCCAGCCTCTTCTCCCACAAGAGTGCAGACCACGAATCTTCTTAATGTAAAATAACTGGCCTGAAGCACAGGTGCTTAAACCAGAACTAATACACTTTTAGAATAACAGACACTGAGCCCTCAATCAGCAGTTCCCAACTTAGAAGGATGTAAGCTACCTGTCCTGCCACAACAGTGCAGCCCACAAACCTTCCTAATGTAAAACAACTGGTCTAAAGCCCAAGTGCTTAAACTAAAAGGCTTAGAATAAGTTACACCAAGCAGTAATAAATACAATTGAGTACTTTTAAGATGACGCAAAAGCAAAATAAAGTAGGAAAAAAACACAAATACAGTAAAAGCAGATAACATTTTTTTTTTTTCTTTAGTGGAAAGAGAGAAAGGAAAGAGAGAAAGGAGTATCCGAAACTAAGCTGATTGGCCTCATCAAATGTTCTCCCTGCACTGGGTAGAATGAGGTAATGACACTAGACTGGGAGGAGGGTCCCAGATCAAATTTACACTAGGGGCGGGCAACTGCAAAGCCACCAACTATAAAAACACTATACCAGCAGGGAGGGAGCTGAAAAGCAGCAGTGAGCCTTTAAATGAAAGTTTTAAACAGCTAAAGGAGCCTCTAGAAAAAAAGAGTTTACTGCAACCAGTTATCAGAAACAAACAACCCAACAGATGCTTAATAAAAGTGGACAATTTCCAGTTAATACGTCACACACAGTGAAACTAGCTAGAAAAATACACAGTACACAAAGTGCTATAAATAAGAAAGAAATAAAGAACAAAATAAACAAAAAACAGGATACTTAATGTTATATATTATAGCTCCGAGTTTCCTCGGTGTCTTTCCTTCGATCAGCTCAGTGTGAAATGGCAGAACACTCACAACTGAACTTCTTAGGTAACAGAAAGTTGAAACCTGAGACAGCTTTTAAGAAAGAAATCTCAAAAGAACCAATGAGGTGCTTAGTCTAAGCTGTAGTCCAGGTGACCTCAGTCAGCCAATGACCTCAAACAATTCTCTCTCACAGAAATGCCTGATGGCTTTGGCCAACCAATGTCTCTGAATATGTGCTCAGACACACAGCCTCCACAAACACTAGGCCCAAATACAAGCCTGGCATGGATTTATCTAAAGATATCACAGACCTTGAAGAGACCACAGAGACTTATAACTAGAAAGATCAGTGGCCTGAAAATTCTTAGTTATGAGGAGAGCCCTGTTCTGTACTCAGTCTCTTACACACTCCCCCCGTGGAGATCTAGGTGTAACCTTTCATGCCAACCATATTTGATCTCCTGTTCCTTCACCAAAATAATGGCACATCAAATGCTTGGTTAAAGGAGCTAAATTTTCATCAGCAGGTAAATAAGATGTTGCTCTGATAGATTCATATTCCAATGTATCCCTCACATCTGGAGCAAACTTACACTGCATGTCAAGCAGAGTAGTGCCTTTTCCACCTTCAAGGTACACCTAGATATTTGGATGGGCAGCCTCAAATTATCTCCCAGTCTATCTTGTCTTGCACTCCTTGACACTAGAAGAACATGTTGAATGCTTTCTTTTTTGGCTAGGCTTGACATGGTCTGCAGACTGATTGCCTAGTACTTACCTAAGAACCTATGAGATAAAGGGCATCAAAATTTTGGGCAGAGTGCATGTACCAGTTATGCAGAACAACATCCCTGGAGTCAGACAAGAAGTAGCCAAGGTTAAAAGTTATGAATCATATTTTTAAGCTAAAACTTTTAATTTGCTGCAAGAAACATATATTTTAAAGTGTGCAGGTAGCATCCACAATTACAGTGCATTGAGTGTAATAAAAGGTATCTCCAAGGGCAAGACAAAAGAATTTCACAGACAACAGCTGCCTTTTGGAACAACACAGTGCAATAACTTACTGAAAACAATTAGACAGTACGAGTAAGGTAGAAGCTAGAAGCAAAGCACTTTGGACCAAAAAGAGTGATGTTAGTAAAGACTATCCAGAAATTTTGGAAATTCAGCACATTATGAAATTTTGGAAATTCAGCACATTATTGAATGTTCAGAGGAGACTGCGGTGGTGTTGCTGCAGTAGCATTGTCGCCTCACAGTTAGACATTGCCCGTTCGATTCTCAGTTAGAGCATCTTCTGTGTGGCGACATGCGTAAATGGGCATTCCTTCGTTGAAGGTTGTTCGTTAGGCCTGGCAAGCCAGCACGTCAAAATCTACTGCCAATCATTAGCAGACCGGAGTTCCGCTGTGGCGACCCTAACCGGGAAAAGCCGAAAGAAACAAACATTGAATGTTCAGAGGACAGTAGTAGCTTTCAGTATAAAATATGGAATTTATGTTCATCATTTTTGTGGAACAAGTGAATTGTGGTACTAGTAATGAAATTAGCTGATTTCTACACCGATAGACATATAGATTAAAGTTAAGAAATGTTGATGCTTTGAGCTGTATTGGAAACCACTGTGACATGCAGTTGAAACACATCCATTTGATGCAATTATAGATTCATAGTTTCATAGGTGTTTACTAGGCTAATGACCACAAGGTCGTTTTTAAGCCTAACCGAGCATCCCAAATCTCTGACAAGTTCTGGTACCCTTCATAAGTGTAAGCAGGGACCCAGGCGATATAACATTTACAAGGAGGGGTCTGGGAGATGAACCATTTATAAGCTGTCTGTGTCAATTAGAGACATAGGTGCCAAACCAGGGATACATTTCCTGTTCCCAATCCAGTTGTCCAAGTTACACTTGAACTGGGTTAGGGAGAATCTCTACTTCACATGGATGGGGGGCCTGTTTGTCTCACCAGCAGATCCCATTTATATCACAGGCTAGGTTTCAGTCTTTAGAACAGGCAATTCTGGTGCTGTTTGTTTTGCAGCTATGGAGTAGGTCCAGCAGACAATGTCACATATGCCAGACATAGATCTCCTCTCAACAGCCTATATGAGACAGAATACAGGGATAGGGTCCTGATGTGGTCTGCACAGGACATATTAATTATACTCTGTTTTCTTTTATTGAGGAACCACTGTGGACATTCCAATTGTTGGATATGCCTGGTTAAGTACATATCAAAGGGGGAATTTTACTCAATGATAGGTCTGATGAATGCCAAATACAGTGGAAAAAATGACTTCCTTGGACTAGATGCCATAACTTTGTTTATAAGTTGCACAACATAGAATAATTTCTATGTGTGTCTTCAAGTCCTTCACTGCAGGATCAACTCTTAGGGGTGTGTTGTCAATATGATAGTTACCAGGGATGGATGACTTCTAGAAGGATACTATTATGCATTTCTTGGCATTTAGTTTTAGTCCTTAGTGTCTGACACCAGTTATTTGTCTGTGTTAGCCGTTCCTGGAGAATATTTCTGTCAATAGGGGATTTAATGGCAGCTCTTAATTCACAGTCATCTGCAAATGTAGTCAGCCAGAGGCTATTGACATTGATCTTGACTTCAGAGAAGTAAATACCAAAAAGGAGCAGTCCCAGGACTGATCCCTGAGGGACTCCACTTGTGACTGGCTTCTTTGTAGAGGTGAACTCCTCAATTCTAACTACCTGGGTCCTGTGTAAGAACCATCTGGCTATCCTTGGGTGACATAAGGGTTTGCACCTAATCTCTTGAGTTTGTTAATGATGCCTGAGTGGGGTATTGTGTCAAATGCCTTGGCCAGGTCAAGGTAGGTAGTGTGAACCACCATGAAAAGGTGTGTAATTGTATAACAAATGTAGTAACTAAGAAACTATCTCTGACTTCTTGTTCAGTTGAATTGTAAACAAAACATGTTCTTCTTTTTAAAGAAAAATAAATAAATAAATAAAAAACATGGACGCTGCTCTGTGCTTGTGTACATTTTTTCTTTGCCAGTTAAAGTTTCTTTTATTCAGTGGTCATCGTTCCATGGTTTCTTGAACTTTTATAGCTTTTTCATAGGACTGAAATGTATCTCCAGGAGTTTGAAATTTTCTTCATGTTTTTCTTATCATAGTGAAATACCTCAATATCTTTGTCATGGCTGAAAAGGATCTTGGGACCAGTCCTCCAACCACTGAGTCAACAGAGATGAAATAAATAATAAATAATGGGTATTTGTTGTTCGCAAAACATGGCATCTGACACATTTCAGCAAATAAAACAGCTGTCTATCTTTTTAATGGAAAAGGAAGGACCTCAGCTTCAGAGAGGCAGAGTAGTTCTATTGTGCAAAGTTCAAGGTAGCGTAAGTACACATCAAAATAGTTATAGTACTAATACAAGGACCAGGGAATTCAAAGATGGATTCTGGGTGTTAGTTTTGGTTCCCCCAGCAGAGAACATGCATTTGACTTACTGATGTATTACAATTAAGATAACAGAAAATAAATGAGGTAAACAGAATTAGGAAGAATGGTAGGTAAAGGACAGAACAAATATATCAGATAGCCATTCTGAAATCATGGAAAGAAGCAGAAAGCAGCAGAGATTACTCAAGCCAGGAAACAAAAGGCATGGGAAAGTCTGCTTTGGAGAAAGGAGGTACGTTCAGAAGTACCTGGCAGAATAATTCTGACTGAAAACCATGATAAGACTATTGTGGAGGAAAACTATTAGCTTATAATCCTACAGAATGCCAGAACCCTAAAGAAATGACATACAGCAAAGTGGCTTGAAGTGGCTGTAGTATGTGTCACTGTATGACAACACGAGTGCAAGTCCCAGCAGTTAAGGGAATGAATGGGATCTTTGCTGATAGTGACTCAGTGCATGAACTGGAAACAATAATAGAGAGGCTGCAAAGAGCAAGAATGTTGACTGCCTGAGTTGGACTACAGGGTGGAGAACTACATTAATGTGGATAAGTCTACCAGAAGGTTAATGACCTGCTTCAGGCTCACAGACCGTCTATTATGCTAGGGGGTTAATGTAACATAGCAGAATGATTTTACAAGTTAAAAGACTCCAGGAGAACTAAACAATATAAAAATAGTTATGCACACAATGTTTGTGATCCAAAGATGTGTACATTGTAGTACAAATGTTATGTCCCTAAAATATCTAAATTTTGTGTTGTTTTCTTTAAATGAAGTCAGTGTTTTGTTTGGTTTTGTCTATTACTTTAAAAGTACAGATGAAGCTGATTGTATTTTAAAAAGATCAGGTTTGTTGAGTGAGCATTTAGAGGATGCATTGATGGCTAAGGCAAACCCAGTCAGGCAGTGTTTGACCTTGTTAAAGTGAACTTGGGGTCAGGAGCAGCTATTCCAGGAAGGAAAACCGACCAAAGTGGAAAACTGCCTTATAAAAGAATATGGAAAATATTCCTTTCAGAAGAAATTCAGATAAAGTTACTATCAGAGACCACTGCCAACAGTATTAAACTAAATTAATAAATTAATTAATTTTAAGTAAAATCCCATACATTTATTTTTGGAAAACACTGCACTGTATGCAATTGTGCATAATAAAATACATCATTTTTATATAGCCTGAAGGCCTTAGTTCTATTAAATTTTTAAAATATCTATATCTAAATCCAAATCTATATCCGTGGTTATCATGTATATCAATTTGCTTCTTATTGGATTATTGTTCCAAAAAAAAAAACTTCATAAAGCACAACTTATTGAGTCCTACCTCCTTGACAAAGTGTACAAGAAAAGTGTGACTCAGCTGGACTCATCATATCACTTCCACTGGAGTTTAACAGTGTTGGGACTCATAATTATTTCTTTGTTGAAAATAGGTTTAATAGATAGACAGACAGACAGCAGAGATAGCCACTGGACAGTGTGAACATTGGCTCTAGATGACTGTGACTGTTGAAGTGACACCCAGACCTCATGTGTAAAAAATGGGAAACAAGGAGTTGTTGGATGGATGGATGGATACATAGGCTTAGGGAATGTCAATTATAATCTAATAAACCTCAGTTTAGTGACTGCAAAGAGTAAGAAAACATGTACCTGATCCTCCCAAAAAAACCTTGTTAAAAGCCCATTCCCAAGGTTCAATGGAATGCGATCAACATTCTGTGAATGAATCCTTGTCAGCATTTGAATGGGGAATTCTACAGTGCTTGGGTAAAGTTTGGATAAAGTCTGCTGAATGTTCATATTACAATTTAAGATTTTGCCATCAGTCTGTACCACACACACTTTGTTCAAACAAAACTGAATCTTGACCCCAGGTTCTAAACCTCTGCTCTATTTCGCTGAAGAGTTATAAGATTTTGCATGCAGGTGACCGTCGTTATCTTCTGCAAGATCATTTTCATAGTTTTAAGTGGATTTTATTAGCCTTCCTCTATACATAGCAATATTGATCACTGTCTATGTAATGTACATTATGTAAGGTACTCACTGTAGAACATTAGAGTACCCTGTTGTGTGGAATTTTACTTTGAAACTTTGAATGCATATAGGCATGTTTTTGTTTTAGTACAAGTTCTGTTCATTTATGTAAACTGATGGCTTTTAGACAGCTGGCTACATAAAAAATATATTTTTATTTTACAATCTATTAAAAGTTTTGGTCTGTATTGATCATTCATCATGTTGTCAAAACCTGAGAAAAAAAGAATAAAGAGCACAAGGGCATGCAGTTGTGGGCTGTGCAGGGACAATGGAATCAAGTGGAAAATACTAGAATGTTCCATTTCAATGTAACAATAAGTGCCAACATTTTGCAAATTGGAAGCAATAATGTCTGGTATCAGTATAGCTGAGAAATAATATTTGACCAAATATAAAACTTTAGTGGATTGCACACCCTGACACAGGGCAGGCGCAAGCACACAACACACATGGATTCACTTCTGAATCTTGAAATATTGAAATATCGAATTTCAGTATCTCGAGACCAGAAGAAAGAAAGTGCAGTTTGCTGAAACTGCACTTTGTCAAGTCTGAGAATGTCAAATGTGCAATAAGTATTTCCTGGTGTGTGTGTGTGTGTGTGTGTGTGTGTGTGTGTGTGTGTGTGTGTGTGTGTGTGTGTGTGTGTGTGTGTGTGTGTGTGTAGTGTTCTGTGTCTTTAAGAAGTAGTGGTATCTGGGTGTTGAAGATGGTGGTCGGTGTGCAGTTATGTCTGGAGATGTAGGTAAGTGAATAGTAGTTTAGGATTCAGGGTAGGGATGTAGTTGTAGGTTTGGGTAGGTGGGTGAGGGTGTGTGTGTATAGGTGTTGAGTGTGGTGATTGTTTTACATGTGTGGTGTGTATATAATGGGAGTATAGGCCTCATAGAGGAAGGTGTGTTGCTATTTTTGTGTTAGTACATCCTCGATAAGTAGGGGGGTAGGGGGACACATCCCCCACTTGGGTTGGGGGGTACAGAGAGGCTTGCCCACCCTGCTTAAATGTAGAGTAGTGTGTTTTGCTATTTAATGTTTTTTCTTTTTGTGTATTTTTATGTCGGTGGAGGGTTCAGTGTTTTGAGTATCGGTATTTTTGGTTTTCATGGTTGTGGTGTTTCGTTCTTCTGGTGTCAAGATACTGAAATTCGATATTTCAGTGTTTCAAAATTCAGAAGTGAATCCAACACACACACACACACACACACACACACACACACACACACACACACACACGCACACACACGCACACACGCACACACACACACACACACACACACACACACACACACACGCAAAGCACACATATATATTCATGGTCTTTAATCAATCCAGCTGAGAGGTATCTGCTGTCTGTATGGGTAAGGGTAAGAATTAGTAAACAGTTACCAGGGCTGAACTATTAGAGAATCCGTAGTACTTAAAGCACAAATTCTGGGGCATGTACATCCAACGAAAACAATGATGGAGAGATATAAATGTAATATAAGAGCAAAAAGCTAGAGAAATAATCACTTTAATGAAAATAACCAGAAAGCTATTTCTATAGCTTTCTGAATTATTTTCATTAAATTGATTATTTCTCTAGTTTTTTGCTCTCATTAGTGACCAACAAGATGGCCTAATTAAAACTGATCTTGCATGTGCCATTAACATTGACAGAATAAGAAAATGCATGTTTTTAGGTTTGACTGTTTTGTTTCTTCCAATATGCAGAATATTCAGGTTATCTGGCATCATATGATTGTGTATTATTTCCTTAGGCAGAGCGCAATGTGTGTTGTAATAATTCACTCTGCTTTTCTGTCCAATGTGCATTGTATTGGAATTTTGTGTTATCTGTTTTGTATCAGTCTACTAGACATTATAGAATGTATTTCTAAATGATATGATATGCTGCTTGAGCCTTTATGGCCAGGATTGTGGTTGAAAATCACCCTTGTACCAGCACATGTGCCCAGTTGTCAAGTACTAAATAAATCAATAACTAAAACTGTTGGTATGGACAGCTAATAGACATTGACTGAAACACTGAAATTTACAAGATACATTCAGTGATGAATAACTAATTGAAAATGGATTGTGTAAAATTGCTATAAGACATACCTACACTCTGAAGGTTGGCTTGTCAAGTGGCATTTCTGCAATTTCTTTTAATTTCAGTATGTCAAAACTACATGCACTCATATTGTATAAGTTTATGGCACACTGTAGTGATTTCTTTCACTTTTTCTCACTGTAGTAAGACCATGGAGTTGGTGTATATAAGATAGGAGGGTGTGGACTGGCCAAGCAGACAATAAGTAACACAAAGTAAAGCCAAAGCTACTTTGCTTGGTTACAGTTGTATATCCACAGCTTATCATCAACTATATCAATGTCAGAAGGCTAAAAGTAACAAGTATCTAGCATCTACAATTAACAAGTATCTATCATATGGTCAGCAGAGACATGGGTGTAGCAAGTAGCATATTTGCCTTTGGTGGAGAAGGTTGTAGGTTCTATTACACATAAGGTAGATGGATTATTGAGATTTCATTGCACCATAAAGAGGGTGCTGCACTCCTTAGTGTGTTGTCCTTTGGATGACACATTAAACCGAGGTCCCATCTAATTGAGTTAGTGGTAGTTCAGATTACAGTAAAAGATCCAATGGCACCAGTCTAAAAGAGTAGGGGTCCTTTATTTATATACAAAAAAAAAATCCTATTTACAACATATTTATATATTTACAAATATTTACAAATGTACAAATATAGAGATATGCAAATATATTTACATACATTCACAATTTTCTTCACAGTCATACTAAATTTTCATCATTATTAGACCTCCACTCCTTTTTCCATAACCACTATCTGATTTTACTTAATATTGTTGCTTAAATCCATTTACAATTAGATGTAATTTCATTTATTTTTTCATTCCATGTACTCCATATGACACAAAATAACGTTGCATCTATTCTAACATATTCTTTACTTCTGTTCTTATAATAGCCATATTTAATCATGTCCATGTTTATTTTATCCACCACTTTTATAGCTTCAAAAATATTCTTTACATAGTTTTCCCCATAACATTTTTATTCTTTTACATTTCAAGAACACATACTCAGTACTTTCGTCTTCTCGACAATGTAAACATAGTCTATCACATTTCTTTTTGTATGATATATTTCCTTTTACTGGCTATTTATCTATTACCAGTCTCCACAAAAATCATGATAGTTTAGTTTTTGATTACAGCATTTATTTCTCATCATCTTCTTTCGGCTGTTCCCGTTAGGGGTCGCCACAGCGGATCATCTGTTTCCATTTCTTCCTGTCCTTTGCATCATGCTCTTTCACACCAACTCCCTGCATGTCCTCTCTCACCACATACATAAACCTCATCTTAGGCCTTCCTCTTTTCCTCTTACCTGGCAGCTCCATCCTTAGCATCCTTTTCCCAATATACCCAGTATCCCTTCTCAGCACATGACCAAACCAATGCAATCTCGCCTCTCTTGCTTTGTCTCCAAACTGTCCAACCTGAGCTGACCCTCTAATATACTGTTTCCTAATCCTGTCCATCCTAGTCACACCCAGTGCAAATCTTAACATCTTTAATTCTGCCACATTCAGCTCTGACTCCTGCCTTTTCAACAATGCTACCGTCTCCAACCCATATAACATAGCTGGTCTCACTACCCTCTTTTAGACCTTCCCTTTCACTCTTATTGGTACCCGTCTGTCACAAATCACTCCTGACACTCTTCTCCACCTATTCCACCCAGCCTGTACTCTCTTCTTCACCTCTCTTCCACACTCACCATTACTCTGAACTGTTGATCCCAAGGACTTAAACTCATCCACCTTTACCAACTCTACTCCCTGCATCCTCACCATTCATCTACCCTCCCTCTCATTTACACACATATATTCTGTTTTAGACCTGCTGACCTTCATTCCTCTCCTCTCTAAAGCATATCTCCACCTCTCCAGGGTCTCCTCAACCTGGTCCCTACTCTCACTACATATCACAATGTCATCTGCAAACATCATAGTCCACGGGGCCTCCTGTCTAATCTCATCTGTCAACCTGTCCATCACCACTGCAAATAAGAAAGGGCTCAGAGCTGATCCTTGATGTAATCCCACCTCCACCTTAAACGTATCTGTCACTCCCACCGCACTCCTCACCAATGTCACACTACCCTTGTACATATCCTGTACCACTCTTACATACTTCTCTGCCACTCCCAACTTCCTCATACAATACCACAACTCCTCTCTAGGCACCCTGTCATATGCTTTCTCTAAGTCCACAAAGACACAATGCAACTCCTCCTCATCTTCTCTGTATTTCTCCAACAACACTCTCAGAGCAAATATTGCATCTGTACTGCTCTTTCCTGGCATGAAACCATACTGCTGATCACTAATCATCACCTCCCTTCTTAACCTAGCTTCCACTATTCTTTCCCATAACTTCAAGCTGTGACTGATCAATTTTATCCCTCTGTAGTTACTGCAGCTCTGCACATCACCCTTATTCTTATCTCAGGCATCCTCTGACTTCCCAAAATTTCATTAAACAATCTGGTTAAAAATTCCACTGCCATTTCTCCTAAGCACCTCCATGCTTCCACTGGTATGTCATCTGGGCCAACAGCCTTTCCATTCTTCATCCTCTTCATAGCTGACCTTACTTCCTCCTTGCTAATCTGATTCACTTCCTGATTCACTATCCCCACATCCTCCAACCTTATCTCTCTCTCTCATTCTCTTCATTCATCAGCCCTTCAAAGTACTCTTTCCATCTACTCAACACACTCTTCTCACTTGTGAGTACATTTCCCTCACTGTCCTTTATCACCCTTACTTGCTGCACATCTTTCCCAGCTCTGTCCCTCTGTCTAGCCAATCAGTAGAGGTCCTTTTCTCCCTCTTTAGTGTCCAGTCTCTCATACAACTCTCTATATGCCTTATCCTTCAGGATGCACAAGCCAGTGCATTTCTTTGTGCCGGTCCCAAGCCCGGATAAATGGGGAGGGTTACATCAGGAAGGGCATCCGGCGTAAAACCTCTGCCAAAAATTACTGATGTGGAGAACTTTTCATAATTACAGCATTTATTTCTAATTTTTATAAATTAAATTTTTCATCTCCAAACCACTTTAAACTCCAAAACAAGTGAAAAAATAACACGGCCAGACTTGCAAAACACCGGGTTTTAATACTTGTTTTAAACACTCAACAATAAAAATATGTTTTTCGTCCCGTTTAAATGCAGGACTTCTTCAGAAACTAAACAAGTTTAAAATTCAAAGATTGGTTTTTATACATCCTTTTAAAAAAAACGTGCCAATTTCCTGAAGTTGCTTTGCTTTTAAAGGCATATACAGCCTAACAATAAGAGACTGAAACAAATCATTTTAAAGAAACAACTTTACAAATCCTTTTTTAGTCTAATATATGCTGAAATGAATACACTTTCTTATCTACTTCTCATATATTAATTTGTAAAATATAAAATATATAAAAATCTATGTGTATATACAAAATTCTATATATTTATATTATTATATTAAATTACATGAACATACAACATTTCATATACTGAAAAGCTTATAAGCAAACATTTATAAAAATTCATGAAATTCATATTCGCATATGCTTACTCACACATATATCCTCATATATATATATATATATATATATATATATATATATATATATATATATATATATATATATGCATACACATGCACACATATGTGTGCAAATATTATACACACACGAACACCCACTATCTACATGCCTATGATAAATAAAAACAAATATACATATATATAAAAAATATACACACATATATATTTAAATATATGATAAAATTATGTGTAGAAAATATTTGCTTTCATGAACCTACTATTTGAAAGAATATATATATATATACATATAAATATCTTAAGTTTCTAAAACCTATCTCTCCAAACTTCTCAACCTCAACAAGCACATTATTGAGCATTTATCGTTCAGACCTGGGTTTACAAAAGCATTTAATCTAAGTTGCCACATCAACTCCATTTTTTCTAATAATAAACCTAATGGCCCTCCTCTATCATCTTGTTGAATTTGCTGGATTACCTTAAATTTAAATTTATGTTGTGGGTAAATTGTGGTATGCATTGCCAAAGCATTGTCCTCTCTTTTCCGTGTTATGCTTCTAAGGTGTTCAGATATTCTATCCCTTAATCTTCTATCTGTTTTGCCTATGTAAAAGGAGGGACATGCTTGGCACTTTGTCACATAAACCACACCCCTGGTGTTACAATTAAAACTGCCCTTTAACGAAATTTGAAAAGCATTAATAACTATATTACTACCTTCATCTATTACATAACAATATGGACAACACCCACATTGTTTCATACCTATGTTCCGATTAATGAATTTTCTTTGCCTTTGAAATATTTCTTTGTAGCTAATGCCTTTTCTCCAAACCACTTTTGGTGTGAAATTAAAAATGGAACTCAATTCCATTTCGTCTTTCAATAAAGACCAATTTTTGAAAATGATTTCCTTTATGTCCACATAATTGGATGAAAAACTCATAATACATGCTGAATTAAATTAATTTTGGGAGGGTATAGATACAATTTGATTGAAATTTGACACACTAAAATTGTCCTCTCCATTTATAATATCTGCTTTAATATTAAGTATTGGTTCATAAATGCCATTCATTCTCTTCAATGTTACTTCCTGAACTAAATCCTTTATCATTTGAATAGGATAAGCTCTACTGAGAAACATTTCCTTTAGGACCAAAACTTTATCAAATTTCTCATTAGTTGATATAATTCTTGCAGCCCTTACCAACTGGCCTTTCACGACCAAACTTTTCTAATGTAAAGGATGGGCACTTGAAAAATGTAGAAATTTATTTGAATATTTTGGCTTCCTATACAATACGGCTTCATAACGCCTGTCCACATTATTTTTTATCACCTCAACATCTAAAAAAACCATAACATTATTATGAAACGAATGGGACAATTCTAAGAATTGAGTTGTGTTGTTCATCATATCGACCAATTCTGTGGCTTTACTTGATGGCCCTTCTATGATCAAAAAGATGTCATCAATAAATCTACCATAATATTTTACAACATCCTTAAACAACTCATTAGTGAAAATGTGTGTGATCTCCCAATGGGACAACACCATATTGGCATAACTAGAGCCACATGGTGAGCCCATTGCTACTCCTTCCCTCTGTTTATAATATTTTTTATTAAACAATATATAGTTGTAAGATAAAATTATATCTAACATCTCTTGAACCAAGGTTATTTCTGCTTGAGATGCGTTTAGATGGCCCATTCTAGCCACTACCCATTCGATCCCTGTTTGTTGAGGGATACAAGTGTACAAATCTTTAATATCCATTGTTACGAAGTTGTTCTGTTCTACATAAGGAAGGTTGTTTAAACTGGCTAAAAATGCCCAAGAGTCCTTCAAAATACATGGCTCTTGTATTACATATTTCTTCAAAACTGAATCCACAAATTTTGCACATGCATAAGTGGACGAGTTTCTACCATCCACTATAGGTCTAAATGGTGGGTTTTGTAGGCTCTTATGTATTTTAGGTACTCCAAATATATATGGTGTTCGAGGGGCCAAAATCATTGAATAATTAAATGTATGCAAATCTATTCTTGCCTCTATAAACAACTCATTGAGAAAACTTTTATAAACTGGTTGGCTTTGTTATATTAATTAAGTGAAGCTTTTGCATAAGCATCACCTTCCAAAATATGTATGATGCGATTTTCATAGTCTAGTAAATCCATAAACACCAGACCTCCACCTTTGTCAGGATTCATGATCCTGATATTAGCGGACATTAAACATTCAAGTTCATCCCTTTCATCCTGATTTAAATTATTAACACAGTTAAACCTACTCCTACTTAACTGCCTTAGATCCAATTCGCAAACCCTCTCAAATATATAGAGAGCGTTCTGTAAAGGTGGATTATAGACACTAGCTACTCTGAACCCGGAATTATGTGGTGCCTGATTGCCCAATAACATTTTCAAATTCAATTTTCTAACAAACAATTTCAAATCACAGATGGTTTTGGCTAAGTCCATCTTACATGATGGCACAAAAGTTAAACCCTTGGATAGGGTATCTGCCATGTGTTCTGAAACCTGGAAAGAGGAGTAATTGTATATCGTAAAATCCCCTTTACGATTTTTTACCAATATGGGGACAATGTCCTCATTGGACTCATAGGTCATCTCCTGTTGTTCCGATTCTTCCTCTTGTTCCATTGTTTTTTCTGATTGGTTCTCCGAAAACCCTGATTGTTATTATTTGAATTGCCATTGTTACTTGAAGCCCCCAATTCTGCATGATTCTGTTCCCTTATTCTTTCGCTTTGCCTCACTTGATCATTGGCCAGTTCATCATTACCAGTTTGTTGCTGGCGAAAACCAGAAGGCTGAAACTTAAGATATTTATATGTATATATATATTCTTTCAAATAGTAGGTTCATGAAAGCAAATATTTTCTACACATAATTTTATCATATATTTAAATATGTATGTGTGTATATTTTTTATATATATGTATATTTGTTTTTATTTATCATAGGCATGTAGATAGTGGGTGTTCGTGTGTGTATATATATTTGCACACATATGTGTGCATGTGTATGCATATATATATATATATATATATATATATGTGGATATATGTGTGAGTAAGCATATGTGAATATGAATTTCATGAATTTTTATAAATGTTTGCTTATAAGCTTTTCAGTATATGAAATGTATGTTCATGTAATTTAATATAATAATATAAATATATAGAATTTTGTATATACACATAGATTTTTATATATTTTATATTTTACAAATTAATATATGAGAAGTAGATAAGAAAGTGTATTCATTCCAGCATATATTAGACTAAAAAAGGATTTGTAAAGTTGTTTCTTTAAAATGATTTGTTTCAGTCTCTTATTGTTAGGCTGTATATGCCTTTAAAAGCAAAGCAATTTCAGGAAATTGACGCATTTTTTTTAAAAGGATGTATAAAAACCAGTCTTTGAATTTTAAACTTGTTTAGTTTCTGAAGAAGTCCTGCATTTAAACGGGACGAAAAACGTATTTCTATTGTTGAGCGTTTAAAACAAGTATTAAAAAGTCCGGCCATGTTATTTTTTCATAACTTTTTCATCTGTTAGATTTTCCCATTGCTTTACATAGTAATTTATCATAATGTTCTTACACCATGCTTTTCTTTCTTTTTCTGTATCTTCAGTTTTTATTTTCCACAAAAATATTTTTGGTAACTTTTTTTTTACTCATTTTTACACTTTTTTTGTATTTTAATCTTTTTTTACATACCCTACAATGTATCATACTTACATGTATATAGTTTTACCACTAATCTCTAAATTAACCCTAAACCTCCTTCCTTTCTATTTACATACAAAACTCCTATTTTGACTGGGTTTAATCTAGAACCCCATATAAATGAAAATGTTATCTGCAATAATTCATTTTCAAATACTGTTGGCAATATAAATACACTTGATAATCATGCTGTTTTCCTCACCAGTACTCAATTTATCAAATAAGCTTTTTTTCTGAATGACAATTTATATGTTCTTTAGAAAAATGTTTTGTTTTAGTTTTTTTTGTTCATTCATTGTAAAATATATACCACTCAATATTTACTACATAACCTAAGGCTTTACTTTTTCTTTATTTAAAGCCATCCCCATCACCTCTAAAAAACTTGTGTGTTCAAATTATTACTTCTTTTATCCAAATTCTGTTTTTTGCAATTATTATAATGTCATCTGCATATGATGATAGGACTGGAATTCTTAACCCTTCAGATGTTATATACATTGCCTCCTTTATTTTCTGCTTTATTTCACATACTATCACACTCATAACTAATGCCAAGAGTATACAACTCGTTGGCCATCTCTGTCTTATACCAATTGGCATATGCACCTCTTGGCTTAACCAGCCATTCTCAAGTATTTTTACTTTATTATTATTATATGCTGTCATATATAATTTCCTAACTTTCTCACATATTATATTCCTCCATTATTACCCATAAGATTTCATGTCCAATTATATCAAATGCCTTATTAAGTCTCTTATCATGAGTTTAATTTCTTTTCTGTTTATAATATCCACAATTTCTCTATCATTAGCAATTATTATCAAGCTTTCCCTTTTTTACTGTATATACTAATTTGATAATATTTTCCATTTTAATTTAAAATCTTTTTGTATTATTTCATAAAGATCTTAAAGCTTCATAGGTATGTACTAGGCTAATGACCCTGGAGCCTTTACAAGCCTAGCCCATAGGATTTCCCTGGCTGATTATAATCATTATTATTCAACATTGTTGATTTATTTAACATTTGTTTACCAGGAAAGTCTGGCTTGGAATGAAGCCAATTTTCAGTGGAGAACCCGAGAGAAATGCTCTAGAAGGATGCCTTTGTAATGTGGGAGGAAAACAGAGCACCTGGAGGAAACACACAAATGCAGGCAGAACATGTAGACTCTGCACAGAAGGCACTGCAGCCAAGAATCGAACCTGAGAACCTCTTGCTGTGAGGTGACAATGCTACTGCTGTACCACTGCCCTGTCCAGTGGTGCAGTGGTGGTCTCCAGTTTTATTGTCTTCTGTCTTCCTTCTTCCTTATGAATTTAAGTATTCCACTACATGATTCTTTATACATAAAACATTCTTTTAACCATTTATGTAAAATCTTTAAAAACATGTATTTTTTTGCTAATCACTTACATTTTTATACATTTCATAACCTTTTCCACCTGGTCCTGCAGCTGAATCAATATCTACTTGTTGTAATACTTTATCTAGCTCATATAAAGAAATCTCCTTTTCCAACTCCTTATTCTCTTTTTCATTTAGCTTTTTTATTTCCCATGTTTTCTTACTTCCTTCTTTTTTCTTTAAACATTTCTTGTACATATTGTACTGCACTATTCATAATATTTTCCTGAGTTCTTTTGATTTTTCCTTTTATATTTTTTTATGTCTTATTAATCTTCCTTTACTAATTTGCTTAAGTAACACAATACCTCTTCACTTTTTCCTTGTAAACAATATCTTTGCTTATATAATCATTCTTGCATTTTTTTCTTGTTTTGTTTCATAAAGTTATTTGTCTTTGTCAATGTACTATCATTATGTTCTAAATCTTTCAATGTATCATATTATGTTCTTTTATATTTTTCCTTTTCTCACATTATATTGCCACTGTAAAACACATTTTGTATACTTTTCCTAAAATACCATCCACCATGCAGACCAGTTTTTATAAGATGTCCTCTGAGTAATACGATCTTTCCATAACGGTATTAATAATCTCTTTCCTTCCTCATTCCTTGCTTTCACATTTATCCTTTTTATTCCTTTGCCTATTTTTATATATTCCTTTTTTCTTTTATCTCCATCTATATTGCTATATTAGAAGAAAATTCTGTTTCAACTACATCTCCTTCTGTAACTAAAACTTCTGATGCTATAAAATAATCTTTTTTTTCAGTTCTATACATACCTCTTTTGTAAGTCCATGACTTTTTGTCACAAAGTCTTAGTTTTAACTTGCCACATCTTATAACATCTAACATTTTTCTTTTAGTGGTTCCTTTCTTTTTGCACTTGCCTCTTAAATCGCATTAAATTCTCCTGTTACTATAATATTCATATTTAGAACTATGTAGTCTAAAATCTAATAAAGAAGTCTTCCTTTTCTTTACAATTAGTATAAGCATACACTGTTACAATTTTATTTACTTGATCTTTACATTTTAAAATCTATGGTTAATTTTCCCATTTTTTGCTAAAGTTACATCTCTTTACTGTATTTCTTCGGCTATTGCAGAACATCACTCATTTCCCAAATTCCATATTGTCTTTCCTCCCCATAGTTTAATTTCACTGTTTGTAATCTTTCTTTCTTTGTCAAAAGTCGTATGTCTTCTAATATAATGTCTACATCACATGTATTACTCCACTACAAAATCCCTGTTCTTTGTGCTATATTTTTAATGCTACTCATATTTACAGAAATAACTCTAAAGTTTTCATTTTCCCTTTTCCTGAGATTCATGGTTTCATAAGTTCATTGCTAATTTCTAGGCTAGCTGCTTTAATATGGGCCATTCTAAGCCCAGCAAGTTTTCTTCCCAAAGGTGAGAATCAAACACTGTAGCTTGTATTTGAGGGTCAAATACTTTAACGATTACACCAACCCCCAACCATTACCTGTATATATTCTTTGTCACCCATTCCCTTTCTTTTTTTTTTCTTTTGTATCCTTTTCTGTTTTCTTTTTTGTCTTTTACCCTTTAAACAAGAGAATTATTTTTCTTTTACTGTCTCCCAATTTGTCTTTTTCATCACTTATTTCAAAACTTTTTTCTATGTCCTCTTTATTCTTTTTTCTCTTCTATTTCTACTTCTAATTTTTTTCTCTTTGTTCATTTCCTTCTCTTTATTTTTGTTTTTCCTTACTCGTATATTCTTTTAGAATCCATCCATAAATGCCAAATGTTGTTACATTTATAAGATTTCAATTCACATTTTTTGCATCATGCCTGATTCACCCACAAATATAACCTTTTTTATTTATCACAATTACTTGTCTAATGTCCTTCTTTTCCACAAAGGAAAAAAAAAAGTTTTAGGCTGTCCCTAGTATTTTACAACACCCCTTTTCCCCCTCCAGATTTATCGTGCTTGGTATAAGTATAACTTTTTCTCTTTCTGTTTTTAGTACAGTATTACAGTCCCATCCACCAGTCCATAAACTCCTTTTATCATAAATGTTTGCAAGGCCCAATACTTCTTTACATAATGTTTTCAAATGCCCTTTCAAAGTCTGTCTTTCCTCCTCTGATCATTATTGTACATGTATTTTCTTTGTTGTTTTCCCATTAAATGTTTTAAACACATAAAGATTCCATGGGTTATCGTCTTTTGTTTTTATATTATCCAAGAAAAATTTCCATTGACAAAACAGTCTCAAATATTGTGTCACAAAATGAATCTTTGTTACTAAGAATAAATGCTCTTACCTCATGTCCTTTTACACCCAAAGGAAATATTAAATTGTCCCACTTTTCATACCTGTCCATTTCTTTGTCTTCTTTACTGTGAATACTTAGCACATACTTCTGTTTTTCATTTTCTTCTACTCCACTTTTGCCTTCTTTTACCTTCTCTGCATGTTTTTTTTTTCTTTTTCCATCTTACCACTATTCTACAGGATCGTCTCTGCATTTTTCGGTTGTATTTTCTACATAATATCGCTCCCCAAAAAAGTCTCCTTCATTTTTACTCTGTATAACCATTTCTGTAAGTAAATCATCCTGCAACCTTCTCAACCAGAAGGTTGTAATTATAAATCCCTCATTTGCCGACAAATCTCCATCAAACCAATTCCTTTGAAACATCTCCTCAGAATCCTGCATGCTTTCTCTGGTCTTGATATTGGCTTTTTCCTCCATTTCTCTCACCACTCCATATCTCCTTCTTTCTCCATCTGCCTCCCTGTTTCTCCAGACCACCTGGACAAATGGAAACAGGAAGTGCTCATGCAAAATAAGTCCCACTCTCAATAACAACAAGTAGGGGAAGGGCACCGATGCCCTGGCTAAATATTCCCTGGTAGTATAACTATAACCTTGGGTCTTCCCTGAAAAGCTACTAGCCTATTGGGACTAAACCTGTCAACAAACAACAATTAAATAAATAATAAGGGGAATCATTTTGCAAACAGTGTAAGGTAGGTCTGACTCACTCGCTGTTTACACACCACAGAAGGACTGCAATGTAAAGCAAGTCTTTTCCAACTTTGGACATTAGTGATAATGCATTCTATGTAGACATTATCATTATAAGCACTACAACAAATTAAATGGTGAATTAACAGTTTGCAAAGAAAAGACTGTACAGTTTGGCCTGACGTAAATGGCATGTCCTGGTCTATGCAGTGTGTGTGAGAGTTTAACTGCATGTGCATCCAGTGATGGGCGGCATCCAAACAAAGATTTTTCCTATGCCTTATACCTACCTACTGAATGTCTGGAATAAGATATAGCTCCACACAGGAAACAAATGAATATCAGATAAATGAATGAATGAAACAATAAAGGAATATTATTATCATGTATTTTAATGGAAAGATAGCCAAGTTTAAAGTGGACACAGGATCATATTGCAGTATCAAATATACAAATAAGAGAACCCTGATGTGTCTCACAGCATAAATGTATTACTTAGGGAAATTAACAAAATGGCAGCTTGTGCTTTATTTTCTGCATCTCAGCTGCATGTTCTACAGTTCTGTATGGTGGACAGAGTTTAGCAGTCATAACTATTTCAGTGAATGCTTAAAAACAGGCTGATCATCCTTAACAAGCCAGACTATGAAGTTAGTGTAAGTGAAGATTCAATACTTCCACATTAGATTTTTTGCACAATGTGTAGGTCTCTTCAAATATAAAACTAGAAAACATACAGCTACCTACTTCATGTAAGTACACCCTGATGTCCATGTGGAATGCTGAGCTCTAGTATGGAAAAAATGAAAGCAGAGATGAACAGGGTAGTCACCTGGCTCTCAAACATAAGGTGCAATAAGTACCTAACTTCATAAATAGAAGGTAAAAATCCAAAAGCTCATCTAGACAATGATTATAAAAGTCTAGTGAGATATAGCACTCCGTTTAGGGTATTCTAGTAAATGACTTAATGGTGGCCAATATGATTAACTAAGGAAGTCACAAGATTACATACAAGAATTGTCAGTTTGCAACTTGGCTAGACTTTTTTTATAGTAAAGAAAGCGAATTTAGTCAAATCAGAAAATGCAAAGTTATCCCTAGTGAAATAGTTGGATCCCTGCATACAGCACTAATGGTAACAATCAGCCACAAGCAGTGGACAGAGAAGGTTCTAAGGTCAACAGAAAATAAACTGAAGAATTGGAAGTTGACTGGTATAAAAGCACAGAGGTTCAAGGAAATACTCAAGGCTTTAACACCACAAGAAGAAGAGGAAATAGAGGAAGCTGAGAAAGGCAATGCCTCAAAACTGCACGTATGAATAAAATAGCGCAGGTATGGAAATAAGTCACACAAGGAAATATAATGGTGAAAGGCAGAAGTCCAGGGAACTAAGAAAAGAAATAAAGAATGCAGGAAAACAGAAAAGATGAACCAGGTAAGAAGGAATACTGGTTGGTTAATAAAGATGCTAAGAAAGCAGTCACAATGGCAAAGAACAAGGCATCAGAGAAACTTTGCTATCTTCCGGAAAGTGACTTAGTATAATTCACAAAAGAACTGTATGAAGCTTCAAGACAAAAACAGAATGATAAAGAAAATAGTTACCAGACACAATTTATAAGTGATTTCAGCAACAATCTGCTCACTGGGTCTGACAGCATCAAGGGCAGATGGAAGGAATTTAACGTGAAGCCTCTAAATAAAGAATTCCCAACAGAAGCAATACTGCTGTCAGTCTAAACTGGAAGATGAAGGAGAACCCATCCTAGAAAAAGTATGAAGCGCATTAAGGAAAATTACATCATGGAAAATGGTGGGCTCAGATGAAGTCACATTAGATATGATTCAGATGTTGCGTGCACTGGATTATTTATGGAGAAATCACTCCTGAGTGTATTCATTACAGTATGAAGAAAGAGGTGTATGCCAGATGACTGAGAATAAGCATTCTAGTGCTAGTGTACAAGAACAAGGGGGCTATTCTCCAACTGCAAGCAGTATAGAAATATAAAACTCATTGTCACACTCCATGAAAGTGTTAGAGATAGTGATACAGAAAGTATTAAAAAGTAAGATCAGAGATAAGCAGTGTGGGTTCAGATGAGAATGCAGTACAACTGATCTAATGTATGCAGTGAGTCAGATAACAGAGAATAATCTGGAAATGAGGAAAGAGTCCAACTGGACATTCCTAGAAATGGAGAAATCATATGATAAGATCCCAAGAAAGCTGATGTGAACAGTCCTGAATTAGTGCAAGGTATGTGCAATGGCCCAGTGGAATGCACAATCAGGTTTCTAGAGGGAGTTGGTGTGCATCAGTGTGCAGCTCTGAACATACTACTATTCATTGTGGTAATGGACTGCATCAACAAGCAGGCTCTGAACACACTACTGTTCACTGTGGCAATGGACTGCATCAACAAGCAGGCTCTGAACACACTACTGTTCACTGTGGTAATGGACTGCATCAACAAGCAGGCTCTGAACACACTACTGTTCACTGTGGTAATGGACTGCATCAACAAGCAGGCTCTGAACACACTACTGTTCACTGTGGTAATGGACTGCATCAACAAGCAGGTCGATGGGGACAGATAAACAATGCTGTTGTATGCCTATATATCTTTGAACAGAACCTTTAACAAAAAATAAGGGGATGGAATGCACAACTGAAGGCACATGCAATGAAACTGACTATGCACAAGACAATAGTCTTCTTCTTTTTCTTTCAGCTGCTCCCGTTAGGGGTCGCCACAGAAGATCAACTGTTTCCATTTCTTCCTGTCCTCTGCATCTTGCTCTGTCACACCAACCACCTGCATGTCCTCTCTCACCACATCCATAAACCTTACCTTAGGCCTTCCTCTTTTCCTGTTACCTGGCAGCTTCATCCTTAGCATCTTTTTCCCAATATACTCTGCATCCCTCCTCAGCACATGTCCAAACCAATGTAATCTTGCCTCTCTGGCTTTGTTTCCAAACCTTCCAGCCTGGGCTGACCCTCTAATATACTTATTCCTAATCCTGTCCATCCTCGTCACACCCAGTGCAAATCTTAACATCTCCAACTCTGCCACATCAAGCTCTGACTCCTGACTTTTTGTCAATGCCACTGTCTCCAACCCATATAACATAGCTGGTCTCACTACCTTCCCTTTCACTCTTACTGGTACTCGTCTGTCACAAATCACTCCTGACACTCTTCTCCACCGACTCCATCCTGCCTGTACTCTCTTCTTCACCTCTTTTCCACACTCACCATTATGCTGAACTGTTGATCCCAAGTACTTAAACTCATTCACCTTCGCCACCTCTACTCCCTGCATGCTCACCATTCCTCTATCCTCCCTCTCATTCACACACATATATTCTGTCTTAATCCTGCTGACCTTCATTCCTCTTCTCTCTAGAGCATATCTCCACCTCTCACCGCTGTCACACTATCCTCGTGCATATCCTGTACCACTCTTGCATACTTCTCTGGCATTCCCGACTTCCTCATACAATACCACAACTCCTCTCTAGGCATCCTGTCATACACTTTCTCTAAATGCACAAAGACACAATGTAAATCCTTCTGACCTTCTCTGTACTTCTCCATCAACACTCACAGAGCAAACGTCGCATCTGTAGTGCTCTTTCCTGGCATGAAACCATACTGCTGATCACTAATCATCACCTCCCTTTTTAACTTAGCTTCCACTACTCTTTCCCATAACTTCATGCTGTGACTGATCAGTTTAATCCCTCTGTAGTTACTACAATTCTGCACATCACCCTTATTCTTAAAAATCGGAACCAAAACACTTGTTCTCCATTCTTCAGGCATCCTCTCACTTTCCAAGATTTCATTAAACAATCTAGTTAAAAACTCCACTGTCATTTCACCTAAACACCTCCATGGTTCCACAGGTATGTCATACGAACCAACAGTCTTTCCGTTCTTCATGCTCTTCATAGCTATCCTTACTTCCTCCTTGCTAATCCACTGCACTTCATGATTCACTATCCGCACATCATCCAACCTTCTCTCCCTCTCATTCTCTTCATTCATCAACCTCTCAAAGTACTCTTTCCATCTGCTCAACACACTCTCCTCGCTTGTGAGTACGTTTCCCTCATTATCCTTTATCACCCTTAACTGCTACACATCTTTACTAGCTCGGTCCCTCTGTCTAGCCAATTGGTACAAGTCCTTTTCTCCCTCCTTAGTGTCCAACCTTTTATACAACTCTTCATACGCTTTATCCTTAGCCTTCGCCACCTCTCTCTTTGCCATGCACCTCATCTCCTTATACTCTTGCCTACTTTCTTCATCTCTTTGACAATCCCACTTCTTCTTCGCCAACCTCTTTCTCTGTATACTCTCCTGTACTTCTTCATTCCACCACCAGGTCTCCTTGTCCTCCTTCCTCTTTCCAGATGTCACACCATGCACCTTTCAAGCCATCTCTCTTACTAGCTCTGCTGTAGTTACCCAGCTATTCGGTAACTCTTCATTGTCACCCAGTGCCTGTCTTAACTCTTCCCTGAACATCACCTCACAATTACCCTTTTTCATTTTCCACCATTTGATCCTTGGTGCTGCCCTCACACTCATCCTCCTCTTTTTGATCACCAATGTAATCCTACAAACCACCATCCTATGCTGCCTAACTACACTTTCCCCTGCCACCACTTTACAGTTTCCAATCTCCTTCAGTCTGGCCCTTCTACATAAGATATAATCCACCCGTGTGTATCTTCCTCCACTCTTGTATGTCACTCTATGCTCTTCCCTCTTGTTAAAATGCGTATTCATCACAGCCATGTCCATCCTTTTTGCAAAATCCACTACCATCTGATCTTCTGCATTCCTTTGCTTAACACCATACATACCCATCACTTCCTCATCCCCTCTCTTCCCTTCACCAACATGCCCATTGAAATCTGCCCTAATCACCAGTCTCTCACCCTTGGGTACAGTCATCATGGCAACAAATTGGGAAATCAGAAGTGCCAATGATGCAACAAGTTTACAGCTTTAAATATCTGGGAAGTGAATTTGAGGAGAACAGAAGCCTGAATGAGGAAGTCAATGCTAGAAATGCTGCAGCTACATGACACAATGTGAATGGGTTAGTACGTAACAGAAGAATGCCAAAAAGATATGGTGTACAGTACAGTGGTGTGACCAGTGATGCTTTATGTCAGAGAAACATCGCATTTAAGGCAGAACTGAGAAAGACTGAGGTGATAGAGATGAGGTGGCTGAGCTGGGAAGCACAGCACACTGTATGACAGATGAAGAAATGAGAGCATCAAAGCTGAAGCTAAAGTAACCAAAGTTACAAGAAAAGGTGTGGAGAAAAGTCACATGTGGAGGAAGTCAAAGACAATTTGGTAATGCTAATTTGGAAAACAGGAAGAAGTCAGGAGGATGTGGGGATGCCCAGATAAGGAATGGATGGATTGTGTAAAAGAATACCTGCAACAGTTGGGCATAACTGTCAAAGAAGGTAGTAGAGTGGTTTTGACTTGAGAAAGATGTTGACAGTTGGCAGGACACTCTGACCTTAACTAAGGTGAGAAGGAGGGGATTATGACAGTGATCATGATGATTCATGTATACCAGTGCTGTATCAGTACAGACATTATGTTGTGTTATCTGTAGACCGTATCAGTTCATTAACCATAGCCTATTTTTTATTTTGACCATACAAACATAGTCATTTGGAATAAGGGGCAGTTTGATTTCAACAAGGAGAATGTAGACTACAACACTACTTGCTTAAGTTGTTACAGCTTTGCTAAAATGCTGTAAAAGCTGTCTGAGATACAAAGAATCTGTGAACATATTTAGTTATATGAAGCAAAGCGTCATATAGGCATTCATCTGCTGCAAAGAATATCAAAAATTCTTTTCTTTGCAATAGATAAAATTAAACTAGATACTAGAGTTCGTGACCTAAAATCTTGTCAGAAAAGAGAGAACTGGAATATAAGTTGAAAGCGAATACAGAGCCTTACCATGATTTAAGTGGCCTACTGATTATTTCAAATATTTTAATACTGAGACCAGTTACAACATGGTGATTTGTTTTATCAAGGTGTATATGGACTTATTTTATATTATGGACTTGTGTTTTAAGTCACATTGTTTTTATCTTGCTTTTTTGTGTTGGAATATTGTTGATTTACAATCACATGACAGTTGCACTTTTTATTTAAGCTACCACTTGGCTTATATATCTTAGTTGTGATGAAATCTTGCAAAATTTTTGAGGTGAAAGTGATTATTTCTTTAACAAAAGTCAGTTCCTAATGGATTCCTTTTCAGTGCATGAACACTTAAAACTCCACATCGATAGACAAAAATTTTATTAATTTGCAGTATTTTAAAATGCTGGTCGTGCTTCATCCTAATAAATGTATAGTTGTATCTTCTCCCCAAGTTGGTGGAGACTTTTTCCCCTATACCAAAAACATTCTGAGTGGTTTTGCCGCAAGGACAAAAGTACTGAGTTCAAACTCAATCTTCCCAGTTGAATTATCAACAAAAAACACCCAAGAATGAATGGAATCATGTGCTGCAGCAAAGACTCTAGATGGTTCCTACTGGGGAGGAGTCATGTAGGCCAACTGCTTTGGGTCTCACCTGTGGTGCTCATTATCCTCCAGATAGAAGGAAACATACCACAGAGTGTGTGCTGTGTCAGGACTAACAACTTAGTAGGATATAAAGTGGTTCGAGATGATTTGGGCACACCTAGGAACACAGATACATTTATTTACCAAAAAAGGGGCATGAGCGTTTGCCTGTTTTAAGTGGATTGAGAACTCAGCCTACTTTTTCTTACTCCATAACACTCTGCAGCCTTGGATCAGTAAGCTACTGGTCAGTTGATGTCCAGCTTTCCAAACTGGGCCATGTTAGATAGCACTGATGAGTGAAACCTGGATGCAAATTTCAACCCAACAAAAATGAGCTGTGGAGTACTACACTGACTACCTGTTCACTGAAGGAGCATAGGTTGGAAATAGATGAAATTATGGTAAAGAGGAGACTGGATATTATATGTGCCCAGCAGACAAGATGGAAGGCAGTGCAGCAAGGTCTGTGGGTCTTGATCTCGAGCTAATCTGGGTAGGACAGACCTGAAATGTGTGAATTGTCAGAATCAGTGACAGAATCATGTCAGTCCGACTCCAGTGAAAAGATGGAGCAGACTTCATGATCTCAGAATGTGCTGGACAGCTTAACTGTGATGGTGAGGACTGGAAGGCATTTAGGCAGCAGGTGTATGACCTCCTGTATAAAGTAGGACTAAATGAGCTGATGTTTATAATGCATGACCTGAGTGTTCATATTAAGCTAGACAGAGCAGGAAATAAAGATGTCTAGGTCCACATTGTTGGGTTAACAGCAACAACGAGCTGCATCATACAGAAAGGATGATACAGGCCATTATTCAAAAAACAGGCCATGCTTACTATGGAGCCAGCTCAGATCAGCAGTGTCCATAGTAGTGAAACGGGTAGCACACTTGGCGTTGGTGCAGAAGACTGTGAGTTCTATTCCAACATGATTGATTTCTGACACTGTAGTGCAGCATAATGGAGGTACTACATTCCTGACGGAGTCATCTGTCAGATGAGATGTTAAATAGAGGTCCAATCTTCTTATGTTGGTGGAAGTATTGGTGGCTGTAAAAGACCCCGTGGAGCTTGTTAAAAAGAGTAGGGAGAAGTGACCCAGTACCCTTGCCAAATTTCCTCTAGAAGTAGGAATACCACCTTGGGTCTCCCGTGAAAAGAGGCCACCAGCCTAGTGAGACTAACCTGGTCAAAAAAATGATAAATACATTGCTGTGAGCAGATATTTTATTCCTGTCTTCATAACCAGTGAATATACAGCCACCTCCAGCATATAGATTACAACACAGGCAGACAAACTATTCCCTGTGATCCCCTTAAGACAATGCTATGTGTTTGTCAAAACCCATTTCAGCATGGTAATAGGTGAAAAGGCCTTTTCGAAACTTGCATTTGCAGCATGGAACTCACTACCTCAGGATATATGAAAACAACAGGAATTAAGTTCATTCAGAAAGGAGCTACTTCAGTTTCTTAGTAATGAATGTAAGTGTCAATGTTTTGAAAATTGTTAAATCAGGCCTTTAGCAACACATTTAAATCTGTACAGCTAAATGCTGTTTTCTTTCCAGACTGCATTGGCACATGTTGTACATGAGTAAATATCATTTTCTCTTCCTTTTTTAAAGTCTTCTAATTCCAATTTCTATAAATGTATATGTTTCTATCTTTAAAATGTAAACTATTAATAGTTTATCATTGCCTTTGGTGTTTATTTGTATCTTACACATGCCGCATTCTGCAAATGAGCTGTTACAGTCTTTGAATTGTACAAATAATAAAGAATTGTAACAATCTTTTGAAACTCATGAATACTTAACGGGCTCAGGTTGTGGCTAAAAATGGTCAGCAAAGGTAATGAATAAACAATACTCAGAGCTATCGGAGAAGGAGCACTGACTAAAACTCTGATCTGTGATATATAACAATAAGTAGACTGGGGGTTTTTTTTGCTTATTTTTACTAGTTATTAGTTATTCTAGATATTTATAGCACTTTTATTGTCTGTTGCATACTTTATTACAGTATTTTATAGCTACTGGCTGACTGCCTGTAGTGTTTTCTGCCTGAAAAGTTTCCATATTTAAGATTGTGTTTGGGCTTAGTTGTTTGTTAAAGGCTGTGTTCTCAGCTTATTTTCCAGGCCATCTTAGTTAGCAAAAACGAAACCCCACTACGGTGAGAGTGTAGTGTTTGTGGTCATTGCTGGTTGGGGTTGCCAGGTCTACGGCTTGGAGAAAGCACCTCATTGGTTCTTTTGAGCTTTTTTTAAAGTTGTTTCAAGTTTCAACTTTCTGTTACTTAAGAAGTTAACTTGAGTGTTTCAGCAATTGCACACACAGCTATCTGAGGAGGAGCACCTGATCTGTGATATATAGCAATAAGTAGTCTGTTTGTTTGCTTATTTGTAGTAGTTATTGCTTATTCTAGATATTTATAGCAATTTTATTGTATACTGCATACTTGTACTGTATTTCATAGCTATTGGCTCACTTGTGGTAAACATTTCTGTAGTGTTTTTTCCCACCCTCCTGTCCTACCTGCAGTAGCCCGCCCCACCTGCAGTTGCCCGCCCCTACTCTAAACTTGATCTTGGACACTCCTCCCAGTCTAGTGTCATTAGCTCATTCTACCTAATACAGAGAAAACATCTGAGAAGGCCAACCCACTTAGTTTCTTTCCTTCTGTTCCTCCTTTCTCCCTTTCTAAAAAAAAAAAAATTGCCTGAATTTCCTTGTGTTCTGACTGTGCTTCTCAAACATCTTGGAAATATAGAGTATATTTTAGTGCATTTATTAAAACTGTATTTGCCTTAATATTGCTACAACTCAAGTGCTCTAGGTTCCACTGCATCTGAATTGTTTTAGTGTTGTTTTAGCTGCTTTTCTGTATATATAGACTTTTCTTTATATGTAGCTACCATAGGTCTCAACCTCTTAAGAGGTCAATGTGGAACACAGACCTTAACAATGCGTTACAAATGGTCAAAATGTGAAGCACCCTATTTTCGCACAGTGCAAAACGTGCTACCGCCATGGATCATGGTAGATACTTGCATTTCACATTCACCACTTTAGATGTGTTCTACCCCTGTTATCACCAGGTCTGGGCCTGGCAAAGGTGCCTAAAAATGTACTTAAAACCAAAGCCTTCTACTTTGACAAGAATGTGCCATTTAAGACATCATGTCTTGGAACAGTTAAAACCAAAAAAATCCAAGATCTCACATCTTTAACCATGAAAAATAAAAACACACTAAGCAGAAGACCACATACATAACCCAGCATTTGTAAACCCTCACATTCATGCCAGTATCACTACAGCATTGGGTACTTTGGAGCAGACTTTTTGTCATTAGTGTGCTATTTGGATTTTAAGGTAGGGTCCGTACCTTAAAATCCAAATAGCACACTAATGGCAAAAAAATCTGATCCAAAGTATACAAAGGCTGTAGTGATACTGGCATGAATGTGCTTAGTTTCCAGTTGTGGATACATTACTGGAAAAATGCCACTGAGTAAAGAAACCAGAGCAGAATGAGGGACAAAACCAGACCTGACAAAAATACTGCTATAAACCTGAGGCATTGACAAGAGAATTCAAAATAAAAAGTTTTCTGAATTAGAAGTTAGAATTAAAAAAATTAGAACTTAATTAGAAACATTTCCCATTTTCTAACATGTCAACCAGCAGTGCAATGCAGTCACTTCAGTATTTTCCTTGAGCAGTTCAGCATCTTGCCATTATGAAAAGACACTAAAGTTACACTCTAAAGTTCTACTAGAAAACAAAACTGGATACTTTAAAGCATCCCGTTACTATAAAGATGCTCACTTTTGACATCCATCCACATACCTCTCTACCTTTTAGTGCAAGGAATCTGGACAAAGCCCAACATAATGTAAGCAGCACAACACAAAGACATTAAATATTGTCTTATATACTGAGAAAGTTGCTAGAACATGCTGTGTGTTGGCAATTACCGTCAGGCACATACTAGGGAGAAACAGCACAAAAATACAGATGCTTTAAATATTGCTCTTATAAACTTAGGAATATTGCTAGAATAGGATCTGTATTGGCAATTACTTTCAGAGACGTACTAGGGGGACAAACAGCACAGAAATAGAGACACTAAATATTGGTGTTATAATATTTAGCCTATGCCTTGAAAAAAATAAAATTGTAATCTCAGTTGAAAACAAATGTTCATCTCTAGAACCATACGTGTTACTTGAAAACTGTAAATGGAAAACTATTCAACACAAAATAATCTTTGAAAAGATTGCATTCATTTTATTTCTGGTCTTAAACTAGATTTTATAAGTGAAAATAAACACAGCTTATGATCTCAGTAACCATTCAAGCAACAGATACTGCCAGCAGCGTTTTCTTCATACAACTATGAGCTTTCATATGAGGCTAAGTAGTTATATCAGTGTCACTTGATATTAGAGATATTTACAAAAAAATGACCAGTATTGGAATACATATAAATAGTACACAAATAATATTAAATATTTTTAGCAGCACTAAATAGAGGTGAAATATCACATCAGCTTTAAAACAAAATCTCTGCATACCCTGTATTCAGCATGGTTTTTGATGTCTAGTGGGATCAGTAAGCTTTAACTACAGAGATACCTAGGCTGTAATGATTATATACATAACACAATCAATTAATATTTCAATATATTAACTTTTCTTTTTGCTCACTTTTGCTCTGGACCCTGAATGGAAACAGTGACAAAAAACTTTTAGTTTAACCCCTCAAATTATATAATGCATATTGTATGCAGGCAATCTTCCTTAAAAAACATTTAATTTAAATATCTGCAAAACAATACAGCTCAAATGAAAGAGCTGTGATTGAATCCTTTCTGAATGCCCTGTCCACAGCTACATTTATAAAAAATACTTACCAACTTGTTCCCAGCAGCTCAATACAATCCACAGACCCCACACGGTACACAAAAATCAGCCCCGGTTGTCCAGCAGACAGGCAGGCGGCAAAACAAAACGTCAGCCTTCTACTGATGATCTTGATCCTCCTGGAACCACCAAATCGATGGTCATGTCCCTGAAGTCCCTTCAGCTGCTGATTCCTCTTCTGGAGCTCGCCTCCCGATATCTTCAATTCCCAGCCGCGCTTCTTCCTTATTCCCGGTCTTCTGCCATTGTTGTTGGAAGATCACTGCTTCCTGTAAGCTTTTTTCAAGCCATTATTTTGGCGTAAAAAGGCTTCCTGGAATGTGATTGTTTTGCATTGAAGAGCTCTCATTGGCTCCTGTCCTCCCATAAAGCGTTACTGGATTGGCTCATATACCGCATTCGCGATTGGTTGTAAATGTGGTGTACGAGCCAATCAAAAATTGTGAAGCATAGCCAACACTGTGTAATGTGGAAGGGCAGCAGAGTTAAGCATTAGTTTGTGTGCCGCAATGCCATTTGGCAGTAATTGCAGTACACAAACCAATCAGAATGCGTGTAGTGGAGCCACTGCTGTTCAATGCGGAACAGCGGAACAGTGGCTTTGCTTGTCATTAAATGTGGGAGCATTCTGCATAATCTGGAGCACTTGGATGCTCAGCTAGTTACTTATTCTACTGTATTACTGTCTCTTAAATTGTTTTTCAGTTGTGCACTTGCCTTGCTTCATTTAAAAAGTTTTAAATTGCTAATTTTGTAGAGTTTTAATTGCATTTACTATTTAAAGCTACACACTCAAGTGCATTAGCCTTTTTTGAGTTTATTTACTGTATTATTGCGTTGTTTAGCCTGCTTTAACCAACAACAAAAAAAATACTATCTCGTTTGCTCGTTTCCCACCTTTCCTAGCTAGTATAGTCCAGATTCCAGGCTTTGTTGGTTTCAGGACTTTATTTTCTGTTTTCAGAGCTATCAAGACCTTGCTGTGGTAGAGGGAAATCCTACTGCTTACCAGTGAGAGTGGTGAGCATTGTACTGCCTATCTAACACTAGAGGAGTGGTTTCCAGCTCTGAAATTGTAATTTTATTAGCCATTTTGGGCTGATTTCTATCCCTATCAACTTTCTGGCTTAAAACAACATGTGTTTGCACATTTTTCACATCATGCAGCACCGCGGGGCTATGGTTAAACTATTCCAGGTGCCAGAAAGTCTGCTGTTCAAATTTTCCCTTAGAACTAGCTGGTTTCTCAGTAGTAGCATTAAAATCTGAACCATTTGACTAGCACTTGCTCTAGAGCCTTCTGGAAAGCACTAGGAAGCTTTAAACTGATACAAGCACTCAACTCTCCTTGTTAATAAGGAGAAATTAATGGTAGGCACTAAACAGCCTATAATTGCAAAGTACCTTAAAAAAGGTAAGGGAAAACAGCTCTTGTACTTTACAAAAAAAGCACCTAAACAGGCATGTCCATGGGTTAGCTTCCGGTGATTTCTCCTGTCCACCTGGAGAATCTGGACATACTGGGACAATGCAGTAACTGCCTCATGCACACAGACAACCCTCTCCTCCTACCACCCAACAATACAACCTGCGAGAGATGCACTTACATAGCCAAACTGGAAGCAAAGCTCTCTCCAGCCAAGATTGTGCTAGACAGTCAAAAGGAGAAGGTTAACACCTGCACTACATCTCAAGCAACACATAGCCCTTCAAAACCCAGACCATCAATACCCACACATAGCAATACTAAACCCACATATGCGGAGGCCCTTAACATTAACCTGCCCAAGCAACAAGGACCTCCGAAGCTGAAACACAAACACCAGTCACAACCAAAGTGACACATAGCTAACAACACCAGTGTGCCACCAAACAACAGCCCCTAAGGCAAGAAAACGTACCCAACACTTTAGTCATAGGTGACTCTATAGTCAGGCACACTGATGTCCCACTCAGCAGGCTGAACAAGGAGAAAATTACAGTCGGCTGCCTGTCGGGTGCCAGGATCCGCCACATAACGCATGCACTCAGGTCACTCCACAGAAAGTACAAATATGACTCTGTCATTGTCCATGTTGGAATGAATGACTTGAGATGTACCTCCCTGGGGTACATGAAAAGAGACATGGAACAGCTCTCAGATCATGTAGCCCAGGCAGGTATGATCCTAGTCTTGAGTAGAATCCTGCCTTCACCCAGAATGATACCACAGTATAAAGACAAAATGATTGACTTCAACAATTGGCTAAGCTTCTGGTGTCATTAGAAGGGGATGCAGTATCTGTCTGCCTGGGATGACATGATTGAAAAACCATGATGCTTTGCCAGAGATGGTCTGCCCCTGTCTCCCCTGTGATTGAGTTTACTGGCTAAAGCTCTTGCCACCCCCTATAGTGCCTTTTTTAGGCAAGGTTCAAAGGACAAAACCACCACCATAACAGATACAAGCATGGAAAATCTGAAGGTAATGCTACTCAGTGCTAGAAGTCTAAACCTCAAAATGCACTCTCTCGAGGCACTCCTAAAAATGTGGAACATCGATATCTGGCAGTAAATGAGACCTGGTTCAAGGCTCCAGAGAGCACCCCTGCAATACCAGGCTACAACTCTTACCACACTTTTTGGCCACCAAACCAAGACTGAAACACTAAAGGTAGAGGAGTGTCCATATTCGCCAAGGATATTAACACCTCTAGGCTAGTTGCTCAACACAATGCACCTGAAATTCTACAGGTGCAACTAACACTAGGTAAGACTGCAATCCAAATTGTAGCTTGCTACAGATCCCCCACTATGCCCCAAGATTCTCACTACACCTTTCTAAATATACTGTAAAATTTTAAGATACAACGAAACACCCTAATACTGGGTGATTTCAACTACCCTGCCATTAACTGGGAAAACTACTCGGGTACCAACACCTTTTCCAAACGGTTCTTGGAATTCATAAATTCCAATGCCCTGGATCAACTAATCCATTGTCCCACCAGGGGCTCCAATATCCTAGACCTGGTCATTACCAACATGGGAGATAGATGCTCCACACCAGTGATCACCCCCTCATTGGTCAGGTCTGACCATAAGCTAATCACCCTTGACATCCACATCCCATCCCTACCCCCCAGTAAGGAAACTTCCGTAAAAAATTTCTCCAAAGCCAACTTCATGATACTCAAGTCAGAAGTGACAAACTTCATGACACCCATGCAGACGGGAGCTGAAAGTTCGACTGCTGAATCCTACACTAAGGCACTGTATGAGCACATCCACTCATGCATGAATCGTGCCATCCCAAATAGAACCAAGATGCTCTCCACCAAAAAAAGGAAGCCAATCTGGTAGTCCTCTGCCATAAACAAACTATACAACAGAAGGAAGAAACTGTTGCAGAAAAGAGGAAAATCCCAGGATGCAAAAAAAACTCTGTTACCAACCTCAGTAAGAAGCTGAGATCCCTCATAAAATCCTCCAAAGCTAGTTACGAAAATAAAATTGCCAAAGATTCCAAAGACAACCACAAGGCATTCTATAGTTATGTCAAAAATCTAAATGGCAATACTCAGATCTGCTGTGAGCTACAACAGAATGGCATTAAATATACTGATCCCAAGGATATTGCCAATATCCTCGCAGATCAGTTTAGTGACAATTTTACCCCCGTCTCACCCTCTAAAGGGCCCATCTCAATACCAAAAGATTGCCAAATTCCGATAATCACAGCCACACAGGTAGAAACCACACTCTCCAAAGCTAAGAATACAGCATCCATGGGACCAGATGACATCCCGGGCTGTGTACTACATGAACTACAAAATGAACTTGCACCTCACCTAAGTGTCATGTTTAATCATAGCCTCACCACACGCTTCACGCCCACTGAGTGGCGCACAGCTACAGTTATCCCACTGCACAAGGGGTGATCCACCTGGGATCCTGGAAACTACCATCCCATCAGTCTGATGAGCCTGATCTGTAAGGGCATGGAACGCATCATTATGGAACTTATAAACAAAGACATTGGCAAATTTCAAACACTGGACCTCACTCAGTTTGGGTTCGTGAAGGGCCGATCTTGTCTCCTGAACCGGACTGACTTCTTCGAATCAGTCTCCAGAGCTGTGGACGAGGGTAAGGCGGTCCACACAGCCTATTTGGACCTCACCAAGGCCTTCGACACCATACCCCACTCTGAAATCACAGATAAACTTACTAAGTTGGGCATAAATCCCTATGTCACTCGATGGGTTGCCACCTGGCTTACTGACAGAACCCAGACTGTAAAAGTAGCCGACTCCAAATCCAGCTCCAGACAGGTGACAATTGGAGTACCTCAGGGTTCAGTCCTGGGACCGCTCTTGTTTGGCATCTACTTCTCTGAAGTACAGGCCAACACTAAGGGACTCTGGCTAAGAAAGTTTGCAGATGACTGCTAACTGGGAGCCATTACTGAATCCCTGAATGATGCGGATATTCTACAAAAGGGCCTTACAGAAATGGATGCTTGGTGCCAAAGCCATGGGCTCAAGCTTAATGCCAAGAAATGTATAGTTATCCCCTTTGGGAAAAAACATGTACCCATGAATTACCACATAGGTGGCAGTACACTAAACACCAAAAGTGTGATCAGAGACTTAAGGACACAGGTGGACAGTGGTTTCAACTTCGATAACCACATCGCCACAACAGTCAGGAAATCCTTCTATGTGGCACACCTCATCACTAAGGGCTTTTCAACCAGAAAAAAAGGAGGTCATTGTCCCACTGTACTCCTCTCTCATTAGACCCATTATAGAGTACAATGCCCCATTTGGTATGTACCTCACAAGACATCTACAACAGCTGGAAATGGCGCAGAAATACCTCACTAAAAGTATCACAGGCCTAAAGCAGATGCCCTATGCTGACCGTCTAAAAAAACTCCAGCTATACTCTGTGGCATATCGTCTACTCAGAGGTGATCTCTGCTTAACATACAAGGCCATGTCAAACTCTGAGCTGTTGGACATGCTCCACTTAAAGAAATCCCAATCCCTCAGAGCCACATGCTCCAGGGATCTAAATCTTGTCATCACAATGAACAAAACATGCTGGAGGGATATGTTCCTGACCCAGAGACTCCCCATAGTCTGGAATAGACTGCCCATACATGTCAAGCAGATCGCCTCTTTGGCCCTCTTCAAAAAGAACCTTGACGAATGGATGGGAGATAGTAAATTTACCCCAGGGATCACGTCAGTTGCCCTGATAGACAGGGGTCCAATTGAAGTAAATAATGTGTATAGAAATATCCAGGAAATTGTTATGGCTAGGCTTGTATAGGCCCTAGGGCCGATAGCCTAGAACCAACCTATGAACCTATGAACCTATGTGTGTTATAGCAGAGTATTGCATGTAGTAATCCAGAGGGTCATCCACCTGGCAATCCATCCTTTTGTTGTTCCAGTAGACTGGGGTGCTTTTTGTTAGACCACACTTAGTTTAATACTTGATAGGTATGCAGATTTTTTCACTGTCTTCTTACCAGGAATCTAAGCTACTACAGTAGATATCACTTTTTTGCAAGCAATTGTATTTGTGAAAAATATGTGTGTTTGTTTGTGTGTATGCATGATACTGTTTGTTTTGTATATACTTAGGGAGATTGCATTGTGTAGGTTCTAATACTTCCCACTGCAAGAAAATGACAACTAACTTTTCCCCCTCAATGGTCACTACTTTCAGCATACACATCACCAGGTCTGGCAATGTATGTGAATGTTTGAGGATGAAAAGGGTGCTTTGTTTATTTGTAGCGCATAGAGCATTGCAACAACACTCTAAAACTGGGGAAAAGACAGGATTATTAAGCACTTTTCAGATGTCGGAAAGGTGCTTAGTAAGCTTGTGTTATGCACCACTAAGTACTGTTAAGCACTTGCAGCAGACCGGTGCTCGGAGGCCACAACAGAAGAAGCAGCAGTAAGCTGTTAAATAGTTATTTGGCCTTTTTTAGGTAAGCCTAAAAGTATTTAAATGTTTAACAGAGAAATCCAGTGTTTACTGGTGTCCCAGTGCTGTTCATTGGTGGCAGCTCTCTGTGTGGAAGTGGTTAGTGTGTTGAAGGTTTCCAAGTTGTAAACTTTTTACTGCAACTACAGTTTTTTTCTCTAATTATTGCAGTACAAAGTTGTCGGTAAAGCTCAATGCAGTATTAGGAATTAGGATAGGATCATTCCAGTCATAATCGGAGATGTTATGCGTTCTTGACATGGATGTCTCAAACATATAACATCCTGGTTATGATCGGAGACCTGGTCATAATCCCCTTTATTTAAGTACAGTAGAAAATACTGTCCCCCCAGAAAAATAATACATCAATTTGAAGACTAAAAATATTATTTTATTGTATTTCATGTGAAGGCAATTAAAATGTACTTGAGAAATGACTCAAATACATCTATTTGTTATTTCCTGCTTCAAGTCTGTTAAATATTTCTTTAATTTGCCTATTTCATAATGTTTTAGCTGACTGAAGTAGGCCATGTCTTACTGTTTTTCGAAGAGATAATTTATATATTGCCATTGCACCTTGGAATCCTCCACTGATTCAGTCCTCACTGCGCATGAAATTAATCTAGATGAGTAAATCCAATCCCAAACTAGGCAGCAACAGTAAAATACGATGAGTCTGAGTGCAACAGAGGTCTGTCATAGACTGATGCTTATGCCTGATCATGTAGGTCACTCTGATTTTTAACACGGAAACAGAATTTCATTAGTCACTCCAAAGCAGAAAGCACAATTTACACACCTCTAGAATTTGCAAGAATGTCCTTTCATATCCTACCCTTCTCTCTTTTTGCAAAAATATAATTGAATTGTGGAGTTATAAAAAAGGAAATACGAAACACGGACAGATCGCTGGTTTGCAATCACACTGGACATAATGCCAATGGTTATGAAACAAACATATATAAACATTTCTTGTGGGTAATTATCTGCTACTATATGTTGTCTCTCATTTTAATATTATGTCTACAAGGCATTCTTTTAGCAGATCTGTTCATGGTGCAACCTTGCATCTATGGTTTCAAGATAGAAACAGAATTATATTGTACAGCTACTTTAACTGCATCATTTTCTTTTAATCTCAGCATTATTGCTTGGCAAGATGTCTTAAAGTAGTGTAGTACAATATTCTTATTGTTCATTGTCCTCTGTTACATTGGTAACATGACAAACATGACTGAGAGGATTATTTATAATACAAATGACTTCAGAGTAACAGTGATTCTTATTTAGATGCTTATGGAAATAGTGTAAGTAACAACAGAAACACTATAAGGTAAACCTGATGGGCAGAGAATATGTTTTCTAGACTTCAGTGCTGCACTTTTATAATAAGTAAGTATAGTTTGAGCAGGAAATGCTTTACACTCCAGCCATGCTTGGAGAAAACATGGTCTGTTCTATGGGTCACTGCAAAAGAGATGAAAAGATAGCAGTACTGGAAAAACACATTTTTCCTTGTCTGATCTCCCATATAATTAAAAACAGTTCCTAGATTATATAAAAAAAACTCCTAGGAAAACTCTTCCATTCAAAATGATTTAATGGAAGAGGGTTGTAGCTGTCATATTTCAAACTGTACTTTGAGTTTAAGATTGTTTACTCTATTCAAATTTTGTTTGAAAAAAATGTGGACATTTAATGCTGGTTTTACCGTATAGTAAAACAATGTTCTATAACTCTTGGTTAGGTTGTAATTTAATTAAAAAAATGGTTACAAGTCTTACCCGAGTTGTTCTGTCTAACCTTTCTCTATTAAGTTGTGATGAATAATGCAGTTTAATTCTGAAGAATGTGAGGCATCCATTTAAAGATAATCCATCCATCCACAACTCCTTTTCCCACATAGGGTGAGGGTGCCACTTCAACAGTGACAATAATCTAGAACCAAGGTTTACACCTCTGGGTAGCTAGCCCTAGTAATTCTTTCACACTACACATATGGTCAGTTTAGAGTGTCCAGTCCACATACTGCTTGTCTTTAGAATGTGGAAGGAAACAGGAACACCCAGAGGAAACCCATGCAAACACATAGAGGACATGCAGACTCCTCACAGAAGGCACCCCAGGTGAGGATCGAACCAGGGAACCTTTTGCTGTGAGTTGACAATGCTATCCACTGCACCACTGTGCTGCCACCATTTAATGCTAATCTGACTCAGTAATTCTAAACAAAAGAGAATATATATAATAAAATGTCAAACCATTTGTCATTTTTATGGAAAAAAAACTTTGCAAGTATTCCAGTATTACAAGACACATATTATGCTACCCTCTATTGTTATACACTATACATATCTGTCATTTTCAGAAACTCACATTTATTTTAATCAATGCATGGTCACTGTATGATGAAAAGTCATACAGGGAAGTAGTTTATGGTTTACTTGGCTGTTAAGTGATAAATTTGTGATTTCACTGGTTTTATTGTGCTCTTTGTTGACTGAGCTACTGAATTCATGTAAGGTTATTACTCTTCAAAGGGAATCTGCAAGATTTCCAAGATGTCTTGCAACAAAATTGAATAGAAGATTTTTTTCTTTGTAAAATCTTACAATAGAGCTCTTTTGGGACTGCCCTTAAAGCAACTACACTTAGGATGTTGGCATTTTTTTTTCATTTTGCTTTGCATTTTATTTTAAGAAATGCTATTTGACATTAGGAGTAAAAATCCATTTAGTGCTATTTTGATTATTATCAAAAACAGCAAGGCACTGTAGTGAGTTGTGATATAATGAAATATGTCTTTACCTGGTGTTATTTCCATAGGATATCTTACTGCGATGGCAAGTGTTAATCTGTTTTGCTGTTGAGAAATGTCTTCTTGCTTTGTGCTAACGATAAGGAAACAGAGAAATGCTTTATCTGACAGCCTATAAACTGATGGGATAAACCGTATGCTCTTTTGAAAAACTGCATAAATATTCATTTTTTTGTAAGCCAGCAATTATCAAACATTTTTAAAAAACTATGGGTGGCATATTTTTCAATATGTACACTACTCAGTTGAAAACATTGCTTGATTTTATCATATTTCCCAGGGGAAAAAAGACAACGACTTCCCCTCACACCTGACTTTCAGAAGACATGCAGCTAAGTTCTGCATATAGCACACTGTCACAATTTCCTGTTTATACCGCTCACTATGTGTTGCCTCACTATCAAATGAAATCCAAAATGCATGCAATGGCATATTTTTATGCCTTCTTCTAAGTGGCTACGTGATTGTATTAGACAATATCCAGTTACAGGGCTTATAATTGTGAACTTCTACAGCACATTTGAGTTTTAGTGAACCATTGCAGTTTTACTGGCTTAAACTACAATGTACATGGTACTTAATTCATCAAAATCAAAGGAAGCCAGAATTATTATTTCCAATAACTGGACAATTAGAGAAGGGAATATTAATCTATATAAGGTGACAGTTGTGGAACATACCCTTAATGGCAAACAAAATTGCAGCTTAAAATGTTTTTTGGAAAGGTTAGCCAACAAAGGTATGAAATGGGCTAATTTTGAAAGTTTTGAAACATTTACCTGTTATTTATTTATTTATTTATTTATTATAGGCTGTGAGTGATCCTAAATAAAGGGTGAAACGATTTAGTGTATGCGTAAATGGCTTATCTCTACATGGAGATTTAATTGCAGTTTCCAAAATGTAGTTAGTGTTGTAACATGGACCTCATGTGAAGTACTTCACAGTGACAACATAAACATAAAGTTTTGCAAATGTGTAAAACCACACAATTTACTAATAGATTACCAAGGCATGTTTAGAATTATATTAGCCTCAACAAATTTAAGGAACATATCAGTCTATTTGATTGCATAGGTTGTGATGTCATGGAAATGTTGATATGACAGAAGGTAACACTGTTTAATACTGACTAATGCTCAACAATCTGATATAGTGGTTTTATGCTGTGCTGTCACTGCAGATGTCTTATAACCATCACTCACAGATTAATATAGTTTAGTTTTTGAAAGAGGTGCAACATTTGCAAAAGAAATTCAAATAAGACAATGAGAAATAATCAGACAAGAAGGGACACTTCAAATGGGACACCTTACTCCATTTTCATTAAAATTAATAATAACTTAAAGAAGTGTTTCAGCCAACCAGGATGCATATATTAGTTGGTACTGTTCTAAAAGTAATTTTTTTTTTTTTTTTGCTCAGTCCAAGTAATGGAAGCTTGCTTCCACTAAGAAGGAGAAAGAGATTAGCTCTAAAGAACCAGAGTGTTCTCAAACAAGTAAAAATCTGGGAATTAATCTATCACTCACTGTCAGAGACATCCTACACCAAAAAGCGGAATCAGGAGGAGGGAGGCGGTAGATGATGGGGAAGAGGATATAGACTTTCAACTTGTTAACAGATGGTAACAGTGTGTCTTCAGGCAGAAGATCTGTTACAGATAACTGCAATGTAACTCAAAGATAGTTCAACAATTGTAATTTGAGTTATAAAATCTTACCACAGCATAAGTATGTGTTCTAGCAACAGACTTTCTTTCATGCCTAAAACATGTTTTTAGTAATAACTGCTTGTGCCTTCTAAATGATTACACACAAATTGAAGTACATTTTACGTACTCTATATGTTAAAGTGATCAGACATTTTTAATATTTTAAGAAATCCCAGCATATTCAGTCCAATTCTCAATCTAATACTGAGAGTTATTGAACTTATTTGTGAAAATGAATTCTGATCTTTGACTTCTAAAAATCTCAAAGGTAAAGATAGAAGGTACACTATGGGTAAGGGAAAAGTGCAATTCATTTATTTGGGTAGGGAAAAGCACAAGCTTTATAGGAGTTGAGACATGGGAGTCAGTTAGGGATTATAAAGAAAAATAAAAGTACTGAGTTTGTTGCAATGGACATGGATAACTATATTAGTAAAATGAAAGACATTTTTAGATGCAGTTAATTGTTACAAAGTTGTCTGTGTAAACAATGCTAATTTAGCATAGCAAGCCATTATTGTGTCTCTTGATAGAACTTTTCCATACCAGTCTTATTGACCAAGATCTTTTTAGTTTTTTTTTTTTTTATGAAGTGGAGATTTTCAGGATGAGGTCTTTCTTTGAGAGTCTGAAAGTTCATAAATATTCTAAAGACCTACCATTAAGGCCAGCTGTCTGTACCACTAGGTGAAAGAATGAACCAGGTGGGGAGTTCTTAGACATGAAACTTAAAAACATTGCACAGTCAGTAATTTTTTATATTAAAATCAGCACCAAAATCTAGTCAAGCTAGGGCTATCTTTTGGGCCTCCATTACAGGAGTTTTAAAGTACCATGCGATAAAACTCTAGCTTAGCTAGATTTTTCTTGTAAATTTTTATATTACTGACTATAGGCACTTACTGAATGAGCTGAGAAACATGGACTAGAAGTTTATTTGTATTTTTCTACCACTAGCATGGTTGATCGTTATTCTTCTATTCCTAAAGAGGAGTTAATGGAGCTGTTACGTAACTTTCCGAATCTGAGCTTCTGAGTATAATAGCAAAGATATTAAAAAACATCAGTGTTTGAATTGCTTTAGTTTAAAACTTCTGCTGAGGACAATTATGGACACTACTTTTGCCTTATTCATTTTACCTGACTGAGGACATAATTTTCTTAATCTCAGTCAAGTTTCTTGATATATAACATTTTATAAAATGTTTATTGATTACATATTAATGTATGGAATGGTATAGAAGGTGACTTTTGCAATTTTTTGCCTTAATTAAATTCTACTTACTTTTCCTTTACAGCTATATGTGCTAAATAGAGAGCTGTTTTTTTTTTTTTTTCTTAACACTGAGGTAATGTTTTCTTATCTAGTAATAAATTAAGTTCAGAAACAGAAAATCAACTTTGTACTAATTCTGATTTGCATGAAAAATCTGTCACACAATTATGTCTTATTAATTGTTAAGCAGTTATGTTGCCTGGACTGATTGTATCAGATATTTTTTTCTGTGACATTTATAGAGAGATAGGTGACAAGAAGGAAATAGTGCAACCATTTTTTTGGGTTGTGTTTGAAAAACAGAATTTCAGTGTATAAGCTTACATTAAACAGTGGTGACATGGAGAGAATGAAAAAGATGCCATATCATCCGTTGAATAGGGAAAGGTTTTAGGTAGCTTGCCCCATATCCTTCAGTTTTGATTCTAAACACACATAAAAAAAAAAATATATATATATATATATATATATATATATATATATATATATATACACATATATATATAATCATTTCCAATAAAAGTGAACATTGATCAGTGTGAGGTGTTAGATGGGGCAGTACTTTTGTTGACCAAAGAAATTGTAAAGTAAAGTGTTTTTTTTATAAAGATTAGCTAATAATTGTGTAAATTTGGTTATCTTTGAAAATGTTGACACGTTTGCATATTTCTCTAGAATGTGTAGATTCATAAATATAAAGGAGCAAATGAGCTTATGTATACTGTAGAAAACAAATTTAGGTGTACAGAGAGATCTAAATACAAATTTCAAAACATAATTTATGCTGCAACATGTACCTTATCTAAAGCACTTTTGTTGACACAATGAATAGGATGTTTTGCAAATTAATTTTTGAGCAGGTGAAGGCAAATTGAAAAAAAATACAAATACTAAAGCTTTACCTAGGTATGCTTCTAAGTGTGTTATCATGAAGACATTTTTAAACTTTGTCACTAATCATGTAACTGCTGATGAAAGAAGTGTAAGGTCATTAAACTGCTGGAATATAAGTAGTTACAGTACCAAATTAGGATTAATGTGTGTCCAAATCCTTGAATAAATGAGGACCTTAGTACTAAAAGTGGTTTAAAGTTAAAACAATCATTATAGAATCATAGAATCATCATCATCATCATCTATACAAGGCATTTAGGCCCTATGACCACTTATATCTTGCTAGGACCCCCCCCCCCCGGCATTATGTCCATTTTCATGGCGAAACAGACCTGTTATATGAGGGATGAATTTGTGGGTACCCATTTAGTTGTACAACTCCTTTTTAAAGAATAAAGTGTGTTACATTGCTTAATTTGGCATTGAAGTTTTTCCTAGTGAAGGGGGTGTCACATGACAAGTCTGTATTTCCACCATATTTTGCTTATTTGCAGAAGCAGGTTTATATCTGCTATTCTACTGATAGTGGGACAGTTTGATTTGTGCTGGTATAAGAAGTCTTAGATTACTACATCCTTAATGGCGTGGAAGGCAAGGCATAAATTGCACTAAGCAATGTATATAACCCTGAATAAAAGGGACAGTGCTTCCACCTTCTGGTAGCTCTTTTCTTTTCAGCCTGCAATCTTTTTAGTTAGGAAGCTCTTTGAGTTTTCCTGTTGCTTGATATACCTAGTAAGATATATCCCAAAAGGGGCATTGCATTCAATTCAGGTCTGATCAATGCAGAATATAGTGGACATAAGAGCTTTGTTTGATCTAGCTGAGATGCCTTTTGCTATCAGCTAAGCCAGGAATAAGGGTTTCTTAACCACTGTTGTGATATGATAATAAAAGGCAAGAGACTTATCTTCCCTGTAACAGAGTCTCGGCACATGTTTTGAAGTGAGGTTTTGTCTATACTATAAGATGGATGAAGGAATTGTTTATCAAATGTGATGATATTGCACTTTTTATCATTTAGTTTAATGCCAGTTATTGACATGGTTGAATTCTAGTTGGATATTCTATGTGTATCAGTGGTAATGTGAGAATGACACTAGGTTTGCATTTGTTCATAAATTTGGCAAGTCATAGATCCTATTTTGTTATTTGGAGATCTATAAAGCAGATGCTGAATAATATGGGTCTCAGCACAAAGCCCTTTGGGACATCACTGGTCACCTTCATGTTTACTGGGGATGCACCTGCCAACCTCATTACATGGGTTATATCCCTCAACCAGCCTATCAGCAACTTAATTCTATATGGTATGTGGTATGATGTCAAAAGCCTTAGCCAGGTTGCAGTATGATGTAGGGACAGTACGTCCTCTGGCCACGGCTTGTGTTATTTTCTGAAAGAAGTTGACTTAATCTAATCTACCCTTAACAAAGCTCTGGAATACAGGGACTGCTTTCTGTACTTTTAAACCAAATGTCTGTAATAACACACACATATGCATTTACATCAAATGCAGTGTGGCCTCAAGATCAGGCAATTTATTATTTAGACTCCTGGCTTTCAAAAGATGCCAACTTGATGGGGTCTAGTGTTTGATTTGTTTCTGTTAGGCTGGGAGATCCATTAGTTGGATTGTGCCTAAAAAGACACTATAGGAGCAGCAAATGTTTTATACTGTATCCAGTAGCCCTGGAATGAGTGCTATAAGCCATCATAAGCAAAGCAAGAATTCCTGTCTAGCATCTCATCCCATGCTGATATATGCTGAATTCCCAAAGAATGTTACCAACTTATGCAGTCACTTGAAGCCATTCATCCTTTCCCTATAGTCTGGCATCTTTTGTGACATGCATGGTGAGCTATGTCATGTCTCTGCATATGCCTTTATGGTTGTTTGTGCCATTTCCTCACAAACAAGGAGAATTTCAATGTCATAATCATACTTGTTTTGATTAAGGGTCTTTAGAGCCCTTGATATCTCAGAGATCCATCCTCCTGAAAGATAACTTACTGTCACCTTCTCTTTGTTCATGCCTCATAAAAGTCGAGTCAGTGCATCTGACAATCGTCAGCAATAACTAGTACACTTTTGTAAGAAGGTTGTCTAAGCAGACTAGTTTTGGAATGGTTGACTACCCAATAGGTGTTGTAATAATCAATTTATGTCTAGCTCTAGATTTACTAGGTCACGGAGGCTTAGACAGGGATTTTTAAATGGCATCAAAGTATGAAAGTTTACTATGTATTTGTGTGGAATACAGTGGCAGTGTGTGTTGCTCACAAGTTGTGTTTGTTTGTAGTAGGGAGACCACCAATCTGGTTAAGTACTTGTATTTCTCATATATAGTTAATGGTGAGCTAAGCAATAATTCATAGTCTGTTAGTGTCAGGCAATTGTCCCCACTTCCTGAGTACACCAAGTACTATGAGCCTCGCAGCTTAGGTTGAACAACCTGAATGACCTATTTTTGTCCAAGAACACAGTAGTGAATTAACAGAGGTCTTATATCTGTATTTTAAAAAGGGGTAAGTAATACTATGGGCAGCAGCTTAGCTAGATCTGGGGGAAGGGGGCAGCTGTCCCACATGCAAAGTCTTTCTCTGATCACTCTTTAGCGCATTACAGGCCTTTAAAAGTCAGTATTATTACATTTCAAGTCAAACATGAGCTCGGTAGCATGCCCTGTGTGATCTAACCTGTAGTGACTGCTTGCTATATTTGTAATAAGCAGAGTTCTACAGTTTAAACAAAAAAGTTTTTTTGTTTTGTTAAACCATCATTTCAGGAGACTGATTGCAGACTTTTTATTTTGAATTACCCCTCATCTAAAGAGGGTAGGGGTGAAACACAAAAACAGGACCTGGTTGGCTGGCTGGCTCCTGCCCAAATAGTGGATTTTTTTGGCTCTGGCCCAATAAAGAGCTAGGGTAAGAGGGAGAGGGCATGTATCTGCTACCTGGTTACTATGCCAGTAAAAGGAGTGGACTTTTTTTTTTTTTTTTTGCTCTTCAGATGAAATAAAAGTGTCACATATTTTGTATTGTAAGACAGAGAAAAGTAATAAAGACAACATGAATAAGAATAGATCCTGGTTATCTAAGATAGTACTGGACCTGAATCTAATTTGTAGACAGGAATATAGGTGTAGTAATGACTAGATTTATGTCTACACTGTTTGACACTAGAAGATCCTTCATCTATCTAATACAAAATTGTGCAAAGCTGTGTAGAATGGCACTCAGCATTGGCTATCCCAGCAGGGTAAATGAAAAAATGAATAGAAAATTATCAAGGAATTCGGCCAAAAAAAAATCCCTACTTCCGGAATACAACAGTAATTTAATTATCTGTCACAAAACAACTCCCACTGGTTCTTAGAAACTAGCACTTGACCAGAAACTACCTAGAACATGTATACCACATAGCAGAATTTAGGAAAAGCAGAAGAAAACACTAAATCAGACACCAGAGACACTTCAGCAGTTCAGTAGCAGGCATAGCTCTGTATAAATACAGCATTATTTTTTTTAACCAAACAGTTGCAAAGTACAGTAAAACTAAATAATATAACACTTGTTTGTCTTTTCATCTTTTCCCGGTTAGGGGTCGCCACAGCGGAACTCTGGTCCGCTAATGATTGGCAGTAGATTTTTATGGTACAGAGTTGTCAGCCCAACGTCCAACCTTCAACGAAGGTATTCCCATTCACGCATGTCTTTCGAGCACCACTCGACCGCGGGGAGGACATGCAGATTCCACACAGAAGGCACTCCAGCTGAAAATCGAACGGGAGAACCTCTTGATGTGAGGCAAGAATGCTACCGCTGCACCACCTAAATAATATAACACTTAGACTGTAGAATTCACTAGGTAAGCATGCAACATCATTACTATTTATCCCAACAGGGAACATGAAAGTGTGTGTGTGTCTTTCAGCTTTTCCCGGTCCACTAATGATTGGCAGTAGATTTTTACGTGCCAAATTGCCGGCCCTGATGCACAATCTTCAACGAAGGTACGCCCATTCACACATCTCCACACAGAAGGAGCTCTAGCTGAGAATCGAACAGGACAATGTCTTACTCATGAAAGTACCAACTAAAAATTAGCCAGAAATAAATATTGCAAAACCTATTTGTTATAATGAACTAAATGTTATTAAAATGAGAAGAAAATTCTTTTTTTATCTTCTTTTAATACCTTTGAATTTACATTGAATATGGACTTTTGTAAATAGTTATTATTTGTGGAGTTTAAATGTTATGTTTCTCTGTTGTAATTGATGTATAAATGAAATAAATAAATAAATAACTAAAAAGAAATGCGTACTTTCAACATAAAATGCTAGTTTTTAATTGTTTGCCTCATACTTTACTGGAAAATCACTGGAAAACATATAAGACAGTAGAAAAAGTTACAAAAAAACAGAGATGACACTGCATCAAGTACCATAAAAACTTTAGCATTGTGGTACTAGGAAGGCCCCTGAATACATCAATAAAAGTTTTTTTATTTAACCAGAAGGTAAATATAAAACTGAATAATATAACACTTAAACTTAACTAGGCTACTGTTAAGTGCAACAGAAACACATAATTTTATGTTGTATATGTGAGGAATCAGCTCAGAATGTCAACTTTAGTAATATTAGACCATGAGCTCTCCCTGGACTTCTGGTTCCTTTAAATTAAGACTTTAAGCTGGATGCCTCAGCAGTGTTTTTCTCAACATGGAAAAATGAGAGACTCAGTAGAAATTAGCTCAGAATTCAGCCAAAAATGCCCACTTCCAAAATACTGCAACAGTTTAATTATCTGTAACAAAAAAAAAAAACACCTATTTTGACACCAGAAGCAGTTAGGAAAACCAATAACAAGACCCAAGTAATAAACACAGCAGGACATGTTTTTACTCAAGCAATACAAAGTATAGTAAAAATGAGTTGTGTATTCTTGAATTTAATACTGTTTTTATTATTTTTTTAAATCAATAATTGCATCTTTTATTCCTACTGCTTTTTTATTAGATGCTATAAAAAGTAATGGTATAAGGGTAAGTCACATGATTAATAAAATATATTTAAATACAAGCATTTTCAATGTATTTATGTAGGTATGTACATAGGTATGTATGTTTGACAACCCCTTTTCAATGGAGGCCTTGGGAGAACAGCTCTAAAAAGAGAAAATTATACATTATCATAAGATTATACAATATCATGGATTGAACTATAGAAATACATACAAGACTAAAAGAGAAAAATAAGATGATTAAACTACACCAACTGGTAATTTTGGTTAATAGAATTATTCTTAAGAAAACTCACAAATACATAGTAATAAATGCAGCTGATCATGTGTGATGATGTATGAATTAGGTTTGGAGAAAAATAAGAGATATAAAAGTGGAAGTTTGAAGGAATGAAGCTAATGAAAAGAAAATAATTACAAATCTGTGAAGTAAAAAATAAGTGCAGCTTGAACATCATAAAGGTTAAAATAGCTTTGTGAAAGATTGCAAAAAGGTTAAGACTAAGGAGGTATGAGAGAAGCAAAATGTAATTATGGGCATGGAAGAGAAAGAGAATCCCCAGGATTTAATAAAATCCATGTAGGCACCATGTAGAGTCTACACAGAATGTATCTCTTTACATAGCCATGGACCCCCTTGGCAGAGTGCCATGCATATTAATGATGGCGCACTGCTGATGGAGAGCATGGGAACAGGGATATTGAATCGGTGTAGGGAGAAGTGTAGAGGCTACCCATGGTTGTGGTTGCATACAGGATGAGGCTCGTTACTGTTGAAATGCTGTGAATTGGGTCAAATGTATAATATTTTATCTTAGTTTTTTTCCCATTTATTTGTATGTTTGCATGGCTCAGAGTGCAGCAATGCCAAGCTGTGCTCACATATAGGCAGCTGACACCTGCCAGACATCTAAAAATAGAAACTGGATGTCATTAATTATCATAATTATGTATTTTTCTTATTTAAAATTTTTTTAATTGCTGTTTGCATGGCGCTTATACATACATAGCTGACAGTTGCTAGACATATAAAAATATAAACCGGATGTAATTAATTATTTATGTCTGGGTCTATTAAGCATGTTTGCACAGTGTACCACGGTGCTTAGCAATGCTGACAGGTAGCCCAATAGTATATGTGAAGTATACTACTTTTCATAATATCCAAGTAGCTAAATGGGTAGAAAAACAGCCTAATGCTTTGTAGGTCCTGGGTTCGAGTCCATCGCAGTGATAAGATCTCGGTAATTTAATTTATTACATATGTTTAATTTTAAAAACAAACTTGCTAATGGCTACTTTTGTTTGCACGGTGCTAAGCTTAGCTAAAACCTCAGTTGTGCAAATTTTCACACTGCTCAGCTCTGCTTAGCTGGTTTGTGCAATGCTAAGCAACACAGCGCTTTTTTGAATGTTGCTCAGTGACATTTAAGGGTGGAAAAACAGCCTATACTAGGCACAATAGGCTGAGAATTCTGCAACAGTCTTTGCAGTTTGATCAACTGGTGATATGGCAAGTGGTGCTGGTGAAGGTGTTTGCTTTCAGATGGGGTTTCAGGTGTTCAGGGTCTTTGTTGGGCTTCTGGTAAAAAATCATGAACCCAGGCTGCTGCAGGGCAGTTTCCATGGCTCAAAGTGTAAGGCAGAGGCCTGGGACCAGTTGGCTAGGCCACTCACCAGTGTTACTGGTATACCCGCATAACTTAGCAGTGTCATCACAATTATGATGACCTGAAGAGGAGAAAGAGGGGAACCTTATACACCTGGGTCCAGAAAGCCAGAGCTGGCAATGTCTCACAAATATATAAGTATGTTTTCCACTCTTTTAACAATATGCAAGCTGAGATTCTGCAAAAATGGTATGCATAATGGTGTGCTTCTCTCCCAACAGCTGCAGCTGGCAGGGCTTGCAATGTCAAGTGCCATGCTGAGTGCATGGAAAGGTTGTGCTGTGAGTGTGGTATATATAGATTTATTATGCTAACTGTAGTGCAATAAGCAAGAAACAGTAAAACATTTACTACAATAAAGTATACACAATAAAAACTGTAGTGCAATAAATGGGCAAGTAGAACTGTAGTGTAAAAAATGGGCAATTAGAGCTGTAGGTCAATAAATGAACAATAACAACTGTATTGCAATAAACAGTACCAATAACAGTAAAAAAATGGTGTATAGCAGATTGTGTTGTCATAACTATCGCAGTAGAGCTGTAGGCATTGCTTGTCTATGGCAAATTTGCTGCAGTCAAGTGTAACACTGTAATACTGTAGAATCTAAACTAATGGCCTGCAAACTGTATTGTTTAACTCATAGTATGGTCCAAGGCTGTGTCCAAGCCAATATTGGTCACATAATGCTCTCTGTTCTTCCTACTTCAGGTAATAAAGGTATATGGGTGAGGTAGCCCACTCTATGGGCAGGTATTGTGTGGACTTCACAGACAGTTATCATCAATACCAATAAGTGTTAAGCATTATTGTTTATTACTACAGAAATGCGTTTTAATAAATGCAGTATGGCTGTATTCCAGTCATGTGTATTCTACTGTCACTGCAGTCAGGTATAGCACTGTAATAGTTCTAGAATGCAAAACAAATTCAGTCACATAATACTGTCTTTTTCTCCCACTCCAGGAACAAAAGGTATATGGATGAGGTAGGCCATGTTATGAACAGATATGATTATGCTAACATTTCACAGACACTTATCAGCAATACCAATAAAGTGTTAAGCAGCATTGTTGAGTCCTAAAGAAATCTGTTTCTATAAATGCAGTACAGCTGTATTCCATGCATGTGTGTTCTACTGTCACTACAGTCAAGTATAGCACTGTAATAGATCTAGAATGCAAAATTAATTCAGTAACATAATGCTGTCTTTTTCTCCCACTCCAGGAACAAATGGTATATGGTTGAGGTAGCCCATGTTATGAGCAGATATGATTATGCTAACATTTCACAGACACTTATCAGCAATACCAATAAAGTGTTGAGCAGCATTGTTGATTCCTAAATACATCTGTCTACATATTCCAAGAACAGATGTATTACTTGCATGTCTGTACTAAGCTGCTGCAGTCAATGTTACATTTTTTTCAGATGTCCCCTGCAGTCACAGCTATTGGGTTCTATTCCCATGCCTGCCAACTAAGGCATGACAGATGTCTAGTTTATGTACTGTACACAACATACCTCTCAAGTGTCACAATTTCACGTAATGTAATTAAAACTGACCTTTGACACCATATCTCACCAAATTCTCCTCAACAGATTTGCATCTCTCAATTTCAGCTCTAATACCCTATACTGCTTTCTCAGCTGTCTCTCCAACTGCAAACAAGCCACCATCTCGGAAAACAAACTTTCACCAGTTTCACCCATGAATGTCAGTGTCCCACAAGGCTCTATCTTAGGACAATTTCTCTTTATTATTTTTACCAATAATCTCTATACTGCAGCTGCACCTGCCTCTATCATTCAATATGCAGATGATGCCTCCTTTATTTGCTCTGCCCCTTCCTTAAATGGACTCCAAGTAAAGTCTCAGACAGCCCTCCATAACATTGAAAAATACCTATCAGACCATCAACTCATTTTAAACCCTAACAAAACTAAACTGATGGTAATTTCAAATTCAACCACAAAAAAACAACAAACACATCTCTCAGTCTTTGCCTCTAATGGCACAAAAATTGAACCTGTCGAACAAACAAAGCTCCTCGGTGTCACCCTAGACAGCAACCTAAAATTTGACAAATACATTTCATTAACAATCAAAAAAATCCACATAAAACCAGGAGCTCTGTATAGGGCTAAACCATACTTATCTAATCACACCAAGATTGCCACTACCAGGACTCACCTCCTATTCACCCTTTTCTACTTTTCTCGTGTCTTTACAAACTTTCATAAATCTAACTTGAATAACCTGGAAGCATGTTATAATAAAATTGCCAAATTTGCTGCTAATCTTCCCCATAGATCTCACCATTGCCTAGCCCTACAAAAACTAAACTGGATTGAACTCCCATACTTACTCACCTTAAGCCAGTTAACAGCAGTGCACTCTGTTATCCATAATCCTGACTATTGCCCAGCCCTATCCAACCTTGTTCAACCCTGCACTAATCTTACCTCACTCAGGTCTGCTGATAAAATCTTACTCAAAGTTATCAAAACCCACAATTTCCATGGTGATTCTCTATATAACCACACCATAGCCAAATCGTGGAACTCCCTTCCCCAGCACCTACTATCTATTCCTAACACTCGTAACTTCGAACAACTCCTTACAAAATATTTCTCTTATCATTGGTTATGCTGCTGCACTTCATCTGGCTAAGCTGTTTCCTTACCCTGCTCACCCTACCAAACAAAAAAAAAAAGTTAAGCTGCTTTTGTCTTTTACTTGTAATTATGTGTACACTATAATCGTTACTGTACTATTTTTTTGTGTTTTATTTCTTATAACTTTTGTACTTGCATTTTTTGTAACTGTACATGGGAACTTTTCTCCCTGAGTCTCCTCTGAAAACTGGCTTCTGTTTTTTGCCCAGTCGGACAATACCCAGTTATCAAATGTAAATGAATAAATAAATAAATAAATAAATGATTACCTGGAATGCAATGTATTATCAAATCTGCTTACAGAACACCTTGGTAGTTATAGATGTCCACATTATGTGAAGGTGTTCTATGTAGTTGTGCACCTGTATTTGTTATTGTTTGGCCCATACTGACCCATGCTAACAACTTGAGAGGTATGTACGTGCTACATCAGCTATAGGAGAATTGTAGTCACTGTACTCAAAACTGACACTACGCGCCTGAAGAGTATTTATTATCAGTGTTTTCAGGGATATAGTCTGCTTTGTCAGTAATTAATTGTTTTTCTCTCTCTCTCTCTATCCCCACCCCTCAACTTCATTTATTTATTATTGTTATTTATTATTATTATGATTTAATATTAACATATTTTGTTTAACTATAGTTTTGCAAAATGTGGTGTTTTATTATGTGTTATTATGATTCAACATTAACATATTTTGTTAAACTAACTGTTTTGTTGGCCTTATGCTTTAATTCTTACTGGTATGCTGTTAAAATGCTGACTGTTATGTTATTTACTGTTGTGTTACACATAATATACATTAATGTGTACTTGGATTAATTAAAATGATGTTCCATTCTGTTAATATTAACAATGGTTTGGTTATTACTAACAATAACGTATTGCTCTACCTCATTTACCATAGAACGTTAAGGTAGGCTGGTTCTAGCTGATCCACCTACTTTGCCTCAACTGCCCATGGCACCGGGTCCCAGCATGTCTGGGACCCTGAATGGCAGTGCCCTCTCTGCTGCCTCTGCACTACCTGCTGCGTTGGGTATTACCACCCCACAGGAAGGGGCCCAGCCTCTCTCTGGGAATGGTGGTGGCAGGGATATTCTCACCCGGGATGAGCTGCCGATCTTGGTGTGCAGGATAGTCTACTGTGGGTTTGATCACTGCCTGCACTGGATTGATTGCATGCTGACTGACCTGGTGGGGCAGCCTTGTCCCAGTGCCCACCCTCCAGCATTGCCACCCCCGTGGCAGTGAAGGAGGAGTGCCAACAGTCCCATGGGTGGGGAATGTGAGTCACACTGTTGCTGTCTGGAGGCATATGGGACTTGGATTCCACAACACCCCCCTCATGTGACACACACCACCCCTGTTTGCTATCTTGTCTGTCTGCAAATGCATCTTCACCTACCCAACGTACCTCCCCCACACGTACATATGTCCCTTCCCCAACATTCCACTCTCACCTTAAAAAAAAAAATGGGCACCTGTCCTCCCCAAAATATATTGTCCCATACATAGCTCTCCATTTTGCTCACATGTCCACTGGATACATGCAATTTGGTCCAGTTAGCTTGACAATGAAGTTATGTTGTCCTCACCCCTCTCTCTAGGGTTGAGAGTTCAAAGTCATGTACAAATTCTGTCAAAGTGCACAGTTGTTGCTGTACAAGAGATGGATAGCTATGGTTCTTTCTGTTTGTGTGGCACTATTCTTATGACATATTATCGGGGGGGGGTTACCCATATGGAACACACCACAGTAGACTCGAGTGTTCGGTGCATGATCATACAGCAGTATCTGTCATGGCACATATGGGAATACCTGACTATTGCCATTGTCTCAGTTGTATCCACACACTTAGTATTTTGCACACTGTGGAGTTTGACATGTGTGAGCAAGGAGTGGATAATGTCAGCCATTTTGTCCTTGCTATATCTCTACATAGTTTACTTCCAGGTAGGTGATAAAATAATGTGTTCCCCTTTTGTTGTCTTTCAGGAACCATGTACCCTAGACACCATGTACCCTTCTCTGATGCAGAAAATGAAATTATACTGGAAGGAGTAATGCAACATCATCACATCCTACTGTCCAGGGGGAGGCAAAACAGGGAACAGCACACTGCATTGTGGGAAGACCTTATCCATGATGCAAATTGCATGGGCCATCAGTGCAAGACATATGAGTAGGTTCGACACCATGCAATGGACATGGTCAATGCTGCACGATGAAGGGCAGTAGATGTAGCCAGGGATCATGCTGACACCGGTGGCGTGCCTGCATCAGAACAACCACTCTCGGCCACTGAGGAATTACTGGTGAAGCTAGGCACACACGACAGCTCCCAGGCATCCATCACACCATACATCATGGAGGTGGGTGCCACCATTTCCACAGCAGAGGAGTGTGCAGGTAGGCTTTCTGTTATTAGCATTGTAATACTGTAGCAGTCAGTCTGTCTGGCTGTACATACTTTTACATGGGTATCAGGCCTTTGTTCTTTGGGGTAGGAGGATTTAACCTCAGTTTTACTGTCATACTCAGAATGTGACCAATACAACAAGTAACACAGTATCTCATGTGAATTTGAGATATATGGATGTATTACCTTGTTGTGCTGTGACATGCATTGGTACTGACATTACCCCACCCACAACTTTTCACAGGTCCATCAGGTATTGGCCAAGGCAGTGGTCCTGCTCCTGGTAAGCATGACACTGTTTTGTTAAGGAATATTTATATCCTGTAAAAGTTAAGGGCCAGAATAATGCCCTATTTAAACATACTTTCATCCGTAAACAGATAGAATGTTTTTATTTTCCAGTCTGGAATAGGCACCTAAGGATCTTAGCAGGGGTAATCACAGAAGTGTAGTTGAAAAAAATGGAATACTTTGGCAGTGACAGTTAAGAGCAGATAAGCCTCATGGTTTAAATGAGGCAATTACTCTAAAATGTGTTTTAAAAAGCAAAAGTCTAAAAGGAAACTAAATTAGGCAGTGAAACATGTATGTCAATATATTTGTTAAGATAGGTGTACTGGGTTTTTATGTATTGTTTTATCAAGTATAGTTTCATATTGATTAATTAAAAGGCAAATTTTACTGGTCAAGTTTTACTTGATTTACTTGAAGTGATTGTTATAAATGTCTTGAGATGAGTGTGTATTTTATTCTGAGAAAGTCGTTTTTGGATGAAAGAGGAGAAGAAAAATGTTTGACTGCTAATTCAGTTTTGGGTCTTTGTTATTATGAGTATTGGTGGATTGTTCGTACACGATAGTGCAGGTATTCATGTACCACTTTTTTTCTTTCTTATCACAGGTGACTGGGGGGGGGGTCTGTCCCCTAAACATCCTGATGCCAGTTTCTCTTCGGACTCTGATGATGATGGTGGCCACAGTGAGGCACAGGTGGGGGTGTCAGGGGCTGAATATGTCCTAGAAGTAGACATCCCTCTTCTACCTCCATTGTCTCTACACACAGTCACACAGTCAGTATGCCCCACATAACCAGTCCCCAGAGGCCACAGATATTAGACAGTAAGAGGGTGGGGACATTGAACAGGAAAGTGTGGCAACCATGGCTCCAGTGAGTGTAGGCACTGGCCATAGCCAAAGAGCTAGCAAGATCCCACACACTCACACACCACTGTCAAATGCAAGTCACCTACAGATACACATGGTATCTTTCCATGCCCATCTTACCTGCTTCCCTTCCTGACTCACACACATGCTGTCAACCTTTTGGGTTAGTCTAGGCCTCATGCATCCCCACACAACACCCTGTGCAAGTGATGATACCCGTGCCACATCCCTGTCATCCCCTCCAGTAATGTGTCTGATGCACAGGCTGACTATATTGGTTATCGTGTACGTGTGTAATGCATTGTTGTTTTGCCATGTCACATGTAGTGGTTAACGACAGATACTGTATGCTGGCATTTGTCATGAGTACACCGCATACTTTTGTGTACCTTATTTTGTATGATATTGTAATAGCTGTATAGTTACACAATGACAGGTGTGTCATGGACCTGTTTATGTTTTTTTTCAGGAGTCTGTTGGGATAACATATGGATACACAGCGGTAATAAAGCAGCACAGGATGGCATGTCAGCACAACACAAATATGTCTTCAGTAAGGTACAGCACTATAAGTGCGTGGCTCCATAGGTTCATATGTGTATAACAGGCTCACAAGGACAATGGTGGCATTCAGTGTACTCAAGCATCCCTAAATTGTAAACAGGTCTGCTACCCTTGATAAGTATCACCAGAGTTTTGGGTCGACACACATCTACAAGCTGTCCTGATGGATATGACCCATTTAAAAATATCCTGTGTCCAGTACAGAAAGTTGCCAGACACCAGTTATGATTGGTGTGTTCTGCATCCCATTTTGTCATCTGCACATGCTGTGTCACAGCAGATGTGTGCTTCACATGCATGGAGGGGGGGGCAGTTTCATGTAGGGTGTACTGTCTGGTTACATATCTGTCTCTCCAGCATGTACTATGTATACCACAGTGATGTTGTAGGCATGTAGAATAAGTGCGACATATGTTAGTCTTGTCATGGCTACTGGGGAGGTACACAGTGGGATCTGACACTTCCCTTTGTGCAGCCATACACATCTCCTCCAAAGCATTTAGGAGACAGACTACACATGTACAGTTGTTACATGGACCCCATGGGACAGGTTATCTACACTGTGTACTGGTGTACCATGGAACCTGTGTGGCTGCTACAGGTGTACGATATGCCTGTATAGTGACATAGCAAGAGTGTCATTGCATAAAATGATAGGTGGGATGACTGCCACATTCAGTATAGCCATGACAGTCTGGGATGTACATCCCAAACCTGTTGGTATAGGTTGTACAACAGTGAATGCATCCCCACATCTTACCGACCAGTGAGCGTCAAAGGCTACATTACTGTCTGTGTCTATAACCCATGTGTAATGGCTCAACCTAAGACACAATCAGTTGTACTCTGAGCCACTGAGAAAGACTAACTGCCAGCGGTGTGCAGACACTACAATAACTTGCAGGGATGGATGATTTTCCACAGGATAGTAAAGTGTAGTCATTGGCAGTTAGTCTTTCTCAGTGGCTCAGGGTACAACTGACTGTGTCTTAGGCAATCCTGGATAACTGTTGGTTCTGTGTGGGATTTTGTCACAGCTCCCAATATGCAATTGCCTGCTAATGTACTCAGTCAGAGGTTACTAACAGTGGCTGTGACTGCAGAGAGGGAATAGGTAGATGGGGTACGCCAATAAGCGAGGATGGTGAACTCCACTGGTGACTGGTATCATTGCAGCATAGGTCTCCCTGTCTATGACTGTCAGATATTTGCCTATCCACCAGCTGACATAACACTCTGTACATGAGTACACAGTTTCTAGCAAGGCCTGCTGGTCTAATATTGTCATACAGTTTGTAAGGCCATGGTTGGTGGAGTGAAACATATGTCCTACATCTATTGCATAGTTTAAAAGTCAATGGGCTCTGCCAGTTACAGATGGTAGGTGTGATCTGGCCTGGAGCAAAAGTCACAGTGCCTGGTCCAATGTCAGTAGGTATCCAACAGTGTCAGTGCTCATATCCATGCTAACTCCTATCATGGCATTTCAAGTGACATGACTCAGACATCTGGGGACTCCACTTGGCACTACATGCTAGTTGTCCTCTTTGCAAGTAAGTATTGCAGTTACTTCCAGTATGTTACATGAAGAGAGTCATACAAGGTGTTTGTTCAGAACACAGAAAAAACATTAGGGAATTGTAATATGTACACACTGTGTTGCTTAGTTGTGCTGCAGCTCACATGCCCAAAGTATGGTCCAGGTCCTTACCTACAATGCCCTGCAGCAGTGCTGTGACATCCCCACATGGGGAATCAACATTGTGCAGCATGTGTTTACCAATATGGGTCACTAGTACAGCCCTCCAATGTGAGATCCTCTCTAGTGGGATCTGACCACAAATTGATCTCCTTAGAACTACCAGCATGTACCTCCCCCTTACAGGCAATGCAGACATATATGTCAAGGCAGCCATTTATTATCTCCTGTGGGATGGTTGACATAGGGTGACTGCACCTCCCCCTTCAGATGGGACAGGCAAGTATGCAGAGCTCTACACCCATGCATTATGTCAGCAGCATTACAACTGCATGAACTCAGCTGTACATGACAGGAGGGATACAGACTCATCATGGCTCAGCAAACCTGACTGATGAACAACTGCCATTAGCAGGCTGTACAATAACAGGTGGACAGTGCTGTGTGACAGTTGATGTGAGGGTGCCCCCCTAAGATGGAGACACTACCTCGTGAGCTAAAAGAAGAAGCACATAATGTTGTTGTGATGTTGTGTAGACACTGTAAGTGACAAAAGTATCCACCCATACAAAGCAGAACCACAACACACAGTGTAGTTACATGTGTGACCTCAAAAGACAGGCCCAGATTGTTGGTGACCTTATATGTCACGATGCCACATACGATGGATCTGTACTCATACCTAACCTGTACACCCACACTGTCTGTGTCAACTACACTCTCTTGTCCCCACCACATGTGACCCATGACATTCCTACAACCTGTCCCATAACTTCCATATGTACAGAGCAATTAGTAACTGGCCTTTCATTGGAAGATACACAGCATCTATTGCACATGCTAACATTCCAGGCTGCATCCCACATGTGATCTCACAAGGATGACTAACACCACTGGAAACCCTTGCAATCATACTGACATTACTGGCTGCACAGCCACAGAGTGGACAACAGCAACTGTTATACCTTTGCACAGAGGTGGTGCATCCACTGACCAACATAATTGTACACCTCTTTGTCTGAATATCCATATCTGTAGTCCTGTAGGGGCGATCCTCAGGGAGTTGATCAGCACACATATATGTGTCCTACACACAGTTGACTGTACACAGTTTGGATGTGTGACAGGGGGAGCATGACTGTTACATGTGATGGACATTTCTGGGGTAGTCGTCATGGATCAGGGTGAGGGTGCATCATGGCATACAACCCCTTAGACTGAGCCAAGCTGTCTGAATATATTCGCTGCTCAGGCAACATTTACAAGCACCCACTAATACATCCATGATACTGACATTGTAGGGGGTCACTAAGTGGCCCATTGCTGACACACATATGCAACATAGGGACATCTACCTCCAATAGCTGATCTGTAAGCAACAGTGCTCAACAGGGCACAGTCCTGGGTCCTCTACTGCTTGGAATCCATTCAACCACAATACAAGCAACTGCTGACTGAGTTTGACTAACAATGTTGGCTGATGCCTGCAAATTGTGAGCACTCATAGCATCTCTGTGGTATGCCACTATCCTGCAAGAAGGTATTGTGAACACATGCCTGAAGACATACTAATGGCTATAAACTCCATGCAAATATATATGTAGTATTATTTCCATCAGTTAGACATGTGTACCTGATAAGTAACACATCAGTCGCAATGTGTGATGTATATACTTGGGGTGAATGAACTGGGCACACAGACCTGGCCACACAGGTTTACACCTAATGTGCCTCAGATCATCATGTCTCTACAGTGGTATGGCAGGAATCATATGGTATAGCTGAGGCCACAGTCACCTGTAAGTGATATACTCATAACCTCCAGGTACTCTTCCCTCAGCATGCCAATATCTGAGTGCAATGGCCATTTGGTTATGTACCTTTCCAAGCAGTACTGGCAATTGCACAACAGTATGGTCCTTCACAAGGACACTTCACATCTTCAGTAAGTGTTCAATGGGGATCATCTGCAATGAATGTCATTGTCACCTGTGGCATATAGAGTACTCAGAGGTGATCTGTGCCTTGCATATGGGGCAATGTGTGACTCTGCTTGATTGTATATGATGCCCGTCTGTAGGAGGCATAGTATATGAATAACTCACTATAAAGAAATTAGCCTTGTATGTGACATTAGTACTACATGCTTATGGGAGAGAGTTGTCTAGCAGACTTAAACACACCCTTGAAACAGAACCCAGCTTAATGTCACACCCTTGAAACAGAACTTTGCCTAATGGCACACAGAGCACCTCAGTGCATCTCAGCACATGCCATCTGTATGATTGGTTGGGCAACTGTCATCTCAACACAGGGCGTCTTCCTGTGTCCCTCCTGGACTGGGGCAATATGTGCAGATCATGTAACTATGGGTATAAAGATGTCTATGATTGTGAATGCTGTATGGCCATTACTCTAGTGAAATTCAAATGTCCTGCGGTACCATAACATGATGCAAAATGCTCTAACAGGCTCACACACAAACATGGCTACATTGAGGCTAGCACCACTTCCATAACATGATGCAAAATGCACTAATAGGATCACACACAAACATGGCTACATTGAGGCTAGCACCACTTCCAGCCACTGTGTACAGGACATGCCAAGGCATACACATAGTTCAAGTTGGCTGTATGTAAATGAAAACACTTATCTATGTAATGGTATGCACTAAGGATCACAGTACATGATGCCCGCAATACATCTCATGTGGGCTAGTACTGTCAGTTCAGGACATATTATGCTTGATGACATCAGCAGGCCTTGTTGTGGTCAGCCTTTTTGGGGGGGACCACATCACATGCTACAAATAAAATACTGCAAAACCCTACCTATTTCTAAGTTACCAAGGTGATCATATGTATGCCATCTGTACATATACAAGCACCAAGTAGCCTGGAGTGAGATTAAGAACCCCTACCTATCTAGTCTTATACACTGTAGATCACAGTATTATCCCGTGCACCATGGCTTAAGTCTAATACTATACTGTCAGATGATAGTCTTAAGGTGGATGACATCATCAGGCCTTGTAGAAGAGGGCAGTTTGGAAGCCAGCAGCAAGTAACATGGCCAAAAAGTGCATAACCATTGCAGGTGGATAGCCCATAAGCATATGGCAGTTGTCCTGCAGGGGGATACACACATATATAAACACAAACACACACACACACACACACACACACACACACACACACACACACACACACACACGTGCACCAATTAGCCTGGAGTGAGATTAGAAACCCTACCTATCTAGTCATATTCACTATAGATCACGGTACTTATTGCATGTGCCACAGGTTGAGTCTGTTGTATATAGGATTGCAGGCACAGTACTTGTGCATTACACAAACTAGGCTTGTGTTGAACAGCATCTGTGGATTGCAGAGTGATATTGCTTCATACTGTTATCTGCATCTAATATCCAAGCAGTGGGATATCTGTTATTATCCTAGCCATGTGTGTGCAGTTACCAGTATGGCCATATGTGGCTGCTTGCAGTTAGATAAGAAAACCTGTTGGCAGGAACAATGGTGCCGTGTCCATACGTGCGTTCACAACATTGTACATTACACCACCTGCTCACTTGCGTCTCTCTATGTGGTGACATCAAGGAGGTATAAGGGTCTGTAGGTAAGTGGATTATGTACTGTTGTCTCCTTAGTTTGGATCCTTTGAGCAACAGTATGGAAGTGCGATAGTGCAGATTTACTCACCATTATTAGGGTATACCGGACAATGCAGATATCCACACATATATGTATGTAATTAACAGGAATGTATATATAAATGCAGCTGTGAGTGTGTGTGTGTGTGTGTGTGTGTGTGTGTGTGTGTGTGTGTGTGTATGATATATATATATATATATGTGTTATGAAGATATATGGGGAGAGTCTATGTATCATTGTGATATATATATATAGCTATATATATATATATATATATATTGGTATATATCTATTTGACACTACATAGTGATAGATATACTATGTATGTGAGAGAGAGATAGTGATAGTCGGATATGTAAACGTATATGTCTGTACGTATACACATATCTGTATACAGCAGGTCATTCTGATGATGGGGCAACTGAATTGCACTCATTTTAACTAAGTGTTTTGGCATGCCCAGGGGGACTGTCAGTACTTATGAAGTGAATCCAGGCCACACCTACCTGTACTGCAGTCCATGATTTTGTGTGTTGCAGACCATACCTCTCAACTGTCCAGAGTTTTGCAGAATGTCTAGAGATTTGGCTCATAATTTTGCTCTATCTGTTTTGGTGTTTTTGTGATTTATTAAATCACTTGGATGAACTGAGGATTAAAGTCACTAAATAATGACATGCAGTTGAGTTTCTGACTTCAGCTCCTTCAGAAAAATGTCTGTTGAAACAAATCCTGCTTTTTAGTAACTTTTTAAGTTTATGAGAGCAGTATTTAAAATATGCCCCTGTTTGTGGGCCATTGTCCCCCCATTTTGTCAGGTTTTGTCCAGATTTCTTGCACTAAGAAGTTGAGAGGTATGTTATAAACATTGACATCTGCCCTTGTTTCTGCAGTACTGCACTTCACTCAAAATGTCCATGACATTCCCCAGGAGTCTGTTGTACTTAATATGTGACTTAGGTTCATAATTTTGCACCACACACAGAATGACAGTATGTGAAAACACAGACATAATAATACCTCATGTGCAAAAGATGTGAATACTTCCAGATTAGAACCATCAGCACCATCACCTACACTAACTTCCCCAATCCACTGAGCCACACAGGCTGCCAGACAGAGAGAAGTCATTCATCACACATTCAACAGCATAAATATGTATGTTGTTATTTCTGCTTTATGTGGGACATGCAGTGTGTGTTAGAGTAATATGTTATAGCCCTGAGATTGCCTGACCTGCTGATATACCATTGCTGACTTACTGTTAAAGATGTTATATGGGGACGCTATTGTGTTGGGGGTGGAGGAACAACAGCACATGATCTGCTGGGATAGACAGTAGTCCAAATATCATGTGACCCCACTGTTTAACATCTCCCTTGACTGATGTAGTGAATATTCCAACCATGATGCCTAGTGATTATTAGGGGGCACATACTATTGGAATGGGTATCTGTAGTCCTGTGTGGATGTTACAGCTGTCCAAATAGCCCACTATATTTCCTTGCATAAATGCAGCAGATGCATACATACAATACCATATTATAATAATCCTCAGAAGTAGTGTGTAGGTTAGAGACTTAACTTGAGAATGCAGCAGTTAACAAAACTGCAGCTCAGTGCTGACTCGGTCTGATGCAAGCAGTTCACAGCCAATACATGTATAGGTACAGGTTGTGTAGGTTGCCTGGCATCAACAATTTTACTATATGTTTATGAGCAGGAGTAAGGTGTCAGTCCCTAGGGCCCTAGGTGTCAATGAATGTCCTATGTGTTGTCTCTTAGCCAAAGCTAGGGAATACTGGGCATACCTACATCTGCCTACAGGGACATCATCAGGGTTTCCTCCTCTACATCCTCCTGTGAATGTGGCTGTGGTTACCTAGGCACTGGTGGGTGGCTGTTTATCCCTTCCCTTTGTTGATCCTGCTGCAGCTGTTTCCACAGGATCATATTGTGTAGCATGTCACATACTGTGAATATCTGTGCACATGTGGCTGGAGTGTACTGCAGGGCTCTACCAGGTATGTTGAAGCACCAGAACTGTGACTTCAGAAGCCCAAGCACATGATCTATGATGTTCCTAGTTTGTGCGTGTGCCTCATTATGGCATTCTTCTGTGGGTGTGTGTGCTTTTCTGATGGGTGTCATCATCCACGGTTCCAGTGCATAGCCAGCATCCCCCAGTAAATGGCCGTGTGTGATGTCCCCCCAGCAAACATCTGGTACAGCTATGATGTGTGCCAGATATGGGAGTCGTGATAACTGCCAGGGCTGCCAGCACACATATTCATAATAATGCTCTGAGCATTGCACATGGTCTGCCAGTTGATGGAGTGATAACCCTTGCGGTTGATGTAGAGTCTGCCCTCCTCACCAGGTGGTGACTTGATGTGTACATGAGTGCAGTCTCTGGTACCCAGTATGTCTGGGTAGTGTGCTTCATGGTAGAAGTGTTGCATATTGCTGGCCCTCACCGCAGGGGTGAGGGGAAAAGAAATGTGCTCACTGACATGTGGTAGCATGGTATCCAGGAACCGGTGGAGTACCCCGGATGCTGATGCCTGTGAGACCCCCATTATGTCCCCAGTTGGCCTTTTGGAGATAACTGTAGCTAGTGTCCTAAGGACTACACATACCTTTGTTTCCACTGGGATGGGTTCTCCTCTGTTGGCTCTGGATCTGAGCTGATGGTGGCAGAGTGAGTTCTTGTCATATGTTCCTGTCCACCCTGTAGTGCTCTACAGTGTCCAGCTCATGTAGCCCCTGGAAGGTTACCCTGGGCCTGAACACTCTTCTCCTTCTCTGTGTAGGCCTCTTGTCAGCATCAGCAGCACTGAGTTTAGCATGTAGCACATACAGATGTAGCAGACCTGCAGCAGTTCCCACCATTCTTTCAGTTAAAATTCTCAAATCTGTTGTCCAATGTGCAGAGTATGGGAGAAGAATCAGATTGTATGGTGTATGCATACTTTATAGTGCTATGCTGTAGGTACTGACTCTGTGATTGGCTACCTATGACTGATGCACTGCACCTATCTAGTGTATCATTGACATTATTTAATGGCTGTAGTTTAAGTTAAACATGGAGAAAAACTAATTAATATGTCATTGCCTTTTAGATGCACTCAGCACTGTGCCACCCTGTGCAAACATGTGCCCTGTAGGTAAACAAAACTTAGCACTAAGTACTCACCCCCCCCCCCGATTTCCACACTCAGCATAGCAGCACATCACACAACCACATGGAAACACACTCCTCTGAGCTAAATAAAGCTTAGAAGTTAATGCACACACACCCCTGAAAGGGCACACTCAGCATGGTGTTGCACCATGCAAACAGGAGCAGCTAAGCTGAAATAAGCTTAGAAGTTATTGAGGGCACCCTCCCCTGATGTCAGCTCCCTTCTTTGTAAACAACAACATAGTTCTCTTCCTACACGGAGGGAATATGTGGACAAGATTACCCCCTTTATACTATTCAGTAACTCCACCTCATTTGCATAGGGATCCATGCTCACAGCCTAGAAACTACACACTTCAAAGCCCTACCATGTTAGCAACAGCCCCAATAAACCATTGCTGATACTCCATGCATGGTCCTGTAATACATTTCTGTCACATAATATTAATTTTGTTTTTTTTCCTTTTTTTATAAGGCATGTTTGTGTACTGCAGTGCATTGTGCAAACTTAACCAGATTGATAAAAAAAATTAATTTAGCTTATTTCCTTTCTGACACACTGAGGATAGTTTCACTCATATCTGTACATGGTATGCCATTTCTGTTCATCTGTCTACATTTTTAGAGCCCCTTTTGTCTGTCTACATTCCTGTGCACTGAATTTTTTCATGTACACTATGGACACTGACCCAGGGTCTGCAGAGCTGACTATGTGCTTGCTGGATGGCTCTACCTGCCTCATTTGCATGAAATTCACCTGCTTATGAGATGATTTGCATGCCACAGAAGTTTCCGTGTTGGCGTGTTTATAAGTGCCAGTCAGCAGCGCTTACTGAATCTAAAAATGTTCATGGCCATGTTAGCCTCACAGCATGATGCCTACATGGAAAAAAGTGTAGGCTTTATTAAATTCCCCCATTAAGTTTTTGGAGCTGTTAAATGGAGTAGGTGAAAAGAGTGAATAGGGCAGACTTTAATTTGAAGAGGGGATGATGAAAAAAAGTGATGGAAGAAAGGATAGGACAGATATAGAAGGGGATGAGGAAAGTTTCAGTTAACTAGATAACTTTGAAAGGAATAAAAGAAGTGGGATCTTAAGCAGAAAAAGAGTGGTTATATTTGAAATATCATGGTATTAACAATATGATAATGGAGAGGATCTTAGCCTGGGTATGTGTTATAGAAGCATACCCAGAAGTTCAGTAGGAAGGCTTTTAGCTTCTCTTTGAAGCAGTCGGTTTAAAATATATGTCTTAAACTAGTAACTGTGGAATTCCATTGTTTTGAAACATAAGTTAAACAGTGGGAATCACCAAATGAGTTATGTGATTTTGTAACAAGGAGTAGTTTTTTGTCTGTAGATCACAGGTGTCTATCTGGAGAACATCATTGCAAGAGTTGTCATGTAGTCTAATCATTAGAATATGGAAATACTTAAGAATTAAATCCAAAGGTCAACCATCATTTACAAATATTTACCCAAATTTGTTGTTTTAAGTTGTACATGTTTAATAAATGGATTTTCCACAACATGTATCAATATATGTTCTAAACCTACTCCATGACATAGTTTATTTTGTGGATTGCTCTGTCAAAGATCTTGGCAGGTAAAAGAGCAGGTGTGAGTGGCAACACCTGTTAACCTACCCTAACATGAGTAGTTTTTGGCGTGTGTGTCTGCTTCCCATATGTAAGTGCAGATGACACAGCAATAAATGGAGATAATCAGACTGGCTTATCAATCTGGTGGTGGTAGCCCACATTAACATGCAGATGGGAACACTCACATGTGGGGGGGGGGGCATAGTAGGCCACTGTGATGATATGGGTACCCGCATCAGTTACAAGGGATAGCATTAGGTTGTAATAAAAAAAAAAATCATTTAAAGACTGCCTGAACGATGGCCTGTAAGACAGACTCTCTTTGTCCAGAGAATAAATGGACAATTTGATTTCAGATGGCTAATAGCTGACAAGCAGTGGAGGGATGAAAAGAAAAAAAAATAGAAAGAGAAATAAATTCACTTTTCCACCAAATAAAGTTGCTAGATTAAATATTTAAATTGCAATGTACACTGCTGTAGCTTGCTTTACAACAATAAGCTTTATTAATATAAAAACAAAACAGAACTAGTGCTTTAGCAGTGCACTTTTTAAAAATTAATAAAGTTTATTGTTTTAAATTAAGTTCCATTTGCCAAGGTGTGCTACAAAAAAGTGGAAATAGCCCTGCTTTGAGATTCACTGTTAGTGCATGGAGTTGAAGCACAAATATGTGGGACATATTACCACTGAAAAATATGTTTGATATTGCTAGGTTATTTGAGTTTTATTGTATTTGCGTTTTATATTTGGAATGGTTGATAGTTTCCTCTTTTGCACGATAGGGTAGGATATAAGTAGAAATGCCAATGGTGTATTCATATCTTGTTGCATTAAATGCAGTGTTAACAAGGGTATATTATATCAAATTAGGTTTAATGTAAAATTAAGTTTAACACACTTTAGTTTAAAATGCTTACACACACACACACTCATGTGAACACATGAACACAAACACACACATTTTATTGCAATATTTAGTGTGTAATCTTTTTGTTTTGTAAAAAGTACAGTGAGCCCTAGTATTTAGGGTTCCATGATTCAGACAGCTATATTTCTATTTATTTCTTGGCTGGGGTGCATGATGTTCACTTCAGAGATCGAAAAATATTTTTTAGGTTGTATTGTTGTTTGTGCTAACCAGACCTTATAATGCCTTGCAGCTTGTTATTTGTATGTGTTGATTCATAGGTAATTACTAGGCTAATGGAACAAGAGCCTTTACAAGTCTAGCCAATCTTCTTCTTCTTTTGGCTTTTTCCTGGTTAAGAGTCGCCACAGCGGATCACTTTTCCTCTCATGATTGGCAGTGGAGTTTTACGGTGTTGAGTTGCCAGCCTGGAGCCCAATCTTCCACAGAAGGTGCACACACTCATGCACTCATGCCTAGGGCCAATTCAGAGTGTCCAATCCACCTACAGCTTGTCTTTGGGATGTGGAAGGAAACTGGAGCACCCAGAGGAAACCCACATGACCACAGGGAGGACATGCAGACTCCGCACAGAAGGCACCCCAGCCAATAATACTCAGAATATGACAATATTATATCTTAATTCCCCAGGTATGGGATGGGGTAGTATCAGGGTAGTGGGTCTTTGGGTGTTGGAGCCCTGAGTCATTTTACAGACTGCCGCTGTTCATAAAGGACATGGGCAGTACCCCAGGAGTGAATTTATGGTTCTCCATCCATTTATCCAAATTCTTTCTAAAGAGGGTAAGGTATATGCTTTGTTTTATGAAGATGGTAAGTTTATTCCATAAATGAGGTAGCCTTTGAGATACAAATCTGTCTCTCCAGCAAATTCTGTTAAGAGTCACAAATAAGGTTCAAGTCCATGGAATGCATTACCCTTGTATAGTTTTTTTTGCGAATATGTAACATTTTCATCAAGGCTGGATCAGAGAATGCCTTGTAGGTCAGGTATAAGTCCCCTCTCAATAAATGATATGAGCCAGAGTAAAGAGATAAGGCCTTTAGTTGGTCTTCATAAGATATGTGTCTTATACTTTGCATTTTTTTTTAGGGGGAAACCTCTGAGGCTGCTTCAGTTGTAAGTGCCTGATTAGGTACATGCAAAAGGGAGCACTGTAGTCAACTATAGGCCTGATAAGGGCAAAGTACAATTGCACTATGACTTCCTTTGATCTTGATGCCATGCCTTTACTTATAAGTTATGCCACACAGAAGGATTTTCTTACTGCTGTAACTACCTGGTAGTCAAAGTTTAGGTTACTGTCTATGTTCTTAGGTCTCTCACCACTGTGTCTACTTTTAGGGGTGTGCTATCTATATTGTAAATTGCAGAGATATATGATTTACTGAAGGGTATGATTATACATTTTTTTAACATTTAGTCACAGACCATGGTTTTGGCACCTGTCGTTTTTCATTTTTAGGCCATCATCTGGGGATTCAATGATTGCTCCCAGCTTACAGTCGTCACTGAACTTGGTGAACTAGAGGCCCCCAACACTAGCCTTCACTTCAGAGAAGTATATACCAAACAGAAGGGTTCCCAACACTGAGCTCTGTGGGACACCACTAAGTCACAGTTTTTCTTATGGGAAGTGGATTCACCTATCCGGGCAACATGAGTCCTGTCAGCAAGCCAGTTGGTTACCCCTCTGGCAATGTAGGGGTTTATGCCTTAATCAGAAATTTTATCTATGATCTACAAGTGGGGGATTTTCTCAAAAACATTGGCCAGGTCTAGATAAATGGTGTGTACCATTTTACCCTCATCCATGGCCCTGGTGACTTTCTCAAAGAAAGCCATCAGATTGAGTAGGCAAAACCACCCTCTGACAAAGCCAAACTGGCTCTGGTGCAGTTTTTGGAGAGTTCCTATGTAGTTATTGATAAAGTCCATGATAATTCTTTCCATTGCCTTGTCAATGAGACTAGTCAAGCTTATGGGTCTGTAGTTCCCTTGGTCATTTGATGGGCCCCCTGTAAGCTTCTGCAGTTGTAGGCATATGGCGTAAGATGTATTCCACTAATGTGTGTCTTGACTTGATAGACATCCCTTTCTGTTCACTGAGGTGCGTTAGCAAGCTTACTCATTTGCTACAAGAGTTTAGAATGCAAAATTTGACTAAAATATATATATAAACTAGTCAGCAAAAGGACTAAATTACAAGAAAAACAGTGCAAACTGCATTAAAGTCATTCAGTCCTAGTGACTTGTAGCTTATAAATGATGATGGACATAGCTATACTAGTTGTTATAGTTCTAGGTAAAGGACTGAGCTGTACTAGTTGGTATAGTACTAGGTGTTGCTCATCCCTAACATAGATGACAAGCAGGAGGGGTATTTTGTTTAGATGCTTTTATATATTGAAACGCATCAGGATTGATAGCAACATCATAAAATATAAATGAACTGGTTAACAGACAGATTTTATATACATGCATGCTTATATCTCAATGGCTTACTACAAAATGGCAGTCTAGCTTGCACATGCTCAGTATTTATACACTTGTGCAAGCCCTTGGATAGCTTCTTAAAGGTACATACATACACATTGATCTACACCAGGTAAAAGGCTGAGCTATATTAGTTGGTATAGTAACAGATAAAGGGCAGAGCTATACTAGTTGGCATATTAGCAGATAAAGGGCAGAGCTGTTCTAGTTGGTATAGTACCACGTATCGGGCAGACCTATACTAGTTGGTATAGTAACAAGTAAATGGCAGAGCTGTACTTGTTGGTATAGTACCAGGTAAAGGGCAGAGCTATACTAGTTAGTATAGTACAGGTAAAAGGCAGAGCTATACTAGTTGGTGTAGCACTAGGTAAAGGGCAGATCTATATAAGTTGGCATAGTAGCTGGTAAAGGACAGGCATATACTAGTTGGTAAAGTAAAAGGTAAAGGCTTGAGCTATACTAGTTAGCGTAGTACTAGGTAAGGGGCTGAGCTTTATTACTTGGTATTGTAGCAGGTAAAAGGTAGAGCTATACTAGTTGGTATAGCACCAGTAAAGGGCAGAGCTATACTAATTAGTATAGCACCAGGTAAAGGGCAGAGCTATATAAGTTGGTGTAGCACCAGATTAAGGGCAGAGTTATACTAGTTACTATAGTACCAGATAAAGAGCTGAGCTGTCATAGCTGGCATAGTACTAGTAAAGGGCAGAGCTATACTAGATATACTGCATTATAGGATCATGGGATCATAGAGGGTTACTAGGCTAATAGCCCTGAGGCCCTTACAAGCCTAGCCAAGAGTTTATAATGAAAAAAGAAACCTCAGTCAGCACCTGCCACCCCTGTCTGTGAGGGACACAGATGGAAACCCTGGGACAAATTTGTGGTTTCCCATCCACTCATCAAGGTTGCGCTTGAAGAGGATCAGTGAGGTACTCTGTTTGACGTGTATGGGAAGTCAATTCCAGAGATGGGGCAGCCTCTGGGAGACAAAGCTCTCTCTTCAGCAGATTTTGTTGATGTTGCATATTAGATTTAGGCCTTTCGAGTGGGTAATGCACAAGGAGTTAGACTTACAGATATGAAGCGTCTCAAGTAGGGCAGCGTCGGAAATTGCCTTGTAGGTGAGACACAGATCACCTCTGAGCAGTCTGTATGATACCAAATATAGTGATAGTGATTTGAACTTGTCTGCATAGGACAGATATTAGAAGCCATGGATTCTCTTTATGAGGTATTTCTGTGTCCTTTCCAGTTGGTGTAGGTATTTGGAGAGGTACATACCAAATGGAGCATTATACTCAAATATTGGCCTAATGAGGGAGGAGTAGAGAGAGGTAATAACCTCCTTTTTCTGAAAGCAATCCCTTTACTTATGAGGTGAACCAAGTAAAAGGCTTTTCTGACTACTGCCACTACATTATGGTCAAATGTGAGATTGTTGTCAACCTGAGTACCCAGGTCTCTCACTACAGGTTGTGTGCTTTGGGGGTTGCCATTGATGTGGCAATATGTAGGGGCCGTGTTTCTGCCGAATAGTATGATAATACAATTTTTGCATTTAACTTGGCCATGACTTTGGCACCAGACATTTGTTGCTGTGAGACCCTCTTGCAGTATGTTAACATCACCTGGAGCATCAATGACAGCACCTAACTTACAGTCGTCTGCAAACTTGGTCAGCCACAGGCCTTTTGTCTTTACCTGGACCTCTAAGAAGTAGATGCCAAACAGTGGGGGTCCCATGACAGATCCCTGGGGAACACCACTAGTGACAGGTCTGCTGTTGGTGGTAGAGGTACCTATCTTGACCTTCTGGGTCCGATGGGTGGGCCAGTTGGCCACCCACCTTATGAGATAGGGATTTATGCCAAACTATGTTAGTGTTTTGTTGATGCCTGAGTGGGGAATTGTGTCAAAGGCCTTGGCCGGGTCAAGGTAAGCTGTATGTCATGCGTTTCCCTCATCCGGGGCCTTTGTGACAGTCTCAAAGAGGTCAACCAGGTTCAACAGGCAAGAGTTGGCCTTGAGAAGTCCAGTTTGATGGGGTTAAGTGCTTGAAGATTGCCTATGTCATTGTTTATGAGATCCATAATAATACGCGCCATTGCTTTTCAAATCAGACTTGACAAACTAATGGGGCAATAGTTTCCAGTGTAGTAGTGGCACAACCTTTGTGCAAAGGGATGACAAAGGCAGTTCTCCACTCTGCTGGAATGAAGCCTATGATTAGGCTGTGGTTGAATATGGTGCTCAGTGGCGAAGCTAGTTTTTGCTGGAGATGGTGCAGAATATAGCCTGGGATACTATCAGATCCCATGAGAGCTGAGTTCTTTGCCTTGTATAGGACCTTTAACACTTGCTCTATGGAGATGTGAGGTGCAGGACAAGTATCGGGGGACAGGGGGATGAAGATTTAGCTGAACCTATCTCCTAGCTGGTTGGCTAAGTCAACAGAATCAGTGTAATTGATATCGTTAAGTACTAATTCGGAACAAACCTGGGCTTTGCCATGGAGGTTCCTGATGTAATTGAAGAAGGCTTTGTGGTTTCCCTTTGTTTTGGAGGCTAGTTTTAAATCATAATTGGCTTTGGAGCTTTTCACTAGTGATCTCATTTGTTTGTTGAGGCTAAGGAGGGAGTTTTTTCCAATTTGGAATTTGTTCCTTTTTACCCTTGGACAATAGTTTCTTCCTTTTGTTGTAAAGCCTGTTGATAGAGGATGTCAACCAGACAGGTTTGTGTTTCCTTGAGGAGCAGGTTTTAGTTCTGTTGGGTATGGCTGAGTCCATGCAGTTGCACAGGTGCTTGTATACTGTATTGGTGTACTGTTCAGCATAGTTGTCTGCATCCTCTGAGGGGGCATTGTTTTGAAGTTACTGATACCCTCCCTTAGTATGTTGTTCATAGGTTCATAGTTGTGCACTAGGCTAATGGCCCTGGAGCCTTTACAAGCCTAGCCCATGGGATTACCATGGCATCGTGCCACTTGACTTTAGTTCCCAGTGCTTCTGTTGAGTAGAGCCACTGGAGTGATCCCCAGGGTGAATTTTCTATTTCCCATTCACTCATCAAGATTTCTCTTGAAGAGGCCCAGTGAGGTGCTCTGTTTGACATGTATGGGAAGTCTATTCCATAGCATGGGCAGTCTCTGAGTTATGAGCCTGTCCCTCCAGCATGTTCTGTTGATTATGGTAATGAGGTAGAGGTCTCTGGAGTGTGTGGTGTGGAGGGATTGGGATTTCTTTAGCTGCAGCATTTCTAACAGAGCTGGGTTGTAAGTCAAGCAGAGATTGCCTCTAAGTAGGAGATGTGAGACAGAGAATGGTTGGACTTTTTTGAGTCTGTCCATATAGGACAAGTGTTTAAGGCCTAGGATCCTCTTTGTGAGGTGCTTTTGTGGCCTCTCCAGTTGTTGCAGGTATTTGGTGAGGTACATACCAAATTGGGCATGGTACTCAATGACTGGCCTAATGAGGGAAGAACAGGGCACACAGTTGAGGTGCCAGTTCACTCTGTAGTTCATGTAGAACACAGCCAGGGATATTGTCAGGTCCCATAGAAGTTGTATTCTTGACTTTGAACAGTGCTGTTTTAACCTGTGCAGCAGTAATACTGGGTGCCTGACAATCTACTGGTATTGTGATTGGTCCTTTGGGGGGGAGGGGTAAAGCTGGCACTGAATCTGTCGGCCAATATATTGGCAATATCTGTTGACTCTGTATAGGAGATACCATTGTGCAGTAGCTCAGAGCAAATCTGGGTATTGCCGTGGAGATTCTTTATATAACTATAGTAGGCCTTGTGGTTGTCTTTACTATCTGCTGCAATCCTATTTTTATAGCTAGCTTTAGAGCATTTGATGAGGGAGTTTTTCCAGTCTTGGCACTTCCCCTTATTCCGCATCAGTTTCCTCCTTCTGTTGTAGAGTTTGTTTATGATCGGGGACCACCAGATTGGCTTCCTTTTTTTGGAGGAGAGCATTTTGGTTCTATTGGGTATGGAGAGATCCATGCATTTGTGTACATGTTCATACAGTGCAGTGGTGTATGATTCGGCAGTCATGCAACTATTCTCCATTTGCATGGTTGCCGTGAAGTTAGCCACCTCTATTTTTAGGAGCCCAAAGTTAGCTTTGGAGAAATTTTTCATGGTGGTTACCTTTGCAGGGGGTGGGGGGGGTGGGTGGGAAGGATGTGCATTTATAAGGTGATTAGTTTGTGGTCGGATCTAACCAGGGAGGAGTTGACTATTGGTGTAGAGCAGCAGTCGCCCATGTTAGTAATGACCAGGTTATTGATGGGATAGAGACTTTGAATGAGACAGACTGATAATCTGATCTCTCCAAGGAAGAACATACTATGGGAGTAGTGCAGTGGTTGCCCATGTTGATGAGAACCAAGTCCAGAATGTTATCTCCCCTTGTGGGGGATGAGATGAGCTGGTCTAATGAATTAGAACTGATGAAGTCAAGAAAACATTGGTTGAGCACATTAGTGCAGGAATACTTCACCCTGTCTATGGAGGGTAGTTGAAGCCACCATGGCTCAGGCTGTGAGGGGATACCTTGATGGAATCAAGTAGAACCCAGTAGAAGGAGTGGGTGTCCTGAGTCATTGGGGGGGGGGTTATAGCTGGCTATAAGTTGGATGGGTGTCTTGCCAACTGTCAGTTGCAGCTGGAGTACTTCCTTTGGTTACCATGTTTCTGTAGCCATTGCCCCTGTTTGCCTTTATTTAATATGCCATAGTGGGTTAGTATGTTCCATGAATCACTATTCCACTGTGATCACATATTGTATATCAAAGGGTATAGTTTATTTCATTATCCACTTAAACCACGTCTGTCATCAATTTCTGTTGTAGGATAATTGTAGCAAGTCATTGTATGCCTACTCAAATTCTGTATGGCCTGAAAGTTTCTTGTTTTTCATTATGGAGTTTATCACACTTCACTCCACTTCATATGACACATATACTTGTAGTAAGATTGCATATCCTCCAGTGTCATACTGATTCTAGCTTGCAGTGTTGATGTCCACACATTGATAACATTTGCACCCAAGGCTGTAAGTGTTGCTGATGTTTTAGCACTAAGTGTGCAAATGAACAATGAAAGATATCTGAAAATTTAGCACCTTATGTAAGAGTTCTTCTTTCAGAAATCTGTCAAAGTGAGTAACTTGCATATTTTATTCTGATATTTGCCAGAATTTGTTATTCTAGTTTACTTCTTCAGGGACAAAATTATTTTTATACATGAGCACTGTAACCATTTTGAGTGTTTTATTATGCTACATATAGCATAATTTAATGCCAAGGTGTTGTCAATGGTACCGGCTACAGTAGACTAACAAATCTCTGAAATTATAAATTTCCACTTTCAGACAATTGAAGGATCAGAATAAGAAAGTGTCAAACATAAAGCACAATCAGCAGATAGACAAAAAGAAAAATACCCAGATACTAGAGGATAATCGCCGACGTGAAGACATCATGATGGACAACTCTCACCACATGCAGGTAAGTCTAATTAATAATACATAACTGAGTTCAGTCATGTTCTTGTTTCACATTCTGTTTTTAATCTTATTTGATTTGCATGGCTGGATCAACCAAAATTTTATGTAGATGCACTGATTATTTCCTTATTACTCTTACCTACAAAATATACATTTATTTCAACTATCTAGCAATGTGGTGTTTGACTAGACCACTGGACCATGCTAACCCCAATCTATTGTTATAGACATTAACTAGTCTAGGAATACGACTCATAAACTGACATGTTTAAACATACAAAATTCTTAAGCACTAACTAAATGTGTTTTTTCAAGACAATGTAAATTCTCTGAAATAAAATACATTTCATGTGTGTTTTGTTGGCAACACATGAATGAGCTCTCTTAACTTTTCTGGCAGTTAGTGCAGAGGATTAAGTCTGGCATTTAGTACAGAGAGGATTAAGACTGTGAGCTGTTAATGGGTTACTTCCTGTAGCAAGGTGTACAGGATTTGAGTCTTTCAACTTTCTTTAAGTCTGATAATTTTTACAGAGGGTTAAGACTTTATTCTTGTTAAAAAGCTGCTTTCTGTAGTCCAGGGATTAATTCCCTCAACCTTAATTTCCTTGTGGTGTGATATGAGATGTCATGAAGAAATTTATTGTCTTCAGTAATAATTCTAAAAAGTCACCTAACCTTGCCCCTCACTATGTTAAGTTTTATGTGTTAGGAGCGTTCATACATAAAGGTCAGGTAATTGTTTACAAAGTTCTTTTTTTCAATGTAACCTACTGTAAAACATGATTGTCCAAATGAATATCAATGCATAGATCCAAAAAACAATGCACGCTAGATGATAAATCACTAAGCAAAAAGTGAAGAGACTCTGTATTTTACTTTAGATATTCTATTAGACTCTTATGACTTAGTGTCACTAGGCCAAATAAAGAAATAGGTCATCAATATACCTTTTTGTGAAATGAAAAAAATGATGTTTAAATACCATTTGTTACTCTCATTTTGCCATAAAAAAGTTAGTGAAGGCTGGGATTGCTGTTGACCCCAATGCAACACCTTTGACTTGGTGAAACAGAATCATTCAATATAAAAAAATATTGGACAGTAGTATTTCAAAATGCAAACATAAAGTATAAATATCAGTGGCAGATAAATTAATCTTATGACTCCTGTAGTCTGTAACAAAGTCAAAGGCAGGTTAGGGTAAGTGGATATGTATGTGTATTAATGCTGAAACTTTCAGATATATTGAAAGTTTCAGCATTAGGAAGAGTAGTGTGTTTGTGAGTGTTTGTGGGTTAGGTAAGGGGTTAGGTAAAGGAATAGCTTTGCCATTGTGAGTCTGTGTGTAATGCATGGATTTTCAAGTTTATTGTTTAGCAGTGCTGTTAGTGAAAGGACTTTTCATAAGATAATACGCAGTATTAGGGTTAGGGGCAAGGCAGAGCTAGGGTTAACACTCAAGTAAGGGTAAGCTGGTGTCATGAATATGATATACAAATATCTGGTATGTGTGCATGTGTGTATGCGTGTGTGTGTGTGTGTGTGTGTGTGTGTGTGTGTGTGTGTGTGTGTGTGTGTGTGTGTGTATATATATATATATATATATATATATATATATATATATATATATATATAGACACATATCACATATTTGCTGAGTGATAACACAGAAGAACAGAATATTAAAAGTCAATAAGTATATGCAACCAGCTCTTAGGTAATAGAAAAAAATGGCCTTGGTTGAAGAGTGGGAAAGACTACACGTAAGTAAAAGTAAAAGAGAGAACAGAGATGTTGCTAGTAGTGAAAGAACTTATAGACTCTATTGTTAGAGAAAAACAGGAAAGGAGAATAATACTTTGTAATATTAAAAAGGACCAACTTAAATTATGAACAGTAACGTATCATCATGGAACTCATAAACAAAGACATTGGTAACCTCCAAACTCTGGATCCCACCCTCGGGTTTGTGAAAGGCAGATCATGCCTCCTGAACTTGATCGACTTCTTTGAGGCAGTCACCAAAGTCGTAGATGAGGGTAAGGTGGTTCACACAGCCTATCTTGACCTCGCCACGGCTTTTGACACCATCCCCCATTCTGGAATTGTAGCTAAACTCACCAAACTAGGTATAAATCCCTACGTCACAAGATGGGTTGCCAACTGGCTCACTGACAGAACCCACACTGTAAAAGTTGCAGACTCCAAATCTGACCTCAAAGCAATGACAAGTGGAATACCACAGGGTTCCGTCCTGGGACCTCTCCTGTTTGGTATCTACTTCTCTGAAGTACAGGATAACCCTGAAGGCTTCTGGCTAATGAAGTTCGCAGATGACTGCAAACTAGGAGCCATAGTCAAGTCCCCAAATGATGTGGATATCCTACAGAAGGAACTACCACATGGGCAGCAATCTACTTAATACCAAATGTGTGATTAGCGACCTTGGGACCCAGGTGGACAGTAGTCTCTCCTTTGATAGTCAAATCACCACAGTAGTCAGGAAGTCCTTCTATATGGCATACCTCATCATAAAAGGGTTCTCATCCAGGAAAAAAGAGGTCATTGTTCCTCTCTACTCGACACTCATTAGATCCATTATAGAGTACAACGCCCCTTTTGGAATGTACCTCACAAGACATCTGCAGCAGCTGGAAAGGTCACAGAAGTACCTCACAAAGAGGATTAATGGCCTCAAACAAATGCCCTACATTGACTGTCTCAAAAAAAAACAGCTTTACTCCGTAGCATATTGCCTACACTGAGGTGATCTCTGCCTAACATATAAAGCAATGTCAAAGCCAGAGCTGTTGGACATGCTACACCTAAAGAAATCCGAATCCCTCCGAGCTATACGCTGTAGGGACCTAAACCTTGTCACCACAATAAACAGGGCATGGTGGAGGGATAGATTCCTGTCCCAGAGACGTCCCATACTCTGGAACAGGCTACCCATCTATGTCAAGCAAAGTTCTTCATTAGCACTCTTCAAGAAAAATCTTGATGAGTGGATGGGAAATAGGAAATACACCCCGGGGATCGCTTCTGTGTCTCTGCTCAACAGTGGCACAGGAAAATAACTTTCTTGGGTGGTGTAAGGCAGGGAACCTTGTTGGCCAGACTTACATAGGCCCTTGGGCCGATAGCCTAGTACCTACCTATGAACCTATGAACCTGTGAACCTATGGATAATGAAAGAATGTGATGTTGGAGAAAAGATAATCATTTGTTGAATTCAGTGCATGAGAAGTCTAGAATAATACACATGCAAATGGATAGTGGTTGGAGGTTTTACACAGATGAGAAAAGGTTTGAGGCATGAATGTGCATTAAGTAGTATAATTTCTGTGTTGTTAATGAATGTAGTGGTAAAATGAACAACGAGGGGGTTGGGAGATGTTACACAGCTGGTAGTGTACGGAGAGAAGTTGCTTATAGCAATCTAATCTGCTGGTGATTCTGTTTTCACAGCTAAAAACAAAGTGTTGAAGAGTTACTGAGACAAGTGGAAACAGAATTAAAGGATACTTTAAAGTATATAGGCATAATGTTGAATAAGGAAAAGAAAATATCAAAGTAGGCAGAAAAGTCAAAGTCAAAGTAAACTTTATTGTCATTCAGAAATCACACAAGTACAAAAACTGAACGAAATTCCGGGTCTCCAGACCGAATGTGCAGACAACATATAGACTATTTTCACAGACATTTACACATATAATACCTAACTGTTACATCACAGACATGCAGGTAGACAGACTACAATTGCACATAATTTGAAACATATTTTAACACTTTTAAAACTGAACACGTACTTGCATGAGACTTTAGTATTGCACAGGTACTTGGTTAAAGATATTGCATTGATCCTTGCACAGAAAGAGACATATGAGTATTGCACTGTGAACATTACAGTACTGCACTATGGAGCTTAGAGTATTGCACTATGGCTAACTTATGAATCTGCATGTATTGCATGGAAAGAGATATTTTACTACACTGCTACTGCTACTGTCCTAGATGGCCTATAAGTTAAAATCATGGTGAATATTGCACTAAGTATTAAGTGAGACTGGTAACCAGGTTCATGCACAATTTGAGACAGTTTCTACTGATCGGTTGGACATCATGGAGTGTATTGGTTATAAGAGTTTAGCAGCCTGAAGACGTAAGGGAAGAAGCTGTTCCTGAATCTTGTATTTCTGCAACATATGCTTTGGAAGTGCATTCCAGATGATAGATGCAGGAACAGTTTGTCGTGAGTACAGTCTTTAATTATTCCTCTGGTCCTGCTGAGACATCTGGATAAGCACAAGTCATGGATAGGTGGTAAGATGGTCTTAATGATCTTCTCGGCTGTCTTCACCTATCTCTGGAGGGATTTACACTCAGAGGTAGAGCAGCTTCCATACCATACTATGAGGTTGTTCATCAGGATGCTTTCTATCTTACCTCTGTAGAAGATAGTGAGAACTGTCAATGGGAGAGTCACTCTCCTCAGCCTTCTTAAAAAGTGCAACCTCTGGTGTGCTTTCTTGACTATGGCATTTGTATTTGTCTTCATCAACATGCACTCCGAGAAACTTTGTGCGTCTCATTCTTTCAACTGTTTCCCCATTGATGGTGAGGGGATAATGTTCCTTGTGATTTTTCCTGCAGTACACAATTATCTCTTTTGTCTTGTTCACATTTAGGGCCAAGTTGTTATTTCCACACCAAGTAATCAGTTGTTCCACCTCATCTCTATAAGCTGTTTCATCATCATTACTGATGAGGCCCACCACTGTTGTGTCATCTGCAAACTTGATGATGTGATTTGTATGGTACCTGACTGTACAATCATGTGTTAATAGGTTGAACAGCAAGGAATTAGAAAAAATAAGAGAAATAAAGTTATGGACTATGTTTAAAGTTTTCCTAAAAAAAGAAAGTTTACTTGATTAATTGTCTAATTATAAGCATTTTGTATTATATGGCTACATTATATGTGCTGCCAGAATGTCTAGAGAAATAATTAATTCAATTATCATATGCTCTTACAGGGATCAGAGGTGAACTCCATAAGAAAAGGGGTAATCTATAATGATGAAATAAGGGTGGCTAAGGCTTATGAAATTCTTCATTGCATATAACATCTTAATGTCTGTATAAAATATTGAGTAGAATTGCAGTGGATAAGAAGAGTTTTAGGTGAAATAACAGTGAATAAGTATTTTAAGTTTCTGATAAAAAAACGGAAAGAGAAAGGGGAAGAAGAAAAAAAATGGAAAATTATATGGATGTAACTATTGAGTATGAAATGTGGCCATGAAAATCTGGTTTTGATTCTGCAGCATCAAAAAGGAAACAATGGTATGATTAAATAAACAAAAACAAATGCTAAGGGTTAAAATAAAGACAGTAAAGGATTATATATAGCAAAGAAATGAATTATAGATATACATATCAAGTTCAGATTTACTTTAAAGAAGAGTCTTAAATAAACTTCTATTTTTAAGCAGATATGGAATGCAGACACAAAGAAGAAAAACTGTGTGGAAAATATGACTGGATTGTGGAAGAAACTACAATATATGTACTAAAAATATATAAATATATACACAGACATACATATATAGATACATAAATATATATATATATATATGTGTGTGTGTGTGTGTGTGTGTGTATATATATATATATATATATATATATATATATATATATATATACACATATATATGTGTGTGTGTGTGTGTGTGTGTGTATGGGTCCCCTTCGAATGGTCTACATTTCACAATGTCGACATTCATATGGCTGATACCGTATGATCGACATTTGAAATGTCAACCATGGGGAACCAGTATCTCTCTACAGTGCTGAATGTAAAGATTTCCACTTCTGCACTGTAGTGGGATCTCGGAGTTGGTATATTTACCTTCCAGGGGCTGTGGGGGGCGGAGCTTTAAGGTAAGGTTTTTTTTTGTTTTTTTATGTTCTACTTGTATGGTCGACATTTCAAATGTCGATCATATGGTTTTGGCGATATGAATTTCGACATTCTGAAATGTCGACCATATCAAGTAGACCCGTGTGGTGTGTGTGTGTGTGTGTGTGTGTGTGTGTGTGTGTGTGTGTGTGTGTGTGTGTGTGTGTGTGTGTGTATATATATATATATATATATATATATATATATATATATATATATATATATACAGCCCATGTTTTAATGTATTGTGGTACTGTTATTCCTTTGCTCACTAATGTAATTATACCTACTCTCCCACTTAGTCTTCCCTTATTCTATACCTCCTATAAACTCATACCCTCACTACATACTATCCCTAGGCCACCCATACTGCATAATCCATTCTATCCCATTGTAGCCTTTCCCTAATAATTGGCTGTGTCATCATAGTAGTAATAATACCTTCTTCCTTTTACAGCTTGTGGTCTATACCTGCAATACCCCAGGCATCCCACCTGTGCTGCATAGCACCCTGGTTCCCTACCAGCAAGAACTATCTCAGACATTGTGCGGTGCATTTGGAAAACTGTCCTGCCTCCCCACAAGAATCTAAACCATCTAACGTGTGTATGTACCAAACTGCATAGTCTTTTATGCCACTTAGCCAGCAGCCCAACACCGACCCAGTCTCCTGTTGCTCCATAGACTCCATCCTTTCCCCCCTGTGCTGCCCCAAACATCTGCAAATTATCCACTTTAGTCTGCTGGTGACAGCATCCACCCACTAACTGACTTACATCTCATTCTTACTTAGCTCTGAACTTTCTGACTAATCCTCCAGCTGCCTATCCTACCTCTGTACCCTTATGAATTCCATGTCTGCATTCCACTCTTAGATTCAGTGCCCTACTCCTATCCTCTGTGGCTACTTACCTTGTGTTTCTACTCCTGCCCTCACTGATTGTTTTTCATGGCTCACTCATCTCTTGGTCTTCCTTTCTTAGCTCTTCCCTTTCCGTTCGCCCTATGGGCTCACTCCGCTCCCCTACCCTGCCCCCTATTTCCACCCACCCCCACTACCTCTAGCTTTATAGCCCATTGACCACACCCTACGTAGCTCTTGTCCCACCTCTCACCCTCCTAGCTCCTCCCCTAACAACTCATACCACACCTCACCCTCCTAGCCACTCCCCAGTCAACTCATACCACAACCCTTTTACACCTACACCATACACTCCACTCTTTTCAAGCCCTCCTCCCAACTAAAACCCTAAATTACAACTATGCTAGCAAAATCATCCTCACTTATAACCCATCTACTACTACTTCTTGTTCTATCCTATCTAACCTACCTTACCATACCCTTCAATACTATCCACTCACCCCACTTTCACACTACTAGTTCAATCCCTGAACAAAACCAACACTCTTCAACATTCATCAGCTCCCATCTTTACTTCAATAACCCCTCCCTTCTCTTCCCATTCAGACTCTTCCCCATCCACAAACACACCACCCTAACCCTAACTAGCACCAAATATACAACCCACAATCTATACACAAAAATATCCAATGGCCTTTATTTCCAACTTCACCATTTAATCAACACCCTTCTTTCCGGTGATATTCACCCCAACCCAGGTCCCTCTCCCATCAACTCCTCATATACACCATCTTACACCCCTCCATCTGTAAAAACCCTCTCCTTCTCAGCATTAAACACTCAAAGTATATGCAACAAAATCCCCAACCTTCATGCCTGGCTTCTCCATAACCATCCCGACATACTCTCTATCTCTGAAACATGGCTAAAACCCTCCATAAAAGATTCTGAAATAGCTCCCCCCAACTACAGTATCATCAGGAAAGATAGAACCCATAAAAAAGGAGGTGGTGTTGCTCTGCTCTATTCCTCCTCCCTTTCAGTTACATCATACTCTAAGCCTATTCCCCAATTTGTCAACGCCGAACTACTTTTAGCCTTACTTCACCTAAACAAGCATAAAAGCATATGCATAGCCTCCCTCTACATCCCTCCTGGTGACAACATACCTATTCTCGAAGACATACTCTCTTGGCTCTCCTCCAATATTACAAATGAGACTTATATCCTAGGTGACGTTAACATTAACTGGCCCTCTGTCCAATCCCCCACAAAATCCCTAAATATAAACCTTTATAACTTCCAACAGCTCATCAACTCCATAACCAGACCATCAAAAGACCTTTCCTCTGGGAGCACTATTGACTGGCTCCTAGTATCACACCCTCATCTTTTTACCAGCAGTGGCACCCTCCCAGACTCCTTCAGCGACCACTTTCCTACTTTCGCTCGTTGTCACTCTCCCTCACTGCAACTACCACAAACCACCATCTCTTTGCGTTCCTTAAAGAACTTCAACCCCAACTCCTTCTCTGACTTACTTAAAAAATTCAACTGGAATCCTCTAAAAACTCTTCCCTTAGACGAAGCTGTCAATTATTTTAATACAACATTTCTAAACCTACTAGACAACTTGGCCCCTTTGAGAACTAAGAGAATTAAGAGCAAAACCATCCCCTGGCTAACTAAAAATACCTTAGCTGTCATGCGCCTCCGTGATAAAGCCTTAAAGAACCACTACAAAAGCAGAACCCCTGACACCCTGAATGAATACAAAACACTCCGTAACAGAGTAAAAAAACTCATTACTTCCGACCGCAAATCATACTACATTACCCTCCAAAATGATCACAAAACTAACCCTAAAAAATTCTGGGATACCATCTCCACCCTCTTCAACCCTGGGAAAAAGGAAAACCCTCAACCAGAACATAATGCTTCCGAAATTGACCTAGCTTCCCAATTTAACAGCTTTTTCATCGACTCCATAAGCAAATTAACATCATCTTTCAAAAATAATTCTACTCATCCAACTTCACTTCCCACAGTCCCCCCCCTCCTCAGGTACTTCCACCTACCACCTATCTCTCTTCTCTCTCAAACCCATCCCCGTGTCAACTATTAAAAAACTCCTCCTAAAATTAAAACCATGCTCTAATGCCCCTGATAATATCCCTTCCTTTTTCCTAAAAACAGCTGCTGATGCCATTGCCTTCCCCATCTGTATTCTTATAAACCGGTCTATTCAAGAAGGCTATGTACCCCAAATCTGGAAGAAAGCATATATTATTCCCCTCCACAAAGGTGGAAACAATAATAACATCTCCAACTTTAGACCTATTGCCATCCTATCCCCCATCTCTAAACTACTTGAGAAATGTATTCATATTCAATTTCTACCCCACCTCATCAACAATCACCTACTTACTCCCACACAGCATGGATTCAGACCAGGTCACAGCACTACTACTGCTCTACTCTCCTTCCTTGAAACCATAAATAAAGCACGAGACTCTAACTGTATCGTTTCCACACTCCTCTTGGATCTTTCTAAGGCTTTCGATACTATCTCTCACTCTCTCCTTCTGACTAAACTCTCTAATCTACAACTCTCACCCAATTCTATTAACTGGTTTACTAGCTACCTTTCCAATAGGCAACAAGCCGTCAAATGGAAGAAATCCACTTTATTATTTCTTAACACTGTCACTGGTGTACCCCAAGGTTCTATATTAGGTCCCTTACTGTTTAACATTTTCATCAACGACTTCCACCGCACTATTCCTAATGCTAAAATCATCCAATATGCAGACGATTCAACAATTATCTGTGCTGCTAACTCCATTCCCACCCTGATACAGCTAACACAAGATGCCTTCTCTACCACCGAACAATGGATGCTAGATAATCATCTAGCTCTTAATCCATCAAAAACCAAACTCATGATATTCACCACATCCAAAACCTTAACTATCAACATAAATTCATTCTCCATAACCAGTCACAACAATACTACCCTTGAAATTGTTCCCAGTGCTAAATGATTAGGCGTTCTTATTGATAATCAGCTTAAACTTGACACCCATATACAAAGTAACATAAAAATACCTCACCAGAAACTTGGTATGTTCTATCGCCATATTCGCTTCCTCAACCCATCCACTAGATTCCTCCTTGCTTCCACATATCTCATCCCTTCCCTCCTTTATGGTGCCCCACTCTTTACCAGTCTACAATCCTCTACCAAAACAAAACTCTCCTCCTGCTATAATAAAATCGCCAAATTCATCACTGGCCTCAGATCCTCCTCTCATCACTGCATTGCTCTTCACAAGCTAAATTGGCTAGAACGTCCCAATTACCTCATCTACACTCAACTAACTCATGCCCACAAGCACATATTCAAGCCCTCCCTCTGCCCTTCTCTTGCCTCAACCTTCACTATTCACATACCCAGCCGACCCCTAAGAACCAACACTCAGAACTTAATCAAACTCCACAAACCAACCCGTCCAGCAGGCAAACTCCTACTCTCTTTTTCCCTAGCGTCTCTGGAACTCCCTCCCACCTCATATTCATAGCACCTGCAGTCTCCCCTCCTTTAAAACTCTCCTTCACTCACACTTACAAACACTGTGGGAATGCTCATGTTCCCATCCTGCTTAACTTTCCCAGCCACTATCTTATCCCTTAGCCAATAACCAGATCACCTCTACAGGAACTTACATACAGTAAATAAACACTTACATTTAATTCTGTGTACATACCTTCACACTATTGTCTTAAACTAAATATCTATCTTAGTGATTATAGTGACTTAAAAAAAAAAAATTTTGTTTTGTAAACTGATGTGAATTGTAAATATTGTTATGCTTTACCTTCTATTTCTGCTTTGATTTACTTTGGCTTAAATGTACTCTCCTTGCATTTTACTATGTTTTTATATATTGTATTTCACTATGTTTTTTTATTGTATCCATGGAGCTTTTCTCCCCAGGACTCCATTGAAAATGGGCTCATTCGGCCCAATGGACCATCCTGGCAACCAAACTTCAAATAAATAAATAAATATATGTGTGTGTGTGTGTGTGTGTGTGTGTGTGTGTGTGTGTGTGTGTGTGTGTGAGTGTGTGTGTGTGTGTATGTATATATGTGGGTCTGTTTTCAAATTTTGAAGTTTTCAAAACTTTGAATTTCTTATGGTCAATACAATAAGATTGAAATTTTGAAACTTCAAAGCATTTAAATTGAGATCACCGTAAGCATGGAATGGTATATTTACCCTTTTCCTCGCTGTAGTGTGATCTTAGAGTTGATATATTTAATTAGCAGGTGGTGTGGGGGATGCAGGTGGGGCTTGCTCTCCTGCAAAAGTGTAAAAAACAAGATTTTTTTTTATTATATATATATATATATATATATATATATATATATATATAGTTTCACTTTACAACGAAACTTCGAAATTTAGAAGGTGACCTATATATAGAGATCAGTTCTCCGAAGTTACAGTAGTCCAAAATGGCACCTTGCTGAATTTCATTTCCGCAAAACGTCTGCTTCCATGCTGTCTAAGGCACCATACCAATTGTGCAGGTAGGTGTGCAGCTATGTACGTTGTGGAAAGCGAAAAGTGTACAGCACTCCTATATTGTAAATGGAGATCGCACTACAGTATGGATGAACAAATATAGCCTTTTTGTCGCTGTAGTGCGATCTCGGGGTTGGCATATATAATTTGCGGGGGGTGTGGGGGCTGCAGGGGGGCTTGTACCCCTGCAAAAATTAGAGAAAAATTATAGGATTTGTTTTAGTGTGTGTCGTAGGTGTTAGTGATTGACTTGTCAGTATTTTGTTTTTTGGAAAGTACAGTTTCGGACTTCTGTAACTTCGGAGAACTAGTCTTGGCAAAGTCAATTTCCAAATAATGTAATTTTGACAATTAGAATGGGAGCCATATATATGTATGTATATATATATATATATATATATATATATATATATATATATATATATATACAGAGAGAGAGAGAGAGATTGGGACATTGTAGCAAGAATATTTACATAACAATGTAACTTGTATAGTATGTATATTGTGAAAAGATTGCACCATTAATTGAGGAAAAGCATATGGATTTTGTGTTGCATATCTGTATTTTTACACAATGAAAGATGTGCAGAAGTATTGTATAATAAGGAAAGGACCTTAAAGAAATATTAAAAAAAATGCTTTTGTTTTTGGCAAGTCTAAAAAATCTAAATATGTGTGTGTGTGTGTGTGTGTGTGTATGTGTGTGTGTGTGTGTGTGTGTGTGTGTGTGTGTGTGTGTGTGTGTGTGTGTGTGTGTGTGTGTGTGTGTTAGAAGAGTGGTGTATCATATCATTTTAAGCTCTATCTGCTTAAGTTAGTTGGTCTGGGTCAGAAATTAGGGAAGGTGTGATGCTCCCGCACTGACCCAGTAATCAAGGAGCCTCAGTCCTAACCACTGGCAATAGTAGGGGGCATGCACACTGGGAGGATGACATGTAAACACACAGTAAAGTGCAGTTTCCCTTAAGAGCACACAGAGATCACAGTCAGGGGCTGGCTTCTCTCTCTTTTTCCAGATACCCAGTAAGACACCCCACTGGCACAGTTATAGGGTTGAGATCTCAGCTGAGTGGGCAATTCAAAACCTCCAGCACCCTTTCTGTCCAACCAGTGCTTCATCTCCCTACCCAAGTAGCTGATATACACACACATACACACACACTTTGAGAGTGATTTATATATAAACACACACACACACACACACACACACACACACACACACACACACACACACACACACACACACACACACCTGGGAAAGGCTGGCACAGGTTTACTAGCTATGCCCCCTTCTGCCCAGACTATAAGGTAGTTTACGCTGCCACCAGCCACTACTCATCAGCTACTTAAGGCCCTTACCAAAGGATGTCCAATCCTACTGTGTAATGTTGCTATTAATCCAAATGGTAGCTTGACCAAGCCAGGCTATTTTAGGAGTGGCCTGTACAGTGTCACCAAATACAAATGCAAGTACTTAAAGAGCTTAAATATGTCTCACAAATATCAGCCACAAAAATAGGTTTATGAATATTTAATAATAAATAATAAAAGAACAAGACAATACACAAACACAGTTACTTCAGAGTTCAAAATCACAGGAAATATTTAAAACAACAATGCAGGACTGTCTCAAATAAATAAAGAAAACATCTAAACTAATCTTTACTATATTCCTATCTGAGTCTAAAAAGAGTTACTATGCACTAAGAACTTACTTACAGAGCAAGGCAAGTGCAGATGGTGATGATAAGCGGATGTTTCCAGGTCAAAGTCAAAATACAAAATGCAATGTAACATCTCTGTGTGAAAAATACATATCTCTCAGATGTTTGCAGATCTTGGAAGTCGTAAAACAATAAAACACCTTTACATTTTAAACCTAGTAAGTATTTCTTTTTCAAGACAATTCAAAAACTTCTTTCTCTAGACATTGTGTCTGCTACACTGAAACTGAGAGAGAACTTTTATAGTACAATCATAAAGCAATTTAATTTCTCTTTGTAAGTTAACCCTTTTATGTTCTAGTTTCTACTGTTAAAACATACATTTGCACAGGTGTATAGTTTATATGCATTTGTGTTCCAAGTCAGCAACACATGCTGTGGTTACATTTTAGCTCAGTACATAACATACAGTTCTGTATAAATCATTTCAATATTCACAAATGACATATAATTATTTACAAAATTCCAGATAGCAGGGCTGGCAATATTTCACTGTTACACAGAAGGTAAGGCTTATTTAATCAAACACTAGACTATTGCATCATATTATTAACAGCTCATAGCCTTAATCCTCTGTGTTACTTGCAGACATAGTCATGGCAGCTGTTTATATGCTGCAGGAGTCACCTTTTACTGACGACTTTCATATATGGGCTTCTTTGAAACTTGTCTCAATCAAAAAACCAAGAACAACAACAACAACAACTAAAAGGATAGAGCTGCTATAAGTTTATCATTGAAATGTTAAAGGGATGCTTTAACCAAATCATTTCTAAAATAAGAAATACCTTACTTTCATTGAAGATATAATGTGAACAGAAAAATGGGATGATAAGCTGCTGGTTTGAAACATTGTGTGGTGAACTATAAATGTGATTCAAATTTAGAGACAGATTGTTAGAAGTATTGGCTGTGAAGCTTGCCAGATAATGGTGTTATTCAGTTAAGTGCAAAGTCTTTAAGAGCATCTGCTAAAGCATTGCTGATTCAAATGGCAGACATAAATGCAAAACAGTTGAGGTAGCATAAGCTACTTCATGCAGACGAATAACCACAATGTCAGTGGCTTTGTATCATTGTAATTATAAAACACATAACTCACAAAAATACAGCTTTCTTCTTCTTTTGGCTTTTTCCCAGTTAGGGGTTGCCACAGCAGATCACCTGTCTGCTCAAGATTGGCAGTAGAGTTTTATGGTGTTGAGTTGCCAGCCTGGTGCCCAACCTTCTACTGAAGGCACACACATGCACACGCTCAAACCTAGGGCCAGTTTAGAGTGTCCAATCCACCTACAGCATGTCTTTGGGATGTGGGAGGAAACTGGAGCACCTGGAGGAAACCCATGTGACCACATGGAGGACATGCAAACTTCGCACAGAAGGCACCCCAGCTCAGGATTGAACTGGAGAACCTCTTGCTGTGAGGTGACAATGCCAACCCTGCACCACCGTGGCCGCCCACAAGAATACAGCTTTAAAGAACCAAAATGCTTTAAATGTCGAAGCCTGGGACAAATAAAATGGGCACATCATTTTAAAGTGCAGTCAGTCATAAAGGGTAAATTTAAATGTTTTCTTGAAAGGAATATGACATTTGTTTCTAAAACTGTTTGTGTTAATAAAGAAATGAGTCATTTATATTTACTTTACTGTAAGTCATTAAAGAACTGACACAAATGTAAGTGTTGATTATGTCTTGGAAAATGTGTCATTCAGTATTTTCAAAGAAATTATTATAAGCCACAGCAGTTAAACTTTAAATGCATGCAGGAATAATGGAGAGGGTTTATCAGTACTGGGTCCACTTATGACTTTGGGATGCTGTAAAATAAAAGTACGGGTACTGTTACTTGTGAAAGGAGATAGTACTGCTTTGTTTGGGATGGACCAGTTTTACAACCTCCTGTTCAAATGGAAACAGACAAAGCTTGTGAAGTCAAAGTGTGTTGAATGACTTAATATCTATAGAAAAGTGTGTAGGAAGTGCAGTTTGAAGCTCTCTGAAAGGAAATAGGCACAAGGCTTGATGAAATGGCCACTGCTTCATGATTTCAGATGTTTATTCAAAGTTCTGTAAGAATCAGCAACTGACATTCAAAATGAAAGATAAATTTAAAAACAAGTTAGAAAACCTGGAAAGAGAAAATATTTCCAGTTCAGTGATGCAGAGTGAATGGGCTGTATCTACTGTTCCATTTGTAAAGTGTACCAAGTTATTCCATTTATGTAGTGATTAGAAATTCTTGAGTAGTGCAGATGTTAGAGTTACTGCCTCACAGCATTTGGTTCATATTTGAGATGCAAAGCAATGTCTTTTGGCTTCTTCCATTAAGGATCACCACAGCAGATTGGTTGGCAGTGGAGATTTTACAGTGTTGAGTTGCCAGCCCCACACCCAACCATCACAGAAGGCACATGTACACACCTACCTGCATGTCTTTGTAATACTCACTCAACTGCAGGGAGGATATGCAAACTCCACACAGAATGCACTGTAGCCGGGAATTGAACTGGAGAACCTCTTGTTGTGAGGCGACAATGCTAACCGCTGCACCACCACGGCCCACAATGGTTCATATCTGTGATGCCTTCTATAAATGTTCTTCATGTCTTGTGTACGTGTGGATTTTTACATGATGCTCCACATTCCTTCCATATCCCAAAGAAGTGCTGAATGTGTATTGGCATTTCTTCAAATTGCCCACAGGGATGTACGCCATGTGTGAGCATGCATCCTGTGATGGGTTGGAGTTCCATTTTGGATTAGTTCACAACTTTATAGTGAAGTAACAGGATGTGGTTCCTCTATGACCTTGGATTGGATGAAACAGGGTATGAAGTGAATGAATTAATAAGTCAAGCACCTGACATGGCGATATGCTTATCAACAAGTATTACTTAATAATGATTTTCTAATACGCCTTTTTTCTAAACATATGTGACCATAAATACTCATATAATCTCATTTTATATGTCAGCTTGTCATTTAGAATGACTTCTGTATCTTCCATTTTCAAAAGAATGGTGGAAGGTTGTTAAAATATTTAAATGTTGTAGTATGCATTAATGGTCTATTAGTGTTTACAGGATTATGAGAATGACCAGCATAGTGGCTTACAGAAATTACTGCAGACCCTGCAAGAATGTGGTGTAAGATAAAAAAAAATCTAAACGAGTTTTTCAAGTCGCAGACTGAGGTTTTGTGGGACATATACCAGATAAAAAGCCTGAAAACGTGTAAGCAATTCAGGATGCCTCCCAGCTTGTGAAAGAGTTGCAAACATTTTTTGGCTTAGTAAACTAATATGGGAAGTTTTTGCCTACTCCCGTTTATAGTACTGGTTGCTAAAAGAACACATTTAGTTGCTTTGAAAATGCCAAGAAACATATGAAGCATAACTGATGTGAAACAGTGTTGGTGTATTATTATCAAAGCCAGCACTGATACAAGCAGCAGATAATTCCCTCTATGCCACTGGAGCTCTCATTCAAACTATTCTGGTTTATTGTTTTATTGAGAGGGCACTCTACCTAGGAGAGAAAGTGAATCATCAAGCTGAAACAGAAGCATCAGTTTGTAAAGTAAAGGAATTCCACCAGTATATTTGAGGTAAAAAAAGTACTTTAGTTGCTTCAGGTTAGAAGCTCTTCTAAATACTGTTCAGTGGGCTTATGTGAGAATCTGCCATACATGTCTGCAAAATATTTTTAGAGATAAGATGTAATTTTATTAACCTGTACTTACCAGACTGACTATTAAGTGTCTAAGGGTGATGGAAAAAATGGTTTCTTGGCACTCTCATAAGCAGGGATGAGTGAAAAAATAATGGCAAAGTGTATAAATCATCTTATAGAAAATAATTTCAAGAAATCAATTAAAAGCTGAGACAATATTGCATATGACTAGAACACAAAGAAAATAGTCTCGAATTTAAGCTTCATGATAGACAGCTGGTCTATAGGATTAAGTTAAGGTTGACACCTTTCATTTTGGCTAAAATCAGAGAAAGGCCACACCCCTTTTATCACATGTAATCCTGCCCATTTCCACCCCCTCTACCACCTATATTCCACCCATGTTGTGATGTCTTTATGACAACAGCTAGGGTTGCCACCTTTTCAAATGCCCAAAGTGGGACATTTTTGGTACAAATGTCAAGTTTTACAGGGCAAAAGATACCCATGGCCAGTACAAAGGACAGAACTTCACTTTTTTGCCTAAATAAAAGCTTATTTGTGTGGCATTTTAGCTGCTTATTCTGTTTCGTATAAAATGTAGGTGTTTCAGATACAGAATAACTGTTTTATGCAACTATTACATAAAATATAGGAAATAATTTTGTCCTAAAAATCTCAGGACATTTGCCATTTTTTCAATTTTTTTGCAGGACACAATTGCCCAAAAAGGGACTGTCCCTCGCAAAGTGGGACAGGTGGTAACCCTCACAACAGCTGATAGAGAATGCAGTCTTTTCCCATTCCTGATGCCTGCTTTCTGCCGATTTTCTATGCTTTTTTGTAAAAAAATCATAGTAAATCTGCCGATTTAGCAAACTCTGATAGTCTGTTTCTTTTTTGAAATACCAGAGTTTGTACACTATTTTCTGGAATACCGGACAATTGGTTTGATTTCTGGATAGTCCGGAAAAAAATGGAGAAGTGGCAACCCTAGAGTAAGCAACTGCTTAAAATTACTTATCTCAAAGGATGACATGAATTACCCATTCAATAGGGTTATATGGTGAGAGAAAGTATTGTTATTATTGCTTTAAGATGATAATCGTAGCAGAATGTTAAAATGAAGAGCCTGGGACAGTCATTTTTTACCATATCACTGCTTATTTTTAACTTTTTTTTAAAAATGTTGCAGTTTGTTTGCTGTAGCATAGACTAGAGTCAGACCTGCTGAATGTGGTTCTGCTTGTATAACTCAACCACTAAACCAGGCAATCTTTTGTTGGAGAGGTTTCCCCTGTACCCTAGTGGCAGGAGTGTGCAGTTAGAACTAATCTGATTAAAGGTTGCTGGAACAGGGCTCAGTTTTGAGCTTTTTTATTGATTCATTTGTTGAAATCGGTTTGCTCTCATTTACTGCATAAGCAAACCCAAGCCGTCTGCTGATCTCTGTAAAATTTACGTAGAATTTGTCACTGTATATTGCACTTTTGAACTGCATTTTTATCATATCACTGCTTATTTGAACTGTTTTTTTTTTGTTGTTCTGAAATTATGGCACTTTGTTTGCTGTAGCATAGACTAGATTGAACCCTGCTGGAGCTAGTTCTGTTTGTATAACTTGAGCACTATACCAGGCTATCTTTTGTTGGAGAGGTTCCCCTGCACCCTAGTGGCAAAAGTGTGCAGTTAGAACTCATCTGATTAAAGGTTGCTGAACCAGTATCAGTTTTGAGCTTTTTATTAGTTAATTTGTTTAGATCAGTTTGTGCTCATATGCTACATAGCATGGCTTTTGTGCATCGTGCACTGTCACGCAGCAGTGGGCAGTACTGGTGATTATAGACGCAAACACTTTTGCCTGAAAATTTCCCTCAGTACTCTACTAGTGCTCCATTGGTAAGTTTTCAGGATTGTCTCTCACTAACTGGTGATACATTCAGTGAAGCTCCAGAGGTACCAACACAGATCTTGCCCACTCTTCATATTTTTTGCCCACTTCTATTCTCTACTTTACCTGTTCTTTCCTGTCCTCTCCCTGTTTTCTGACCACATCAGCTTACCTAGCATCATGGATGGACAATTTCACCAATTTCTCTAGCCAGCTTGGTCAACATGGGCATCCTGAGGCAATATAGCAATTGCATCATGTACACTGACAACCCACTTCTTCTAGTCGACACAAATTCATTATGTGAGAGGTGCAGCTATACTAAAAACCTAGAATCCAGGCTCTCTCACTCACCAGTCAGTCTACCTTATACTAAGTAGATTATCAGCATGCACACCTCATCTGCACCTTCCAGACCAATAAAACATAAACCTACATATGTGGATGTCCTTACACAAACCTTATCTAAACATCAGAGACATCCTAGACACAAACACAAGCACACTTCACATAATACATTCTCTGCAGAACATAGTACACATAATATATCACGCACCAATGTCTCACCAGTGAAACCCCAAGGCATAACACAAAAACAAACATCTTAGTCATAGGTGACTCAATTGTGAGACACACAGATTGCCCTCTCACCAGGTTAGATAAGGAAAAGGTCACAGTCAGCTCTCTGTCAGGGGCCAGGATTTACCACATACCACATGCACTTGAGTATCTCAACAACAGGCACTGTTATGACTCCGTCATAGTACATGTTGAAGTGAACGACTTGAGACATACCTCACTGGACTATATGAAGAGAGATATGATGGAGCTTTTGGATTATATGTCTCAGGCAGGTATGTACCTAGCCTTAAGCACCATTTTACCTTTGATTAGGATGATACCTCAATACAAACAAAAACTGATTGACTTCAACAATTGGCTTAGTTTCTGGTGTCATTCAAAGGGGATCCAGCATCTGTCAGCCTGGGATGATATGGTCGATACACCTGGATGCTTTGCCAGATTCATCAGTCATCCCTGGGATTTCAGTTACTGGCTAAGGCTCTTGCCATCTCCATAGTGCCTTTTTTAGGCAGTGTCACAAGAACAAAATGTCCGACATAAAAATACCCTCTAAAAGCAACCTCATGGTTATGCTACTAAATGCTAGGAGTTTAAACCAAAAACTGCACTCACTGGAAGTGGTCATCACCTTGGAAGATGCTGACATTTGTGCAGTCACTGAGACCTGGTTTAAGGCTGTGGAAAGCACCCCAGCTATACAAGGTTGCATTGCCGTCTTTATGTTCAGACCATAAACTGAAGGTGTGAGAACTAAACAAAGTGGTATATCGATATTCATTAAAGATAAATACACCTCTATACTGGTTAAACAGCACGATTCCCTTGAATTACTTCAGGTGCAATTGACTGTATGTAAGATCCCTCTTCAGGTCATTGCCAGCTATAGCCCCCCCCCCCCCCAATGAATCAGGGTATCCAGTCAATTTACTTGGATCTACTTGAGTCAATCAAGATACAACCAAACGCCCCGGTTTTGGATAACTTTAATTACTCATCCATAGACTGGGTAAATTATACATCTTCTAACTCACTTGCCCAAAGGTTCCTGTACTTCTTTAACTCCAGTGCCCTGGAACAACTGGTTGACACAACCACAAGGGGCTCAAACATCCTGGGCCTGGTGCTTACCAACATGGGGAACCACAGCACCACTCCCAGGGATTGGCCATCCCTGGTGAGATCTGACCACAAATCAGTCTCACTAGAAGTAAATATAGCACAAGACTCCTCTTATCAGCAACTATACTAAAATACTTTGCCAAAGCCAATTACAAACACTTAAGTGATGGCATAAATAGCTTCATAGCCCCTCCCCTCACTGATGGAATAGACAGCTGTGCTGAATTATACACTAATGCTTTATACTAGCACCTGTACAATTGTATTGACTCTGCCATATCTGATAGAAGCAGAACAAGATTTTCAAGGAAAAACAAATCTTCTGGATAGACAACTGCCGTTAGTAGGCTATACAATAATGGAAATAAATTGCTGTCTAAGAGTAGGAAGGACTAGTCTCAAAACTGGAAACACTCCCTCCTCAACTTAAACAAGCAAATAAGTATCCTAGTAAAGTCCTGAAAAGCTAACTATGGATAACCAGAAGGCGTTCTTTAGTTACATCTGCAACCTCAAAGGTAAGGCCAAGATTTGTTCTGAACTCGTAGTCAATGGTATTACATGTATAGAACCTGTGGATATAGCAAACCTTCTGGCTGACAGGATCAATGAAAACTTCACTCCCCTGTACTCACCACATATACCCCAAGGCATCATTAACACCTGTCCCCCCACATAGTATTTCCAAGATGCAGGTCTTAAATGCCCTCTCCAATGCCAAAAGCACAGCCTCTATGGGGCCAGACAACATCCCCGGCTGTATTCTACATGGATTAAAACAGGAATTAACATCACCATTGAGCATGCTTTTCAATCACAGCCTAAGCACTGACTTCATCTCAGCTGAATGGAAAACAGCTACCAGCATCCCTTTGCACAAAGGGGATACATTCACAGACCTTAGGAACCATAGACCCATTCGCTGACCATCCTTATCTGCAAGGCCATGGAATGAATCATCATGGACCTTATTAGCAAAGATACAAGAAATCTCCAAATGCTCAGCCCACCCAGTTTGGCCTTATCAAGGGGAGATCATTCCTGTTAAACTTGGTGGACTTCTTCAAGACAGTCACCAAAGCCCTAAATGAGGGCAAATCTGTGCATATAGCCTACCTAGATTTAGCCAAGGCCTTTGACACAATCCCCCCACTCAGGCATCATTGATAAACTCACCCAGCCAGGTAACAACTTATATATTGTCGGATGGGTTGCAAACTGGCTCACTGATAGAACTCATATAGTCAAACTGGGGGACTCCACCTCCACCAGCAGATGTGTAACCAGTGGTGTTCAACAGGGTTCAGTTCTTGGACCCCTACTGTTTGGAATCTACTTCTCCAAAGTACAGGCTAAAATTAAGGACTGTGGCTGACAAAGTTTGCTGATGACTGCAAACTGGCAGTAATCATTGAAAGCCCTAGCAATGTCAACATCCTGCAAGAGGGTCTTACGCACACTAATGACTGGTGCCAAAGTCATGGCCTTAAACTTAAGATGTTCCTGCAAACTATCACATCAACAACAATACCCTAAGCACACAGTTAGTGGTAAGAGATCAAATTGACAGCAACCTTACCTTCGATTACCATGTCTCCACAGTGATAAGAAGGGCATTTTATATTGCTCATCTCATAAGTAAGGGAATTGCCTCCAAAAAAAGAGGTTATAACTCCACTGTACTCTTCCCTCATCAGGCCAATAATAGAGTTTAGCATTCCCTTTGATATGTACCTTTCCAATCACCTGGAGCAATTGGAAAGTCAACAAAGGTTCCTTACAAAGAAAATTCAGTGTCTTCAAGATCTGTCTTGTGTGGACAGACTGAAATAATTGTCACTTTACTCTGTGTCATACAGACTGCTCAGAAGCAACCTGTGTCTTGCATGTAGAGCAGTCTCTGATCCAGCTTTAATGAAAATGCTACACAGCCGCAAGTCAAACGGCACACTGGTCAGTCACTCAAAGGACCTTAACCTGGTATGTGACATCAACAGAACTTGTTGGAGAGATAGATTTGTCTCACAGAGGTTGCCCCACCTTTGGAACAAGCTTCCTATTTATGTTAAACAAAGCCCCTCATTGGTCATATTTATTTATTTATTTACTTGTTTGACATTTGTTAACAGGGTTAGTCTGGCTGGGCAGATACCCTTTTTCAGCAGAGACCCGAGGAGAAAAGCTCCAGACACAATGGTTACATTTAACATTGAATTTACAGGTATCAACAAAAATGGAATAAAGATGAAACAAAATACACATAAAAACAAGATTCTATAATGAGTATATTAATTGTTTTAATTATTTTTAGAACGGTAACAATTAATGAATTTATAGGAAAGAGAGAGGAAGGAAGAATGCAGGATAGACATGTCCTGTTTATGGGACAGAGTCAAGTTCAGGAAAATAGTAGGGGAGAGGGCAGGGAGAGAGTAAGAGAGATTTAGGACAAAGTTATCTGATGAAGTAATAGTGTTCAGGAGGTGGTAGCAGTGATTACTGAAATAGAGGTATAAATCTTTTGAACTGGATATAAAAGCAAACTAAACATCAGTCAAGATATAAAAAACAGTCTGTAAGCCTGAAATGTGAATTTGCACTTCATAAGATAATATAATATAGTTATTACAGTGACTAGCACATAATGAGTTGGTGAAAATGGAAATAATTAATAGTAATACTACTACTACTAATAATAATAATAATGAGGGTGAAGAAGAAGATGACTGAAATAATAAAAATAATAATAAAAACAACAGCAGCAAAGCTTATCCTGTGTGTAGGAACTTGAGGTCATTTATACCTCTTCTAATAATTGCTTAATAGTATCTCTGGTCTTTTCCTAGAAAGGATCTAGATACTAGGGAAGTTTATATGTTCATAGGTTTAGATGCTGGTTTTATGACCTATTAATGTTTGAGAAGCTCGGTTGCCATTATGTCATGTTGGTGCTTTATGGACCAAAGCACTAAAGGTGGAGGCGTGTCCATATTCATTAAGGATATCCACACCTCCACGTTAGTTGCTCAGCATAATGCATCTGAGATTATCCAAGTGGAACTCACTATGGGCAAGACCGCAATCCAAATTGTAGCTTGCTACAGATCCTGCACCATGCCCCAGGATTCCCACTCCTCATTTCTTGATACACTGGAAAATATTAGGGTACAGCCTAACACCCTAATAATGGGTGATTTCAACTACCCCACCATTAACTGGCAAAACTACTCATGTACCAATTCTTGTGCTCAATGTTTTCTGGAATACATAAATTCCAACTCCTTGGATCAACTTATCCACAGCCCCACTAGGGGTAGCAATATCCTTGACATGGTCATTACCAACATGGGCAACCGGTGTTCCATACTAGATGTCAATTCCTTGTTGGTCAGATCCAACCACAAGCAAATCACCCTAGACATCCACATCCCACCCCCCTTAGGGAAACCACCGTAAAAAAATTTCTCCAAAGCCAACTTCATGCTTCAAGACAGAAGTGGCAAACTTCATGACACCCATGCTGACAGACAATAGAGGTACGATTGCTGAATCCTATACAATTGCACTTTATAAGCACTTACACGAGTGCATAGACCTTGCAATCCCTAACAGACCCAAGATGCTATCCTGCAAAAAAAGCAAGCCAATCTAGTGGTCCCCTGCCATAAACAAACTCTACAACAGAAGAAAGAAACTGCTGCAAAAAAGAGTAAAATCCCATGATTGGAGGAACTCCATGGTCAGCCTCAGTAAGAAGCTGAGATTCCTCATAAAATCTTCCAAAGCTAGTTACGAAAACAAAATTGCCACTGATTTTAAAGACATCCACAAAGCATTCTATAGCTATGTCAAGGATCCCAATGGCAACATTCAGATTTGCTCTGAGTTACAGCACAATGCCACTAAATATACAGAACCAACTGATATTGCCAGCATCCTGGCAGATAGGTTCATTGCTAACTTTACCCCTATCTCATCCCCTAAAGGGCCCATCTCTATACCGGAAGAATGCAAAGTTCCTGTAATCATGGCTGCACAGGTAAAAAACACACTCTCCAAAGCCAAGAACACAGCATCCATGGGACCTGACAACATCCCAGGCTGTGTTCGACATAAACTACAGAACGAACTGGCACCCCACCTAAGTACCATGTTCAGTTATAGCCTCACCTCTGGCTTTGTGCCTACTGAATGGCACACAGCAGCGGTTATTCCACTCCACAAAGAGGGAGCCACCACAGACTTGGGGAACTACCGCCCCATTAGCCTGACGAGCCTGATCTGCAAGGCTATGGAATGTATCATCATGGAACTTATAAAGAATGACATTGGTAATCTCCAAACTCTGGACCCTACCTAGTTCGGGTTTGTAAAAGGCAGATCATGTCTCCTAAACCTGATAGACTTCTTTGAAGCGGTCATCAAAGCCGTAGATGAGAGTAAGGTGGTTCACACTACCTATCTAGATCTTGCCAAGGCTTTTGACACCATCCCCCACTCTGGAATTATAGATAAACTCACTAAACTAGGTATAAATCCCTATGTCACAAGATTGGTTGCCAACTGGCTCACTGACAGAACCCACATTGTGAAAGTAGCAGACTCTAAATCTCACCTCAGACTAGTGCCAAGTGAAGTACCACAGGGTTCAGTCCTAGGTCCTCTCCTGTTTGGAATCTACTTCTCTGAAGTACAGGCTAACACAGAAGGTATATGGCTAACAAAGTTCACAGATGACTGCAAACTAGGAGCCATAATCAAAACTCCTAACAATGTGGACATCCTACAAAAGGGCCTCACTGAGACAGATGCCTGGTGTCAAAGTCATGGCCTCAAGCTCAATGCCAAAAAGTGTATTGTCATACCCTTTGGTAAAAACTCTGTACCCATGAACTACCACATAGGTGGTAGTCTACTTAGCACTGAAAGTGTGATAAGAGACCTTGGGACACAGGTGGACAGTAGTCTCTCCTTTGATAAACTCATCGCCACAGTAGTCAGGAAATCCTTCTACATGGCACACCTCATCACTAAAGGTTTCTCATCCAGGAAAAAAAGAGGTCATTGTTCCCCTCTACTCATCACTCATTAGACCCATTATAGAGTACAACGCCCCTTTTTGCATGTACCTCACAAGACATCTACAACAACTGGAAAGGCCACAGAAATACCTCACAAAGAGGATTACTGGCCTCAAACAGATGCCCTATGCAGACCGTCTCAAAAAACTCCAGCTTTACTCTGTCGCATATCGCCTACTCAGAAGTGATCTCTGCCTAACATACAAAGCTATGTCAAACCCAGAGCTGTTGGACATGCTCCACTTAAAGAAATCCCAATCCGTCCAAGCTACACGCTCAGAGAGATTGGGATTTCTTTAAGTGGACATGCTCCACTTAAAGAAATCCCAATCCTTCCGAGCTACACACTCAGAGGGATTGGGATTTCTTTAAGTGGAGCTGTTGGACATGCTCCACTTAAAGAAATCCCAATCCCTCCGAGCTACATGCTCTAGGGACCTAAACCTTGTCACCACAATAAACAGAACATGCTGGAGGGATATATTCCTGTCCCAGAGACTTCCCATACTCTGGAACAAACTACCTATCTATATCAAACAAATCTCCTCATTAGCACCCTTCAAGAAAAATCTTGATGATTGGATGGGAGATAGGAAATTCACCCCTGGGATCACTTCTGTGGCTCTGCTTGACAGAGGTACAGGAAAATAATTTTCTTGGGTGGCAAAAGCCAGGGTACCATTTGGCTAGGCTTATATACGCCCCAGCGCCAATAGCCTAATACCTATCTATGAACCTATGAACCTATATATTACCTCACCTATCTCCAACTATCACACACCAAATACTTACTAAACCTCAGGATTGTCCTGCGATAAATACCTTATTCTCCCAGTACAATCCAAATATGTCCTTAAGATCAGAAAAACAACACCTACTGCAGGTTCATAAACCCAAGCTATCAGCTGGCCAACTACTATATTCTTGGGCAGTAGCTATAACCTGTAACAGCCTTCCCCTAACTATTTGCACCACCCGAAGCACAATTTCTTCAAAACAACTCTTCATAATCACCTCTACTCCACCTGGATCTATAATTGTACCCATTCTTCTCCTCCTATAACCTAATCAGCTCACTTCCCTTCTAACCTTCATCCTGTATTCACTTCTAGTATACTACTGTACCATACACTCACATTCCCTCCACTAGCTGCCTTCTCACTAGTTCTACATCTTCAATACTCATTTTGTCTCACCATTACATACATTCTGTTGCCCTGAATATTCTTCTTACAACTTGTGGCTACTTTTCATTTTAACTTACTTACACCTACTATCACTATAATATAACTGCTAGCCACTTTTATACATGTTACCTACTCTGCCAGGTCAGTAGTCATGTGTTTAACAAGCATTTTATACATTGCACGTTTTCTACTTTTCAGTTATGCTTCAAGTGTGTTGTACCAAATGTATCCTGTGTGCTCTGAATATCTAAACCTGCTACATTGAAATTAATTGTTCCTTGTACTCTTTATTTTGTTATTATCTTTGTTGTGGAGCTCTTCCAGATTTATCCTGTGTACTCTTTATTATGTAAATGTGAAATGTGAAATTAGTCTATCCTTACACTGTTTATATTCTAATCATGTACTGTTTATATTCTAATTATGTTCCTAGTGGAGCTTTTCTCCTCAGGCCTCCACTGAAAATGGGCTCTGCTTGGCCCAGTGGACTATCTGCTAAACAAATGCCAATAAATAAATAAATAAATAATATATTGGTCAAGATTCATTTTAAAGACTGTTAGGGATGTTCCTAACTTTTTTGTTAATAATAATTTATTCCATGTTATTAGATGATGCCTCAGTCCTACTTTGTCTGTTATTCTTGTTTATTTTAGCAGCAGGTTACGAATATTATATTTGTTTTCTCATCATATGATTATAGCATATGTGTTCAAATAAAATCGGGTCAGATACAGATTTGTATGTAAAAGACCACACACAAAATTGTGTAGGATATGGAAAAAAAGACAGTTTTTAAGGATTGCCTGAGTGATAGCCACTCTACAACTCATCTTTTCTTTTAGTTAAGCCTCTAGATAGGTTCCTATTTTGTTTCATTAGTATAAGCTGCAGTGATTCATTTGATCAGTTTGCCTCTTGCACTGTGTACTTTTTTGTCTAATTATATTCCAAAATATTTGAAGGAATGGGGACAATGCAATGGGTCTGTTGTGCTGCATCCAGAATCGAATTCAAACTGCCCATCACCAATTTTACTTTTTAGTACTCTATATGTTCATTTATCAATCATTCCCTTCAGAAATTTCATACAGTGAGGCAGGAGTTTATACCTCTACACTGCCCAAAGTTGAAACTGTCCCCTTTGTTCTTGTACATTGGCACTAGAATGCTTATTTTCCAGTCACCTGGTATAGACTTTTCTCTCCATACTGCTATGAGTACCCCTGGAATCATTTCTTTCCTAACTCGTCCAACATTTTGATCCTATCTGCTATGACCATGACCATAGCTGACCTGTTGCTCTCCTTGACTTTTTCCTTAGTGCTTTTCTTACTTCTATGATGGGCTTCTCCTCTTCTCTCATCATAGACTGTGTCTGGGGCAGTACAGCTCTATGTGTGTACGCCCTCCATCTGTCTTTGGTGTCCTTTGGACTTGTGAGCAGGTTGTTGCTGGCATCCCTTATGAAGAGTGTCTGAAAACTATCTTCTTTATCTTTCTGATTTTGCTTTGCAACCTGATGTAGTTTCCTTGTACCAGCTACTGAGTCACTTTCCAGAAGATGGTATAGTACCTCTATTTCCTTGTTATCTGCAAAGTAATTGCTCCATTAGCCTCTTTGTTAGCCAGCCAATATTCCATCTTAGACTTCTCCGTCTTTTCTGTCTCCTCCTTTTTCCTGAACTCCTTCTTTCTTTTGATGACTTCCTGGATTTCTGCATTCCAACACTGGCTTTCATTATGCAGTTTATTTCCATACCCGACTCAGCCACCTATCTTTTCTATAGTCCTCACACATGCTGTTTTGAGAAACTGCCATTCTTCTCCAGCGCCACCTATTTCCTCTTTTTCATGAGTTGCTAGAGCTCTGATATTTCTTTGATCTCCTGTGCTTTCTGTAGAGTCAGTTTCAAGATCTTCAACCTAGTCTCTGTTGACCTTAACATCTTCTCTGACCACTGCTTGCAGCTGATTGTGCCAACCAGTGGTTTATGCTGTGAGCCGACTGTTTTCACTTTTGCATACTTGGGCATATTACTTAATTAACTAAAACAGAAATGTAGAGGTCAGATTGCTATAAGATTTCTGTCTCCAGAATTTTACAGATGAAATTATTTTATGAAACTCAAGTTTGCTTGAAATATATTTGTGTAGATGATGTACTTCTAAAATCCTAGTGTTTGGCATTCCTTAAACTGGGGTACAGAATATCATGTTCTATTTTTTTTTTGATCTGCCCATAGCATCCTAAAAGCAAGATTGCTATAAATGTATAATTCTTTGAATGTCTGTATTACTGTTTCTCTTATGTGTTCCCATGGCAGTAGCTACACACGATGAATGCCTTAGTCTAAGAAATGTAGGCCTAAAATCAGGAAAGTGGTATATAGAGATATGAGCACAACAACTTCCTCCAGTAGTTAATTATGGTTCAGCACTGATATTTTAGGAAGTGAAACTAATAAAGCAAACCTCAGTGTTTTCTAGCATTCAGCAAAATGCATACGTTCACATAAATCACAAAGTTCACATGGTTGTGTATTTCATCTATAGAAAACAGAAAACAGCATCTTTTCGTATAATTCTTTTCACATGCTGCCTTTATAATTTATATATATATTTTTTTCCATTGTTTCCAGAATTTTAAGTATTCAAAACGGCACTTTAATTCTGATATTATGTTTAGCATGAGCACCCCAAGAATTAAAACTACTAGCCATAAGGGTCTAACACAAGATAAAACTAGACTAGCATCTTAAGAAAATCAAAGTGATTAAATCCAGTTTTCTTAAGCTACTTTTAAAAATTACTCTTGCCAACTTGTACTTACCTAAATACAGGGTTTCATGTTAATATGCAGGAAGATCATTCCCTTGGATGGTCTGCATGCATTTTCTTGTCTTGGCCAGTGGGGGTTCCATTATATTGTGGATAAATTCCATATGTGTTGAGCTGTATCTTGGACTGCTGCCAACACTTTAAGATTATGTTGATGGGATTTTTTTTCTTAACTAAAAGGTTTCAGATGAAGAGACACACTAAATCATCTCAGAGCCAAAAGAGGAACGGAAAGGGTTGATTTGTAGGCTTTTTGGGTCAATAGCATAAGCATATTTTCTTTAAGTAATGTTGCTAGTGTTTGATTTCATTACGTAGTGTACTCCTTCAAACTTGTAAAAATGTGTCTTTTAAAGTATTTTAATAAGCTTGCTTGTGATTTGTGGTTATCAGTTTCTAATACAGTTGCTGGAATATAAAACATTTTATTCTTTGAAGGAAGAATTTCTGCATTTCATTAATCCTGTGTTCGTGGAAACTTGGTTTAAAGTTGTTCTTGGATTTTGGGTTGAGCTACAAAGTGATAAGAAATTAATTAACTACTGTTGTGAGGAATTTACTGTAACAGCAACAACAGAATGCAGATGTTTCATGAAAGTTTGGAAAAGTAACCTATTAGCCATGTTTTATGATGATAGTTGAAAAGAAATTAAGATCACATAAGAACTTATAGACAGCGTATTTATCTGTTGCTCATAAAATGTTTTTTTTTTTTTTTGCAAATCATTGAGGATTAAAATCATTAAATAATGACAGACATTTGAGTTTCATTCAGCATATCTTTCAGAAAATGCATGTTATTCTAAAAGTCGTTATTCTAGCAACATTCTAAGATTATAAGAGCAATAATTAAAATCATCAGTGCCTATTTTTGGTCCTTTGTCACCCCTTCCATTGTTTTTGGCTTTGTCCATATTTATTGTGCTAAGAGGTTGAGGGGAATATCACAGATGACAGCTAGAGGCAGGCATAAAAGCAGTGGCAGATATTTTATGCTATTGAGTATCCATTTTTATTGCCCGAGGAGTTAAAACAAATCTTGACAATTCCTAAGGTAAGCAAAGATACATTTTTGAATAATTTAGTCAGGGGTGTCTTCTGTTCGCTCCTTTGTCTCCTTCCCCAATCCAGGGTCCGACAATGGCAGGTCTCTACTTCCTCCTCAAACTACCAAAAATAAATTTTAGTAGTCCATAGTATTATATTATAGGTTCATAGATTAGTACTAAGCTAACTGCCCTTGTGAGCCATTTTAAGCCTAGCCAATTATCCCCTGTGAGACTCAAACACTACAGCTTGTGTTTGTAAGGCAAACACCTTAACCATTAGGCTACCCTCCCAACCTGCACTACTGCAGGTTATACTGCACTGCAATGGCACCAACAGTACAGGCATGAGCTGGAGATCAACTTCCTGGCCAAGTCTTATTGGTTGTTTTCTGTTCTGCAGGCCTGTTACCACATGACTGTTTCAGCTCCTCTTCAGATGACTCAAGTGAAAGTAGCCTGAAGACAAAAACTCTCAGGAACATAACCTCAGTTTGTGCTTGCATAGGGAATCATTTCTGATGCGATTTTTAATTTTATGCTGGCAATGATTCATTTCTTTTGGGAGATTTCTTCCTTCTTCGAGTTGGTGTGCTCATGGATTTGCTACATATAAGATTGTGGGTGTGCCCCCCCCCCCCAAACACACACATGCATCAAGGGTGCAGGGCCAAAAAACCCTTAAAGTTAATTTTGTTTTACCCTTGTATGTTTTGGACATTATTTTTCTCAATTTCCAGTCCTTGAGATTTTGGAAATCTCCGTTTTATAGTAGAAATGGCTGTTTGTCCTAAGTGATATCAACATGTCACACTGGCAACTTTACACACAGCTGCAAGGCATTGGTCTCACTATTACTTATATTGGACTACACACACTGTCATTATCTACACTCCGAGGGATGAATCCTTTCCTCCTTGCCTTCAATGAACATGTAACCAACTAGCACTTTGGAGGGTAGTGCCTGAGGCAAGTATGACAAAGTGACACATTTTATTCATAGTTGTTTGAATGTAATTCCTGACCCCTAGCTACTTATAACATGAGTGCTTTGCCTTCATAATGATGAAATCTTAATATTTATTAGAATGGACTAGTGCTCCAAATGGTTAAGGAACAGGCTAGTACAACAAGGAATGTTTCTGTATTAAACACAAGAGGGAAAGGGGATATGGAGAGGACTAGATCAACACATATTATGATCTGTGCATATAAATCATATAATAGTGAGGAACTGTTAGATTCTCAGAAATTATGATTTCATACAGATAGTGCATGTGGGGTTATTGTGTAATGAAGGTACATCGTTACCATTTAAATTAGACTGTATTCATGTTCTGTCACTTCATCTGCATGTCTGAACTCATTATTGTATTCAGATTCACTAAAATAAGTATTGTGGGCTCTGTACCTTGCCATAGTGTTAGGGTGTTTTGACAGACAATATGGGCAGTGTTTATTGACAGTGACATTGTTTAATGTTACCAACTGTTCTGTCCAAACACAATAGTAGAACTGACTGGTTCTACTTCCTATATCTAAATTTTGAGTGCCTGCCAAGGAACAGGTAACCAATTATAACTCTGGAGTGTCGTGTCTGAGGTAAATGTGACTGACTGATTTTATTAATAGCTAGATACTGAGGCTGGAATTCATTGTGGTTATGGAAAGGACATGTTCCAATCAGAGTATAACAATGTTTATTTCAAGTGATCTGTGAGACTGAGGGATAAGATGACTTTAAATGTTGTAGTAGGCAATGGGTTATTTATTGACTTTGTAATAATATTTTCTGTATGTTGCTTAAAGGAGAGGTGGGACTGTGATGCCACTGGTATTTATAATTTTCTATAATAGTGGATCAGATCAATATAATTTTGAGGGACACAAACAGAACAGCTGGTGTTTTGCTTAGGTTTAATTTTAGTTTGTTGTCTGAGAATTGCTGACCTAGTTTGTTATAGTAAAATTGACAGTTTTCCAATATGTGGTAACTGGAGGACCCTGTCTGTCAAAGAATTGTGTTGTCAGCATTTAGGGTGTCTCTAAAGGGGTTGTGGAGCTGATTATGTCATTAACATAAAGTGAGAAGACAGTAAGGGCTAGGATAGATCACTGAAGGACCCCTGCAGAGAATGTGACAGTCGAGAGCTTTCTCTAGTCATGGTTTCCCCTCCCTGACAATACCACATCTACCTTTCATGGCTCAGGTATGTTATGACACATTTATTTTCTAAAAACAGCTGTCAACATGGTTTCCTCCTCTCTAGATTCCTGATAGTTTGAGTGCATGGAAGATGCCTTGAAGCTTTGGAAGCTGGATGGCTGTTATAACCTTGGCATGATATAACTCATAGAGCCAGCGCTACTGCAACAGTGATCAATATGATGAACATCAGCATGTCATTTAGAGCTCATTACACAGAGCTTACCAATAATTGGCAACTACACCACTAGATTTGAGTATACCTGCTTCAATCCAGCTCTGTATGTTAGTTAAGTATTCAATATTGCTGAATTGTACTTTTTGTTGTTAAGTCAAAGTGCCACTATTGTATTTTTGCATTATTTGCTGTGTTTTTGCAGTTTTCAGACTTTAAGGTGCTGCTGTAATTTTGCTGTATTAACTGATGGATTTCTGCAATTTTACATTTATTTCAAATTGTTTGCTGGCATTTTATCTTGTAATTGATGAGTTCCTGCACTTTGAGCTCTTTTTTTGTGATTTTATTGTTAAAAATTAAATCTACACTCCAGTGGGAGTAGAGCACCCTGGTCTCTTCTGAGTTTGGAAAGTACTGAGAAAACCATAGAGTATGTTGTTGGGATTGGCCAGTGGGCTATTTTGCTTGTTTGCTGATATTCCGTGATTATGTAAAGCTTAGCATATTTACATACAGTTTACCAATGCTAGGCAATCTCACCATTGAGATTTGGATGTATCTGCTACAATCCAGCTCCATCCAGACAATTTAAGTACTACACAATGCTGGATTCTACTTTTTTGTTTTATTTCAAAGTATTGTTGTTATATTTCTGCAACATTTACTGGATTGTATACTTTTTCATACAGTTAAATTACAACAACACGTTAACAATATTAACTGCTGGATTTCTGAATGTTGGCTGCTATTTTACTGTTATAATTGCTAAATTTCTGTAATTTGCTCTTCAGTTTAGTGGTTTTGCAGTTTAGAAAGTTAGATCTGCTCTCTAGTGTGAGTGGAGAGGAACCTTGTCTCTTTTGAGCTTGGGAATCACTTTAGAGTTTGTGGCTGTGATTGGCCACTGGGCTATTTTGCTTGTTTGCTGATTTTCTTTACCTGTTGTTGCATTTATATGATGCTGATCTTCATGTAGGCGACACTTAGATTCCAAAAATAATCTCAGATATTTACTGAGTATGTGGTCATCTGACAAGCATCTGGTTTTCATGTAGAGGCACACTGCTTTATAAGATTACACTAGGAATGTAGTTCTTAGCCACAAAGCATCTAAACAAACCTGCCATAAACTCCTATCCTGCTATATAGAAGCAAACAGTTCCTAACAGACTCCACCAGAGCCACTATTGCACCCATCTATCCACCTCATCTCCACTCTTTTTTACACCTCACCAATCTTCACCAATCTCAGAAAATCTGATCTTTCCAAGCTGCAAGAGTGTTATAACAAAATTGTCAAATTTGCAACCAATATCCCTCACAGAACACACCACTGCACTCCCCTTAAAACACTTAATTGGCTGGAACTTCCCCATCTCATTTTGTATAATCAACTTATACTAATCCACAAACTACTTTACTACCTTGAAAAAAATCCTGTTCTACAAAACTTACAATACCCAAGCACCAAAACTAGAGTCCTATGGTCCAATTTAAAACTCCTATTAGATGTGACCAAAGTCAGTATTGTGCAGGTATATCCCTCTATAGCAACACCATTGCCAAACCTTGGAACAACCTTCCCCTGACACTGTCTACCACCCAATATTCCTATCTCAACTCTACTCCCTCAGCCTCTCCCCTTCCACCATAGAGTGATTCCCTAGCTACCTCTCCGAAAGACAACAAGCAGTACTATGAAAAAATTCACCCACATCCTTCATACACTCCCCTACTGGTGTTCACCAAGGCTCTGTCCGTGGCCCCTTACTTTTCAATATATTCAACAATAACTTCCACCACTCCATCCCAGATACCTCACTAATCCAGTATGCAGATGATTCAACAATCATCTGCTCAGCTGACTCCCTCTCCGACCTACTGTTAAAAACTCAGTCAGCTTTCTCTAAAACTGAAACATGGATACAAAATAACTACCTCACCCTAAAAGCTAACAAAACAAAACTAATGATATTTTCTCCATCAAAAAACTCTTCCATTGATAAACACTCCTTTACAAAACTAAGCCTAAATAACACCTCCATTGAAACTGTATCACACACTAAACTGCTTGGCAAAAACATTGATGAACATCTGAAATTTGATATCCACTGTGAAAAACTGAAAGGCTGCAAGCCCAGCCAAATAGAATCTTGTAAATAATAATCCACAGGCTGGTTTTACAAATGTAAAAGAGGACTATTTGATATGATTAAGCTATATGTTGTACTGAGCTTCAAAAATGTAACCACAGTGCACACTGCTGGAAGAAAGTTGATAAGTCAAGCATTTTATGACTGTTTGATCTCAATCTTGGAGCTGTGATGTCTGGAGCCACAACATTCTTTCTATTGATTTGAGACCAGTATTAATTGCTAGATTTTACACGTATAATGTCTTTTAAAGCTGTGGCTTCCTGCAGGTGCACATTACAAAAAGAAATGTAAATTTTGAGTTTCTGTTAGCCTGGGAAGCTAAATCAGAACTGTTAAAAATTATGTCATCTAAAATGAGTCAGCAGTGATGTATAATCAATTTAAGACTTTCTCAGAGAGAGAGAATCAGCGTATTTTGGATTTTGTCTGAACCTGAACACATCTACTCTTCAGTACTCTGCCTTTGCTCTGTATGTATGTAAGTTATTTAATACATTGTTTCTCTTAGAAATAGATAGAACATAGTAAGATTAGACTAGCTGTTTTCTATATTTATGTCAGACTATTCTACAGTCACCCTAATGGTAATGGACATCAGCTGGGTATAACAACCCTGTGTCAAACACTGTGCTTGTGCTATGTTGACAAGGGCTTAACAAGGCCAAAGTATGCATACCCATACCTAGTGGGGTTTGGCTTTATTGGCCTGAAATTGTCCATTAAAACAACTTCAAATGTAAAAGTCATGGGCAATCAGAATCACCATATAGCTGAAATACCTGATGTTCATAAGGGTCATTTGCATATATCCCATGTGCCTCTGTTACAGGAGGTTTGGGAGGTCACTCATTGGAAGTTCTAGCTTGGCTGGAGTTTTCATTTAGTTTTTACAATATTATTTTAAGCATTTTCCTGTGTCTGAACTCTTGACTATCACTGTGTTGAATTGAGGAGATTTGTCTTGTGTTTTTATTATTTATTATTAAATATTTTTAAATCTTTCAACTGTGCTTGTTTTGTGTAGAGATAATTTAAGCTCTATACGTATATAGTGATACTGTCCAAGCTACTCCAGTAAGCCTTGCTGTTCATCAGACTTACTAACTGGATAATAATAATATTGCACAGTAAAATTGGACACCCTTTGGTAAGGGGCTTATTAGTAGCTGATATTAGTGGTTGGTGGCAGTGATTTCTACCTTATAGCCTGGGCAGAGAAGGGAGCATAGCTGAAGAACTTGTGCTAGCCTTCCCTAGGAGTGTCTGTGTGTTTGCATATAACTCATATCTCAAAGTGTGTGTGTGTTAGCTACTTGGGCAGGGACACGAAGCACTGGTTGGACAGAGAGGGTGCTGGAGATTTTAGCTTGACCACTAGGCTGAGACCTGTACCCTATAGCTGTGCCAGTGGGGAGTCTTATTGGGGATCTGAAGAGAAAGGAAGAAACCAGCCCCAGACTGACTGTGATCTCTGTGTGCGCTTATGGGAAACTGTACTTTACTGTGTGTATATTTGTTAGCATTCTTAATGTGCATGCCCTCAGTGGTGCTAGTGGTGAGAACTAAGGCTCCTTGATTACTGGGTCAGTGCATGGGCGTCACATATTAATTGGTTGGCAGTGATGGTATAGCCACACCACATATTAATTGGCTTGTAGTGGTGTGGATAGAGAATTCCTGTAGCTTGTGTACAGTGCTCACTGAAGGTGTTTTTATACTCTAAATCAGCCATGCAGTGAATATTCAGAGTTCATATCACAATTGTTTTATTTCTTTTGTTAGCTTAGTTAACCAGGGAGAGCAAGCAAACATGTCAGCAGAGGAGTATAGCAAGCTGACAAGGAGCCACTTGGCTGAGATGTGCCAGGCTAAGGGACTGGTGCATGGAAACCTGACTAAGGCAGACATTATTGCAGCTTTGGTCACAGCTGCATCAGAAAACAGCAATCAGGAGGATGATCAGACTGGACATGGATGTCTACAACACTCAGAGGATGGACAGCTCATCCTTTCTACAGAGGACTTAAACATCCATCTGGAGCTAAAGAGACTTGAGTTAGAGGCCAGGTGTTTGGAAACAGAAGCAATAGAGATACTGAGACTTCTGCAGGATGAGGAGAATGAGAAACTGATATGCCTGGAAGCTGAGGAGAAGGAGAGGCAGAGGCAGCATGAAAAGGAGATGCTGACTCTTTGCCAGAGTCATGGAGGCAATGGTGAAGGGAGTAACTGGACCCCAGAAGCACAAAAGGTCAGTAAATTTCTTCCACAGTTTACAGAGGGGGATAATTATGATAGTTTCATTTATATGTTTGAGAGGGTATGTAAACTGTATGATGTTGAACAAAGGATCTGGGTACAGTTCTTGACCCCCTTACTCCATGGTAAAGCTGTAACTGTGCTGTCTAAAGTATCTGATCACAAGCTTTTTGATTATACTGCTATTAAGAATTCTCTGTTAGAATTTTTTAAGCTAACACCTGAAACTCATAGGAAGAAGTTTTGTGAGCATAGACGCAAGACAGATGAAAGTGCATGTGAATATGTTGCTGAACTAAGAACTTATTTTCATAGGTGGGTGAGTGGATGTCAGGTCACCACTTTTGAAGGGCTGGCAGACCTTTTGGTGAGGGAACAAGCCCTTAGCACTTTGCCTGAGAACATGAGGATCTGGTTAGCTGATAGACAATGTGCTACTTCAGAGGAGCTGGGGAAGAAGGGAGACCTATATCTAGCAAGCAGGGCATCCCTACACAGGAAATGGACCCCAGTACTGAACATGGGTCTAGAAAAACCCATGGTGGGCAGCCCAGACTGCCCCAACAGAATCTGGCAGTAGCAGGGGAAACCACTAGTCCAGGTACACATACAGGACCTATGGTTAAATGTTTTGAATGCAACCAGTGGGACCAAGTGGCATATAGATGTCCACGGAGGTCAGGTGGGGAACAAAAGGTGACTGAGCCAGTAAGTGGGAAAGGCAAAGTGCCAGTAGTAGGTTTTCTTGAGATAACAGGGGTACCAAACTACCATCCTGCAGATGTCCTGCTAGGGAAAGATTTTCATGAGGCAGCACCATGTGTTTATGCAGTTACATGCAGTCAGCTTTGAGACATGCATGTGGGTCTGGTAGCCTGGGGGAGACCCAGACAAACTGCATACTTGCAGCCAAGACTGGTGAGGTGGTTACTTTAGGGAAGGAGCTACTCTGTAGCAGTGTGACTGAAGGTGAGCCACAGCTGCTTGTGGGTACTGATGTTCCCTTGTAAAGAGTGACTGCAAAGGTAGAGGTGAGTAGTAGTACCCAGACTGACAGTGAGGCACCAATGTCAGTGGATGCCACATTTCCTGAGGAAGGGGAGCTGGGAAGGGTTACAAAGAGAGAGTTGAGACAGGCTCAACTCTCAAATCCTACATTACAAGGCTTGAGGCAGATAGCTAGTAAGATACCTGATGAAGGGTTACTGTATAGAGAGTGGACCCCTGAGGGAGGGCTAGAAAGTGAGAGAACACAGCAGTTGGTAGTGTCTAGAGCCTACCGTCTTGTGCTTATAGCCATAGCCCATGATATTCCCTTTGCAGGTCATATGGGCATAAAACGTACAAAGAGACATATTATACAGAACTTTTATTGGCCTGGAATTTCCAGAGATGTAACTGGGTACTGCGGGACCTGTGAGCAGTGCCAAAAGTTAGGCAAGGCAGGAGACAAGGTGAGAGCTCTGTTGATGCCTTTGCCTGTGATTGAGGAGCCATTTCAGAGGGTAGCTATGGATATTGTGGGGCCTCTGAGTATCCCAAGTTCCACAGGGAAAAGTGTATCCTAGTGGTAGTAGATTATGCTACAAGATACCCTGAGACAGTGGGTTTGTCCTTCATTAAGGCAGAAAAGGTGGCAAATGCTTTGTTAGAGATTTTCAGCAGGGTAGATTTCCCAAATGAAATACTGACTGACAGAGGTGCAAGTTTCATGTCAGACCTGCTGGTTTGTCTGTGGAAGTAATGTGGGGTAAAGCACATAAAGACAACCCCTTACATCCCCAGACTAATGGTCTTGTTGAGAGGTTAAACTCTACAATCAAGCCCATGCTACAGGCATTTGCAGACTAGTTTAAGAGGGAGTGGGGCAAATATTTGCCCCATCTGTTGTTTGCTTACAGAGAGGTTCCCCAGGAATCCACAGGTTATTCACTCTTTGAGTTTCTGTATGGGCATAGGGTGAAGGGACCTCTAGATTTAACTCGAGATGAGTGGGAAGGTGAGTGTGAATCTCACAAGGAGTCTGTTGTGGCATATGTCCTAAACCTCAGGACAAGGCTCAGTGAACTCATGGGCTTGGCCCAGGAGAACCTGGCAGAAGCCCAACAGCAGAAAAAGGTCTGGTATGACAGGAATGCTCGAGCTAGAGAGTATGCTGTAGGGCAGTAGGTAATGGTTCTCATTCCTATCAGACACAACAAGCTGCAAGCAGCCTGGGAGGGACCCTACAAATTGGTAAGAAAGGTAAGTGATGTTAACTACATGGTAGAACTGCTAGGCAGGTGGCAGGAGCACAAATTGTACCATGTTAACATGACAAAACGTTACCATGATAGGGACGCCCTTGTGTTGAGTATTTGCAGTGGATTGCAGGATGAGTTTGAGGGAGATCTGGTGACTGATCTCCTCAGTGAGGCTTGGACTGACACCTCAGTGGAAGGGATAGCAATGTCCCCACAGCTATCTCTTACCCAAGTTTGAGAAATCTGAGCAGTGTTACAAGAGTTTGAGGACATATTCCCTGGGAAACCAGGGTGCACCCACCTGGCACAGAATTGGGTGGATACAGGACACCAAAGGCTTATTAGGCAGGGCCCTTAAAGCATACCTGAGAGAGTCAAACAGACTCTGAGGGAGGAGATACAGGAGATTTTGGAACTAGGGGTAATTCATGAGTCCAAAAGTGCCTGGACCTCCCTAGTGGTGCCAGTGCTAAAGAAGGATGACAGCAACAGGTTCTGTGTGGGCTACAAGAAGTTAAATAGTCACACAGAGTCAGATGCTTACCCCATGCCTAGGACAGATGAAGCCCTAGAGCAGCTAGTTGGGGCTAAGTATCTTACCACCGTTGATCTTATCAAGGGTTACTGGCAGGTGCCCTTGATTTCCAGTGCTAGAGAGAGGTCAGCTTTTGAGACATCTTTTGGCTTGAATAAGTTCACAAAGATGCCCTCTGGGATGAAAAATGTCCCAGTGACTTTCCAGAGGGTGGTAGATCATATCCTAGCAGGGGCAGGAGGGTTTGCCCTTACTTACCCAGATGATATTGCCATCTACAGCCATTCCTGGCAAGAGTACCTCCAACATGTAAGGGAGGTGCTGGGCAGAATACAGAGGGCAAGGTTGACCATTAAGCCCAGCAAATGCCAGATGGGTATGGCAGAGGTCTCCTACCTAGGACATAGAGTGGAAAGTGGTAAGATCAGGCTGGAACTTGCCAAAGTGGAAGCCATTCAGGCATGGTCTGCACCTGTTACCAAAGAGCAGATGAGGACATTTTTAGGGACAGTGAGGTACTACAGAAAGTTTGTCCCCATTTATAGTGCCATAGCTGCTCCCCTCACAGACCTGACAAGGAAAAACAGGCCAGATAAGGTAGTATCAACCACAGCATGTGAGCAGGCATTCCAGAAGCTTAAAGAAACTTTGGGAGGACCCCCTGTGTTAGCCAGTCCAGATTACAGCAAAGAATTTGTTGTGCAGGTGGATGCTTCGAACCATGGGGTAGAGGCTGTACTTAGCCAGATTTCTTCAGAGGGAGAAGAGCACCTAGTGGTTTATCTCAGTTGTAGGCTCCAAACCAGGGAGGAGTGCTATGCAGCTGTAGAAAAGAAATGTCTAGTCATGGTGTCATGAAAACAGCTGCATGAGTCAGCAGTACCACCCCAAAATAAGCACAGGAATAAGAACAAGCTACCTTGGTGGAATCCCAACAGCAACACATAATGCAATCAAAGGAAGAAAACCGTTGCTAAAACATTGAAGTACAATGCCCAGCAGAGAAAGAAATCCCTTACTAAATGTAACAAAGTAAATAAGCAACTCTGGAGACATTCTTCATCTAGACTTTCAAGATGGCTGCACACTGATTAACAGCTTAGTTTCAGCTCTCTCAGCATAAAAACAGTAATTGAGAAGTAAGAGCCAGTGATATGGTCAGCTTGGGTAAAATTTAGTTACTGCATAGTAGGTACATTACCTGTATGCCTGCAAAGAAGAAATCTAGCTAGAGAACCTGAAAGAAAATCAACCAGAAAAATTGAAGATAAAACACTGTTTGGGAAGAATCTTGCAGCTGTTCAGCAAAAAACAGTTCAAGCTTCAGCATTGGTACAAGAGACAGCTTCCAGTAATTTAAAGGAAAATTAAATCAGATGTACTCAGAGGTGATAAAAATAAATGAACCATGAAGGGATATATATGAAATCAACTAACAAAAAGATGGAAAACCATAAAAGAAGCACTAACTAAATATTCAGATGAACTGATAAACCTGCAAAAATCAGAGGTTGAAATAAAAAAGGGCTGGCTGAGTATGAGGTTCCTCAAGAACAGTTGTTTCAAAAAATGGTAGAGTTAGAAGACAGAGCGTGCAGAGAAATCCTGGGATTTTCTGCAGTACCAGAGAAACTGGAAGGAATGAAATGTATTAATTTTATAAAAGCATAAGTAAGCAACTAGACTGGTATTTCACAGCAGGATTTTATTAATTGAAAAGGCATATTAAGTGTATGCCCCAAACCTGGCCATGGGAAAGCAGCCAATATCTATCTGTATTAGTAATGATGCAATCACACCAGCATAAAGAGTTGAGCCTGACAAAAATGTGGTAGAAGGGAAAAGTATTAAAATTGAAGACAGCAGAGTATTTATGGAAAATGATTATTCACTATACACCACCAGGCTTAAGAGTAGCAAATTCATCCCAACAATCAGGGAATGTTGACAGGTGTGAGATTCAATCTGATGTATCCAGATGTCTTCAGAATATTTTTCCTAGAGGATGAAATACATTTTTGGATACAGAATAGGCTAAATAGGAAACAAGAAAGTTTATCCAACAAAAATGTGAGCCAGTAAACAGAAGGCAGCTCTGTTTCTCATTCTTCTGATAATAAAGCTCATAGAGAGACTTTACCTTTGAAACGTTTCCAGTATTCCAAAGGAAAATCCTTGAGAGACAGAAAAAAGCATGCATTGACTAGAATAATCATGAGTGCATTGGACTCAAACCAGACTATCTTGTTGGGAGATGGAGATGAGCAGGAATAAGACCAGCAAAACTGAAATTAATTAATAAATGGGATACTGTAAAGCATCAGTCACATTTGTGAGATATCACTTTGCAAGAAAAACTGGCTGAGAAAGAGTGGACTTTTGTTGACTTTTGTTAAACTTGTTGGTGGACTGTAAAGCTTATACCCCATTTTATGTCACTAATGTTTAGAAGGAGACTAAAAGGAAAGTAGAACAACAGTAAGTAAAGCAATTCTTGTTCTTAGTATTTGAATAAAACATTTCATGATATAAACTGCATTTTATATAGTACAGCATTTTGTACAGTCTGTGGTCAGAGGTATTTTAAATGTGGGTGAGTCTTCAATGACTGATGTAGTTATTAAATATATTAAAGTAAACAAGTACTTTTATTTAGTTGGAAGAAGTACATGATTTACAATATAGGAAGAGAAAAGAAGTGAAGGGAAGAGAAGAGAAGAGAAGAGAAGAGAAGAGAAGAGAAGAGAAGAGAAGAGAAGAGAAAGAAAAGAAGTTGGACAAAAGCAACCATGATCTAATAGACTGTGTTCTCATGCTGCTGAGGTGGGGACGGGGTGTAAAAGTGCACTGATAATACTATTTGTATAATTAAGGACATTTCTCATATTTTCACAGGGGTGAATGTCTAGTGTAATGAACTTGGCTGAAGCTATAAACAACTGTTTTTAAACAGGGAGGAAATAATAAGACAGAATGCTGTGAAAATATTAAGTTTCTTAGATTTGCAAAGATATTAGCTTGATTTTTTTCATCAGCAAATGTTCTCAGTGGGATTCAAGAGGTCTGCAGATGAAGGCAGTTGTACATTCTGTTTTAATGCATTTGAGAAAGATTTCCTCATGTATTTACAGCACTTGTAGCTGTTTTTTTTTTCTCTCATTGCTCACTGTGTTTACATGGAGTGAGCTGTCAGCAGGTGCAATCAATTAATCTTGAGAGTTCTGTGCATTTTTTTGCTCAGAGAAATGAAAAAAAAATAAAGGTAAAATATAAATAGTTCAGTGAAAAATAAGGGATGAAATTATGGGAAAATGAATAAAGGATAGCAGACAACTTAGCTGCCTTAATACTTTAATGTATTTAACAGAACAGTGTACAATTTAGTTTTATTTAGAGATAGCTGGTGCATTTTTTTCTTAAGGCTAAAAGTTAATGTTTTCTGAAAGCATACACACTGCTGGGGATTCAATAAACTCTGTGTAAGCTTAGTGTGAAGCCTACACAGAGTTTACATGTTTGCACAAGCAGCTGTACTAATTACATATGCATGCCATGCACTGTGTTTAAACATAAAGCATGGCTTATTGGCCAGCAACAGTGGTGATGGCCAGGAAACTGTGTAAAGCAACATAAACACCTGTAGACATGTGTTTACCTTTGGGAAAACTAGGTCTACAGGACTGTGAGGAAAGCCACAATGACTACCAGCATTTTTAATAAAACAATGTATATAGTTCCAACAAATGTATTCAGGGCAGAGTAGTGTGGAAACTTGTGTCAGGCATACTGAATAACACTGTGAATGATACAGACTGCATTATAAATTTTATTTTCATATACATAGCCGGCTTTAGGCACCAGCGAACCTCGCGGTCGCTGGGGGCCCCCTGTTCCTGGGGGGGCCCCAATGACTGCAAGTTATCTTAGCTTGATATTTTGTAACATGCCTGTCAAAACAACAAAAGCTAGTACATGAACCTTGCATTTTTAATAAACCAGGTGGGTAATAACTCTTATTTATATCTCCTTTAAAATTCAAAGATATCGCTGATTATAGTAACAGTGTTTTATCAAGCAATAGCTTTCACAATTCCATTAAATATTTTACCACTGACATATTGCCCCTGGCTTAGTTAAACCCTGCTGGTGGACATTCTCTCCACTAAATTTAACAACATATCCAGCTTTACATACCTGCAATACCCATGGCTGCAAGGGCCCCCCCTAATCATTCTTGACTGTGTGGGGGCCCCATAAAAGCTGTGGCTGATTGGGGAAAAATGAGGAGAAAAAATGTATTCATTTCCTGATTAAGCTGTTTAACCTGAATGGGGCTATGATATTACTTTGTTAGAATAAAGCTGGTAATGAGCATAGTCAAGGTAAGGACCAGAGAGAGATCATCATCCCAGCGTGACTGATCTGAATGCATTGCTTGGAGTTTAAGAACAGTTCATGCTTCTGATCTTCAGGGATGGTTTTCTCTTACAGGGAGTTTTATAAATACTGGCAGAAGAGCAGATACTATAGCTCTCAACTTCTTTGCTGAAGAGTTCAGCGCAATACCAATAACACCAGAATAAAGGCTCAAAATGAGGGACATGTTTTAAATATTACTCTAATTCAATTAAAAAGTTAATAGAATAACACATTTTGCATCAACATGCATTTTTTGCTCAATAAGTATAAAATTCTGATGTGTGGACTTTTGACTGTCCATAGTCCTGAATGATTCACAAACAAATCAAACTTTTTATGAAGGACAGAGCAAAATTATGAGCAAAATCAGGGAAGGTCTGTGAAATCAGGGACAGTGACAGGATTGCATTACTCCTCATTGAGGTAATTAAAAGTGATTTATACCTGCCACTGTTTGTTAACTGCTAAATAGCAGTCACTGATCTGGTGTGCCAGTACCAGTGGTACAAAACTAGTATTGCTATGGCTTATACTTGTGTGTGTGTGTGTGTGTGTGTGTGTGTGTGTGTGTGTGTGTGTGTGTGTGTGTGTGTGTGTGTGTGTGTGTGTGAGTGTGTGTGTGCGTGCGTGCGTGCGTGCGTGTGTGTGTGTGTGTGTGTGTGTGTGTGTGTGTGTAAAAAGTATTGGTGATTTTTACCTGTGTGCACACACCCATTAATGCCAGGACATGTACATTATTCTTTTGGGTATCAGTAAAAAATGTAGCTAACAAGCAATTATATTTAAAAAGTAAGGCATAAAATATGTCATAGAACATTTAGACACTTAGATCTTCTAGGAATCTGGGGCTCCCACTCCCCAGATTATATAAATGGATACAGGGGGCTCACATAATCATCCTTGATTTTGTAGGGCCCCACAAAAGCTGTTGCTGGTTGGGGAAAAATGAGAAAAAATGTCTTAATTTTCTGATTACGCTTTTTAACCTGAACAGACTAGATATGGCCACCAGTCCTGCTTGGATATGTGTGTACAGGATGCTGCTGTAGATTATATGTGTGTGTGTGTGTGTGTGTGTGTGTGTGTGTGTGTGTGTGTGTGTGTGTGTGTGTGTTGAGAGGGTGTTGTGTAGTTATTAATTCTTTAATTTTCATCACAGTCAAACCTTAGAGGTGTGTACATGAGGTCATTATAGCTTGTGTTGGGTCTCAGGACAGTGTGGTCGTTATTTTCTTTTACTTTTCTCACAGGCCTCAAAGGTGTACAAAGAAGGTTAGTGTGGCTTGTGTAGGTGCAGGGTACTGCCTAGGAACAACACAGTAGAATACATTACTGCAGTCATTGTTTCACTTTCCTCACAATCACACTTCAGGAATGTATACAGGTAGCTGCCTTTGACAGTTTGGGTTGAGGAGTGAGGAGGCATGCTATGTATATGTATGTCTGCAGTGACTTGAAATACATGACTGTGGCAGTTTGAAACTCTGCTTTCATTCCAGGCTAACACCACAGCGATGCTTAGGCAGTCTTTTTTGGGGGGGTGGGTTAGGGAGAGGCAGGCAGTTGTCAGATAGGGCTTGTATAGCTAGATAACAACTAGCTTGTTAGTTTTTTTGTTGCTACAATTTTGTCATCTTTGAACATTAAATCTTGGGTACAACATGCCTTTCTTGAAGGAAAAAAAATAAGACTGAAATTCTTTTCTTACTTATGTTTATTTATTTAGGTCACCACTGGATTAAAAGGCTGGGGAAATGCTCTAAAATGCATCCCAGAACATCTATAACACTGTGGCTTCTTGGGCCATGGCTTATCTGAGCTATTTTGCTTGTTAGTAGCCTGATTAAATTGTAACTGTTATTCTAAGGCCCTTGGTTTAAGCACTTGGGCTTCAAACCAGTTGTTGTACATTAAGAAGGTTTGTGGTCTGCACTGTTGTGGCAGGACAGGTAGCGTACATCCTTCTAAGTTGGGAACTGCTAATTGAAGGCTCAGTGTCTGTTATTCTTAAAGTGTATTAGTTCTGGGTTAAGAACTTGGGCTTCAGGCCAGTTATTTTACATTAAGAAGGTTTGTGGTCTGCACTGTTGTGGGAGGAGAGGCTAGATTCTGCCCTTCTGAGCTGGGAATTTCTGGTTTATTGTGCATGCTTACTTGAACTGTTTCTCTCTGAAATCGGTACACCTTGTTTGCTGTAGCATAGACTAGATTCAGGCCGGCTGGATCTAGCTTTGTTTGTATAACTTGTGCACTGATACAGGCCGTCTTTTTTGGAGAAGGTTTCTCTGTACCCTAGTGGCAGGACTGTGCAGTTAGAACTTGTCTGATTGAAGACTGCTGGAACAGGGCTCAATTTTAAGCTTTTTAACTGGTTAATTGGGTAAAGTGTTGTTTTGATTGTATCTGCTGTATTTTCTGGAATATATATATATATACTTGTTTCTCGCCTTTCTGAACTAGTATAGTCCAGTTTTCATGTTATTACTGAATCCAGGGCTGTGTTACAAGTTTCTGTGTTGCCATACCTTACTTGGATAGAAGGAAGTTTCTCTGTTCACCTGGGGGAGAGGGGAGCTTTGAGCAGGCTATCTGTCCCTGGAAGAGTGGTTTCAGCCCAGAAGTTAGTAGTTCATTGGCCTTTTGGGCTAATTTTGATTGTATCTGCTCTATTTTCTGAAATATATATATATATATATATATATATACTTGTTTCCTGCCTTTCTGAACTAGTATAGTCCAGTTTTCAGGTTATTGCTGAATCCAGGGCTGTGTTATAAGTTACTGTGTTGCCATTACCTTACTTGGATAGAAGGAAGTTTCTCTGTTCACCTGTGAGAGAGGGGAGCTTTGAGCAGCCTATCTGTCCCTGGAGGAGTGGTTTCAGCCCAGAAGTTAGTAGTTTATTGGCCATTTTGGGCTAATTTCTATCTCTTTCACTTCCCTGCTATAAAAACCTAATTTGCACAGTTTTTACGCTTGTATTCCTTTCAGCAAGTGCCTTCCAGGTGTTCTGCAGAGTCTACAGCAGCAGAGAGACAAAAGAGTGACTTTGGAGTGATTAAGTATCACTTTTCTGCTTTTCTTGCTGTCTTAACTAATTCCGCCTAAAACACCAGTTTTTTTAGCGAATCTGTGATTTAAAAAGTTTGTTATTGTATACAATTCCGCACAGCTCCTTGTGGTGTCCTGCAGAGTGATACAGGCAACATAGAGACCCAAGAGAGACTTTTCCAGGTTTAAGTATTTTTTTTCTCTGTTTTTTTGCTCCGACTGCCTTTTCCCACCTAAAAAGTGAATTTCTAACTGATCTGTGCTTTAAAAAGTTTAAATTGCATTTGCCCTCTGCTTTTTACAGTTTTTGCACTTGTTTTATATCAATTTAAGTCGTTTTTTTTACTGTATAACTGTTGTAGGCTACACACTAAAGTGTGCTAGCCTGTTTATAGCATTTACAGTGTTTTCTGTGTGTTTTTCTGCTGTTTCCTGAAAAAAACAAACAAAAAATATATATATATATTCTCTTTTCCCACCTTTGCTGAACTAGATTAGTCCAGATTTCAGGTTTTGCTGAATTCCGGACTGGGGTATAGTTTCCTGTGTTGCCCATATCCTTACTTGGATAGGAGGAAGCTTTTCTGTTCACCAGTGAGAGTGGGGAGCTTTGAGCAGCCTATCTGTCCCTGGAGGAGTGGTCTCAGCCCTGAAACTAGTAGCTTATTGGCCGTTTTGGGTCAATTCCTATCTCTTTCAGTTTCCATGCTTTAAAACCCGCATTTGCATGGTTTTGCGCCAGTATACAACTCTGCACAGCTCCTTGTGGTGTCCTGCAGAGTGATACAGGCAACAGAGAGACCCAAGAGAGACTTTTCCAGATTTAAGTATTTTTTTATCTGTTTTTTTGCTCCGACTGCCTTTTCCCGCCTAAAAAGCGAATTTCTAACTGATCTGTGCTTTAAAAAGTTTAAATTGCATTTGCCTTCTGCTTTTTACAGTTTTTGCATGTGTTTTATATCAATTTAAGTAGTTTTTGTATTGTATAACTGTTGTAGGCTACACACCAAAGTGCGCTAGCCTGTTTATAGCATTTACAGTGTTTTCTGTGTGTTTTTCTGCTGTTTCCTGAAAAAAACAAAAAAAAAAAGCAAAAAAATTTTCTCTTTTCCCGCCTTTGCTGAAATAGATTAGTCCAGATTTCAGGTTTTGCTGAATTCCGGACTGTGGTTTAGTTTCTTGTGTTGCCCATATCCTTACTTGGATAGGAGGAAGCTTCAATGTTCACCAGTGAGAATGGGGAGCTTTGAGCAGCCTATCTGTCCCTGGAGGAGTGGTCTCAGCCCTGAAACTAGTAGCTTATTGGCCATTTTGGGTCAATTCTTATCTCTTTCAGTTTCCCTGCTTTAAAACCTGGATTTGCGTGGTTTTGCACGATTTTGCACATAGCGCAGCATCGGGCAGCGCCGCTTAAATGGGTTTAAACTATTCCCAGCTCCACAAAGTCTGCTCTTCACTTTTTCCCTTAGAACTGTTCTAAATCTCAAAGTAAGCACTCTATTTTCATTCTAAAGCCCTGCAGTTGCTCATATAAGTGATCTTATAAGTAAGCACTAATAAACTAAAGCACTACACCCTCTTATACTCCCTTTAAGTACTTGGCTTCCTATTGGTCCTTTTTGATCACTCAAAAAGTAGTTCCTTATACTATTCTGGCATGTCCAAAAGTCAGTTTCGGGTTTAGTCTCCAGTCCAGCTGGTGAATCTGGGAATCCTGAGGCAATGTTACAACTGCCTTATGTACACAGACCACCATCTCCTCCTCCCAACAAGCTCAAATATATGTGAGATGCAACTATATAGACAAACTGGAGGCTGAGCTCTCTCAACCCAATACTGGTGCAGTCAGTCACGAGGAGAAGGTAACCACACACACCACAAATCCAGTCTCGCATAGACCTATTGCAACAGCAAACCAAACACATAAACACACAAAAACATACTCGGAGGCTCTAAATAAAAATCTGCCCAAGCAGCAGAGACCTCTAAAGCAGACATCCAAGCAACTGGTACCCCACAACAATACCCACGTATCACATAGTTCACAAAGTCAGTGTGCCACACAGTCACAGCCCTTAAGGCTAAACAACACACCTAATACACTTGCAATAAGTGACTCTATTGTCAGACACACTGACGTCCCACTCACCATGCTGAACAAGGAGAAAGTCACTGTAAGCTGCCTGTCAGGTGCCAGGATCCGCCACATAACACAAGCACTCAGGTCACTCCAAAGCAAGTACAAATATGACTCCGTCATTGTCCATGCTGGTGTGAATGACCTGAGACGTACCTCCCTGGACTACATGAAAAGAGACATAGAGGAGCTCTCTGATCATGTAGCCCAGGTCGGTATGACCCTGACCTTGAGTAGCATCTTACCCTCACCAAGAATGATGCCACAGTATAAAGACAAAATGATCAATTTTAACAATTGGCTAAAGTATTGGTGTCATTCAAAGGGGATCCAGTGTTGTCAGCCTGGGACAACATGCTCGACAAGCCAGGTTGGTTCGCTAGGGATGACTTGCACCTGTCACCCCTGGGCTTTCGAATATTGGCTAAGGCTCTTGCCACCCCCATAGTGCCTTTTTGAGGCAAGGCTAAAAAGACAAACTCACCTCCATAGACAACACAAGGAAAAATAAACTAAGGGTAATGCTGCTCGATGCCAGAAGTCTAAACCTCAAGATGCATGCACTTGAAGCTCTCCTCAGTATGGAGAATATCGATATCTGTGCAGAAACAGAATCCTGGTTCAAGGCTCCCAAGAGCACCCAGCACTACCAGGTTATACCTCATACCATGCTTTTTGGCCCCAAAACGCAAACCGAACCACAAAAGGAGGGGGAGTATCCATATTCATCAAAGATACCCACACCTCCAGGTTAGTGGCACTGCACAAAGCATCGGAGACCATACATGTGTAACTAACAGTGGGCAAAACTGCCTTTCAGTTTGTAGCCTGCTACAGGCCACCCTCCCAAACTCAGGAACCCTACTCAGCTTTCCTGAGAACACTGGAGAATATGAAGGTCTCTCCAAACACCATCATATTGAGTGACTTCAACTACACAAACATAGACTGGGAGCACTACTCAAGCCCCAATACCCTCACCCAATGGTTACTAGAATTTTATAAACTCAAATGCTATGGAACAACTGTTCACCACTCCCACAAGAAGGGAAAACATATTGGACATGATCATCACCAGCATGGAGACTCTATGTTCCATACCAGAGGTATACCCCTCATTGGTAAGATCTGACCATAAATTAATCTCACTGGACATCCATATCCCGTCCCCACCCCCAGCCAAGGAAACCACGGTGAAGAACTTCTCAAAAGCAAATTTCACACTTCTCAAAACTGAGGTGGAATCCTTCAAAGCCCCCGGGCCAGTGGAAAATACAGCCCAAACCGCAGAATCCTTTACAAACACATTCTATGGACATCTACAGGAATGCATGGATCGTGCTATCCCAAATAAAACCAAGATTCACTCCTCCAAAGGCAGGAGACCTGTCTGGTGGACCCCAGCCATAAATAAGCTATACAACAGAAGGAGGAAGCTACTACATGATAGAGCAAAATCCCAAAAAGGGAAGGCATCTCTGATCAGTACTAGCAAGAAACTACGATCCCTCATAAAATCATCTAAGACCAGCTTTGAAAGAAAAATTGCACAAGACGCTAAAGATAATCACAAGGCCTTCTTTAGTTATGTCAAGAACCTGGGTGGCAACTCCCAGATATGCTCTGAGTTAGTGCAAAATGACAAAAAATACACTGAACCCACAGACATTGCCAACATCCAGGCAGACAGGTTCAGTGCAAACTTCTCCCCCCCTTCCCCCCCAAAAGAGCAAATGTCTATCCCAACAGAGTGTAGCCTCCCTGACATCACATATGCACAGGTGAAAGCTGCCCTCTCCAAAGCAAAAAACACAGCATCAATGGGACCGGATGGTGTTCCAGGCTGCGTCTTACATGAGCTCCAAGAAGAACTGAACCCTCACATAAAGTCACTGTTCAATCTCAGCCTTACTACAGGATATGTACCCAAGGAATGGCGTACAGCAACAGTGGTCCCACTCCACAAAGGTGGTGCCACAATGGACCCAGGAAACTATCACCCTATAAGCCTGACTAGCCTGGTCTGCAAAGCTATGGAGCGTATCATCAAGCAACTCATAAACAAAGACATTGGGAACCTCCAAACACGGGATCCTACCCAATTTGGCTTTGTTAAGGGCAGATCTTGCCACTTGAACCTGGTTGACATCTTTGAAACAGTCACCAAGGCCATAGAAGAAGGGAAGGTAGTCCACACAGCCTACCTGGACCTCGCAAAAGCCTTCAACACAATACCCCACTCGGGCATCGTAAATAAGCTCACCAGCTTAAATATCAACCCCTATGTCACAAGATGGGTTGCAAACTGGCTCAAGGATAGAACCCACATGGTCAGAATTGCAGGTGCCATGTCAGACTCTAAACCAGTTACAAGTGGTGTCCCACAAGGCTCAGTCCTGGGACCTCTCTTGTTCGGTATATATTTCTCTGAGGTACAGGCTAACACGGGAGGTCTATGGCTGAACAAGTTCGCAGATGACTGCAAACTGGGTGCCATAATTGACTTGCCGACTGACACAAGCATCCTCCAAAAGGGTCTCACAGAGATGGATAACTGGTGCCAGAGCCATGGCCTAAAGCTAAATGCCAAAAAGTGCATAGTCATCCCCT